>NC_140584.1:1054134064-1054577379 GCF_964204655.1 Triturus cristatus | reverse complement strand
ACATATTGGCAGTTGCCACTGTGTAATTATACTTAGGTCAGATATTCCATAGGAAGAGTGTTTTTTGTTTTATATTTATATTTATATTTATATATTTATATATATTCACTGAAAACACCATAGGTTTCAGGGGCGTTATAGTTAGGTGGACATTTCCCTTGTACAAAACCCTAGAAATTCCCCTGTTTTAGTTAGTTCTGCTAACTATAACTCGCGCCCCCGCAATGCACTGCTGATGACGTCACATATTACATCACTCATGACATGGTCAGTGACATCACTGATGACATCACTGATGACATCTCAAATGACATCACTGATGACATCATCCATTGAGTATGTGTTTCTGAACAGTTTTATTATGTTTAATATATATAGGGAAAGGCCTGTTGAAGAATAAGTGGGTGTACAAGTGTGTGAATGGATGATTTTCTAGGTGCGTAACTGACTCTATAGTGAGTCATTAAATGTATCTTACTGCAGACTAGTGACTAAACTGTGTGAATGTCTGTATGTGTCTGTGTGTTGGTGTATAAGTGGCTGCATGGTTTTGTGAATAGCTATATGAGTGTTTATATGGGTTATTGATTGGTTGTCTGAGTATCTGTATGGGGTGCCTGAGTGTTTGTGTGGGTAGGGTGTGTGTGACTCTGTGACTAGATGTGTGAGTGGGTGATTCACTGGGTGCATGGTTTTAAGAGTTCATCTGTGATGGACTGTAAGGTTGGGTGAGTGTCTGTATGGGTGTGTTAGTGATTGAATGTATATCTCAGTTGTACATGTGTCAGTAACTACATATGTGAAACGCAGTGTATATGTGTGTTTGAGTATATAACTATCTATATGTGAGAGTGTGTGATTTTGGGAGTGGCTGTATGCGCCATAGTGCAAGGATATCTGTGTCATGTGCTGGTTGTTTTTTCTGCAGGAAGACACAGAATTTGTTAGTATTTTTATGAGTAAGTGAACTTGAGTGTGTTTAACTGTATAGATGAGTAAATTAATTATTTGCATGACTGACTAGATGTGTCAGTACCTCAATGGATGATTGGCGGTGTGTGAGTGTCGATATAGGTGTATAAATGCACAGAGTGACTGTAAGTATGAGTGACTGTAGAGGTGAGTGAGTGGACATGTATGTAGACCTAAAAGTCAATGAGTGGGTGAGTAGTTATTGGTATTGGAGTATCTATGGTTGTCAAAATGGCCGTCTGAAATTTTGAGTCGGTGTATCAAAGGTTATATTAGGGTGTGAGAAGATGCACTAATTTATCACATGGATGACGTCATCAGTGATGTCATCGGTGATGTCATTTGAGATGTCATCAGTGATGTCATCAGTGATGTCACTGACCATGTCATGAGTGATGTAATATGTGACATCATCAGCAGTGCATTGCGGGGGCGCGAGTTATAGTTAGCTGAACTAACTATAACAGGGGAATTTCTAGGGTTTTGTACGAGGGAAATGTCCAGCTAACTATAACGCTCCTGAAACCTATGGTTTTTTCAGTGAATTTCTAAGGTTTTTTAAATGCCAATTCCTAACTATAACGTGCCTGAAGCCTATGGTTTTTTCAGTGAATTTCAAAGGTTTTTTTAAATGCCAATTCCTAACTATAACGTGCATGAAGCCTATGGTTTTTTCAGTGAATTTCAAAGGTTTTTTAAATGCTAATTCCTATCTATAACTTATCTCTGAAGATATCATGTTTAATGATTTTGATTGGATTTCTATATTTTTCAAATTCAGTGTGTCATTTCATTAATTACATTTTTTTTAAAATACTTTTTTATCACCATTTTTAAACGTATTTTTTCAATTAATTCTTTTAAAAATTAAAAAATATTATTTGAACTTAATGGGTTTTTCAAACATATTTTTCTATATTTTTAAAAATATTTTTTTAACTATGTGTGCAAAACTTTATTTTATATATATTTTTTCCATGTTTTTGGATCTGCGCACCCTGTGCACACCGTTCTCAATCCCTACGCGTTAGCATCCGCGCATGGCATGCGTCGGGTACGTGGTTAGTGCGCGATTCCAATGCGACCGGTACGCGACTTCCAGCCTATACGCAACACGTTCGATGTACGTAACGCGATGTTTACGCGCTTCCGTGATGCGTCATCTGCGTCTATGATGCGGTGGGTGTGCGGATCCCGCGAAGTATTTAACATTTTAAAAAACATATTTATGTATTTCATGTGAATATTAATTGAAGACAAAGTCTAAACTAGTCTTAAAAGTAATATATTTTGACATCTAATCCTATATTTCTTTTTAATTCAATTTCGCGGATGCGCGCTGGGTGCGTGCTGCGTACGCGCAGGGTGTGCGGATCCCATGTGACCTGCAAAAAAAGAGATTTGATTGGTTCATTACACTTCCTGTTCTAACTACTGAAAGACCCCACCCATTTCAATCATTCTTCTTTGAGCTTCTTTGGAGAACCACCTCTTTGGAGAGAAGAAGATTTTTTAGACTAAGTTTACACTTAGCTCTAACTTTTTTCAACCAAAAATGGCTTCAGGGCAGCAGGCATCACCTGCATCACCTCATAGTTCTGAGGATGAATTTTTGCCGGAGGCACCACTCAAAAAACGTTTTTCTTCAGTGGTGTGGAAATTTTGTACTTTTCCCGAGGGGCAGAATAAGACCAATGCCACCTTTGTCACGTGCAAGATTTGCAAAAGAGTCCTATCGAGAGGGGATCCTAACAAGAAATACTCTTGCGGCACGGCAATGATGAAGCACATGAGGACCCTTCATCCAAACAATCTTGCAAAAGAAGAGTGCTGACGGATGAGAAACACTCCTGCTCCTGCGCCATCCACCTCATCGCAGCCGAGCACATCAACAGTGCATCCATCAGCCCAAACCTTGGACATCCGTCCTCAATTTCAATTTTTAAAAGTGCTCTGCACTAAGTGCAATAAGACTTTGTGCTATGGCGAGCAGTCGATCGATCTGATCTGCCGCCGCCAAGAAAGTCACATTTGCTAGTTTATTTTTTGTTGTTCCCTGAAGTTCATTGTTTGGTTTCTCCTGGGTTTTTTTTTTTCAGGAAAACCAAAAAAATCACAAAATTGTTAGAAAAACCCAAAAAAAACATTTAAAAGAAGAAAGAAGAAAAAAAAAGTTCTTGTAAGAACTAACTTTCCTGGTTTAAAAAAAAGAGCTAAATTTCTTTGTTAGTGTGTGAAAGTTTAGATGAATGTATCTGTAGTACGTAATTGACTGAATAAATGCATTAGTAGCGTATGGTGAATGTATAAGTGCAGAACTATAAGGAAGTGCTGCAGCATCACACAGTAACCTCTTTAACTGCAGTGTGCTGTAGTACTTCCGAAGCACAGGGATGCAACATATGTACATAAATATGTTGCAAATCTATGCTTCTCTCTGCACGGCTGCTTAAACTGCAGCCATGTGGTGACACAAGCACCCTTGCACCATAGTGCAAGGATATCTGTGTCATGTGCTGTTTGTTTTTCTACAGGAAGACACACCTTCCTGCACAAAAACAATGAGAAAATGCATTTTTCTCCTTCAATGTATGCTGAACATTTCAGCATGCATTGAAGATATAAAAATGTGGAGAAATTAAAACAATTCTCTTTGTTGTGCTTTCCTACACCAATTTTAGAATGGTGCACCATTCACACACATATCAAGATTTATGATTTCTAATAAATCTAGACATGTGTCTTGTTCTATGAGTATTAAGTGCAATCATGCACAACAACACTTATAGAACACCCTTTCAACACAAAGTGGTCTAAATGATGAGGTTGTATTTACATGGAGTATAAAAAGTGCACAGAGTGCCTTTTCCTCTCTTTGTAAATATAAAAGAGTATCTTGCACAATAACTATGTTACAAAAAGTGACATATTTCCGTTTTTAAATTTCCTTGCGAATGATAGCAGGTAAGCACAGAGTTGTGTCTGCAAATATGTTCAAAGAAGAATGATTGAAATAATTGCGGTCCTTCAACAGCTAAAAAGGTGAAATATTATGAACCCCTCAAATCTCTTTTTTTGCAGGTCACATGATATCTGATTATGTTCAGATTTCAAAACTACATAAACAGAGTGTTTTTAGAAACGTGTTTCAACTTTGTAGCTTCTTGCAGGCCTCTTCATTCTGCATATTGAGACTTAGTTAAACTTACCTTCACAGTAATAGGAATAAAAAATGGTATTCATTTTTTGCTGTTTTTCATTCAAATATAAATTCTTAAAAATTGCTTATTTTAAAATTTGGATCTGTGAAAGAAAAAAAAAAAAATTATAACATATAATAATACTTTTTTTACAACACAACATAATTTCCACAAAGTAATTTGTTTGCCTTTTTTGCTGTTCTCAGAATATATTGAATTTCACTCGAAATAGTGATTTCAATGGTACTCATCACTTAACAGCGGGCAAAAAAAAAAACAATCAGAAAGATTGTAAAAAAAAAACAACATACTATTCTCAGTAAAATACCAGAAAATACAAATCATACATATATGAAATGCTTACAGATTACAAAATTTTATAACTTTAACTTATAAAAACTGTAAATGTTGCCGCATTAAAATAATCACCGAATAAATGACCACCAAAAAGTCCATAATTCAAAAATATACCTTTCCTTGAGGCAAAATGGTATGTAAATTGTCTAATGGTAGTCCTATTAAATTATAATAATAAATTCCTCAGAGAGTGAATTATCTTCCTAAAACTTTGGCTTTAAAAATATTAGGTAGGAATTTTGTAATTCCCTAGGCAAACGTTGTTTGAAAACCTACTGGGCATCATTATAAAGTGTCCAGCCTTTGTCACATTTTAGATAGGCAGTGTAATGTCCAGATGTGGTGGAAGGACCATCATGGAAAATTATTGCAATTGCTACAAAAGTCCTTCCTGATATTGATAGTTGTGCTGCTACAAATTGTTTTATTAAAGTATCCAATTTTCTTCCATCAGCTGTACAACGTTGCATCATTAAAATTATGTATTTTCCATATTTTGTTAAGAATAATGTGGATAACATTTCTGATTTACATTGGCTACACTCCATGTTTTGAATTGCACCTTTCACTAATTTATTGAAAGACACTGATTTACAGTCTGGTAATGTTAAATACAGAAATCTCTCAGTGTCTACATTGATGCTACATGTATACATGCAATTTTCACAATAATGTTCCCATTTGTAAGAAAGGCCAAAAATATTTTCTATTTCTACACCTTCATTTTCAAAAATGGTAAGCATATACAATAAAAATTCCTGAGCATCTTGTTGGATATTTTGTGTAAATTGTGTAGAACCAGAACACACATCCAAAAGATTACGAACATCTGAAACAGATTGTATTTTACTTCTATCTGTTGTCAATTTTTCTTAAACAGAATGCAACAGAGAACAAAATCTTTTTTCCTGATTCTGCATAATTTATGCTTGCAAACCTTCCAGAAAAAAACAACATTGACCACTACATTAGCATAGCAGTTGACACCAGAACTATTTTCAAACTGATAACCAACAATCTCTTCAACAGTGTCCAATTTCTTTTTACCTGCAATCACAACATTATCTTGTTCTTTTCCCTTCTTGACATCTTCAGTACAGATATTCTCTAACCTTCTTTTTCGACCAACCACACGCTTTTCAAATACAGGATATTGACCTAAATTGGGAGCATACACCCTTCTTAACCTATTATACTCTTTTACACAGTTTGCATCTGCAGTAACCTTTGTCTCATCAAAATCAATCAAAAACAAACCAGATATTGTTCTGACTCGCGACAAAGCAACATATGCCATACCCTCTTTAAATATAGTAGATCCAATGTTAACCAATGCACTGTCTACACTTAATCCTTGAGATTTATGAATAGTCACTGCATATGCCAGAGAAAATGGAAATTGTTTCCTACGGACATATAAATCTTTAACAAGCAAAAAATGAACTGAACAACGACCAATTTCTTTAACTTCATCAATCTGATCAAATTTAATTTTAAAAAATTCAATTCCTTCTTTTTTCTGATAATTCACAAAATCCACCACTTTGCTCATTGCACCATTAACTAAACCTTTCTCTACATCCAAATTACGCCTTAAAATTACCCGACAGTTTACACACACATACAGTGTATTTTCCAAACCAGCAGTTTTAGATATTTTTTTTTCTAAACAATCTAGTTTTGATCTCCACTTACCCGTCAAAATAATAGTGATTCCTTCATGTAGTATTTTATCGATGGCTTCCATATTTACAATTTCTTCATTTTCCAATTTTAATAATTCTTCGTTGAATATTGAACACTCACGCAGTGTCGGCATTAAGCAAATCACTGACTTATTTTTAGCAATTTCCACGTACACTTTTGCAGCAACTGCATTTTCATTTGGAAAGACATTGCAAAGTAATCGACTCTCCAAAGCTTCTTTCCCTTTTTTTGAAAGAATTCCAATTCTTATATCTTGAAGAATACTTCCATATTCAGCATCATTTGCCTGTCGCATATTTGTTGTCAGTTCTTTGTATTCAAAATTACTCCAAATGTTCACATTACTAACACTGCCAAGAGACTTTCTGGTATCTTCATGGGCAAGTGTTTTAAATACCGGTTGTCCTTTTACCGGTGTCAGTTGCAGTAGATCTCCAAAAGCTATGACGTGTTTTCCTCCAAATAACACGTCACACTCTGTTTTAAGAATGTGCTGCATTCTTAAATGCACAAAGGCAAGCATCAAGTTTGAAACCATGCTCACCTCATCAATAATGAGAAGTTTCATTTTCTTCAGCACTCTTGAAACTTCACAACAAGCTTCTCCAGATAGCTTGTGGTATTCCAATTTGTTCTCATGCTCTACTGGCAGCATTAGTAAACGATGTAAAGTAATTCCTTTAATGTTATGTGCTGCCAACCCAGTTGGAGCAGTGACAACACAAGACAAATGCGACTCAGTTGTTTTTTGCAGATAACTTGTGATTACTTTAATTAAGAAACTCTTTCCTGTTCCAGCTTGACCACACACACACATTCGGATAGGTTGAAATGATGTACATGAGCACACTCTCTTTTCATGAAGTAATCCATGGTCAATCTGCTCTTTCACTTGCTGATATATTTGTTTCTGTTCAACATTTAGTTGCTCTTCCAAGTTTCCTAACTGTATTGCATCTTCTTGTGCTTGATACATGGCTGTTTCCACCTTATTCATTGCAATCGCTGCTTCATTTTCAACAATTGGTTGTCCTAGTAGATCTTGACTCAGTGCATCAGAACTTTGACTGTCTTGAGAACTGTCTCTCGCAATCTCAGCTGCAATTGTAGCTTCTTGATCAATTTCATCATTCAACATTTTCACATAATTTGCGAAAGCACTGCATTGTATGCTATCTTTACAAGCATTAAATGAATCTTCATAGCTGGGAAAATCTCCAAGTAATTCCAGTTCAGAACGCCATGGTTTGAACATTTGCAAAAGGGCTAAAAAGTAAAATTCCCTTTTGTCAGCAGTGTTGCAACTCAGTTTTCTGTGATTAATTAAATTTCCTTTCCTTTGTTTCACCAGACATCCTTCAGAACCAATCACTCCATATTTTTCATCGTTGATGCTCTCTGTAATATTCCGTTCAAAAGTGTAGTTTTGCAGCACTTCATAGAGACACATGTTCTCAAGATGATGACTTCTCTTTGGATAGTATGTGTCCAACATATTGGTTTTCAAAATATCTGTACTTTCAGGGTCATTTTCTGCTAAATATTCAATTTCTTGAACAGATTTCATTACCCGATTTCGCATTCCTGCAAGACCTAGACTCACCCAAATGATTCTTCTACTTTTGGAATATAGACTTGCAGATGATAACCGATCTGAACATTCATATGCTCCAATGTCACGATGCGAAAACATTTTCAAACTGAAACTGTATAATTTCTTACTTAGAGTCATCTCGTGAGAAATCTCTTCCCACATTTCTTTCAATTCAGTCTTTTCTGATTTAGTAATGTAAGACGTTACATATCGAGCAACAGCAATGGAATTGTCCGCAACATACTGAATATCCATGTTAGCGTTCCACATGGATAAAATAACTGGATTGTAGTCATTTATGTATTTTGATTCTTCGCTTCTTCTTAAGTTGTAGGTGTTTTTCGGAGATTTTCTTGTGATGGTATGTCGTACAGCTGACATAAAACTGTTCACTCTTCCTTTGGCTAATACAGGACGTGGAAATACAAAACGACATTTGGTATAGAACTTATCCTTTGACTTGCACTTTCGTCGACAGTATTTTCCACACCTATGGCTTTGAAATCGTAAGACTTGTTGTTTTAAGTTTTTCTCTTCTCTGCTATTTGGAAGAGCACATGTAGCATAATCTTCAATGAAATACAAAACATTTTCATCTGAATCTGTTCCAAATTTGGGGGCGTCCATAACAACATATGTATGTGAGGAGCACCTCTTGCTTGATACTCCTTTCTCCAAAAGAAATCCACAACTTCTCCAAGAGGAGGATTCTTTTTATTGCAGATGAAAGACATCATAGCTTCAAATCTATGATTGAAATATCTGCATACATTGACAGGATCCAAAGAGCACAATTCTCCAGGTGTCTTGTATTCAATATTTTTTATATTGGAATTTGCCTCTCGAAGAAATTCAAGTAAATCATCCCAAGCATACTCAGCACAGCTTAGTGTAACAAACCATATAGGAGTTCCCAAGTTCCGTAGCATGCATTTCAGTTCTCCATGTCGATGGTACCAATATTCATTAGTCCCACGCTGACATGCCATCAGATTAATCAACTGAGATTCTAAATGATCATCTCTCTGATGCACTTTATCCATAAAATCCTTTGCAGTTACATTTTGAAGATGCATTCCAGTTTTTAAAATGTGATTTACTGCATATGAAAGTCCAGACAAGTCACTTTCAAACAGAAGATGAAACATATAAGGGATACATTGTCGAAATCTTGGATCTTCTGCATATAATCTTGTTGTCCGATATTCAGATTCAGGAATCTGCACAGGACGTTCATCATATCGTCCATCTTTTCCTATTGGAAACAACTGCGGGAAACAACGAGCTTCCAAGCTCTCTTCCCATACACTCATGGGACTTCCTGTTGATTTTTTCATTTGAAACAACTCAATTGTATTCCCCATCACCTCTTTGGAATGAAGTGGATGTACACTGTAATGTTCATAGATCTCTTCACATCTGGACATGTCTACTTTTTCAATTTGTCCACTTAATGTTTCACTATCTTCTGCTAAATCTATTTCTTCTTCTCCAACAAACACATTTCTATAGTACTCATTATTTTTTAACAGATACAATGATGCCTTTTGCACTTTTCTAACATCCACTAACTCTTGCCAGATTTTCTTATTCTTAGTAGGAACACCATTAACTAGAATGACTAGTGGCTCATTTTCTGCATGATCTACACCAATAGTTTCAACATTTTTCCTTAAATCTAATGGTCAATACACAACTCTTCCTTTCAATCCTCTTTGCAACTCTGATGGAGGTAATTTACTTGTTTTGGGCTCCATACGAACAATAGCCTGAAACGGGTGAACACATTGTATCAGAATAGACTCATACATATTTAAATCTATCAGCTCTGGAGGAATATCAACCAACTCTAGATTATTATGAACAGCTCTAGCAGGCATTTTATTCTCATCTAATTTATTGTAACAATATTTGCAAATACGCTGCTCACATCCCAAATCAAAACAATCCTCTACCAACAAATAAGTTGCAAATTCCATCCACTTATCATTATCTTCTATTTCACCTTTTAAATACAGATTGACACCCCTAGTCTGATTTTTATAGTGACTTCGCCGACAACAAATACAAGAAACATTTGGTCTTTCACCTGAAATTACCTTAAACTTTGTGATTTCATCCTCAAATTTTTCTGTAATTACAGGTTCTACATTGTCTTCAACATTTTGTTCTACTAATGTGTCAGTTTCTTCACTCTCTTGCTGAGGCCCAAAGTAAAAAAACTCAATATCCTCACAGACCTGCTTCACATCTGAAACTGACCCACGCAAAAGAGCACTGTTCAACTCACTTAACTTTAGTGCTGGACTTTTTGCATAATACAACCTTCTCACTAACTTCCGCATTTGAGTATGATGTACTACCAGCATTCTGAAATGGTGAAAAACACTTTCACAAACTTTCCTAGAAAGACAAGCCAGAGAATGACCTTGCAAACCAGTATGTTTTCTCACTCTGCAAGGGTCTAGTCCTTGCAACAGCTTAATCTTTTGTTTTACACTTTTTTTAGTATAGACTCGTAAAAAACTACATAATTTTTCAATAGATTCCTGTTGTACACTACAAACACTACTGCAATCCCAAGTGTACACAGGGTTTTTAGCACGTCTCCCTAAAACTTCATCAGCTATCACTTCTTCTGCATTTCTTTCAACCCTTTTCTCTTTCTCCATTGGACAACCATCACTAACCTCATAACCTCTACCACTGGTGTCAACTGCATACAATAATTTTTCACTTAGTGAATAACTCTCTTCATTAAAAAAGGCTCTGAACTAGAACTGTGTTTCCATTCTCCCAAAAAAACATCACAACATTTTTATTGGTTTATCTAGTGATCGAATTCTGTTGAACAGTTTCCTTTTTACTTCAAAAGCCTTTTCCACAATGCTTTCAATATGCTTCTTCTTTTTATAAAATAAAGCTCTCTTTTTATATTTCTTCACATCTTTCAGCAAATTATGCACTACTCTCTTGTAAAATATTTTTTTGCGTAATTCCTTATACTGATTTTGTCTTCTTTTACCATACTTTATCTCCTTTGACTGAACATTTGCTTTTTTACTTTTCCTCTTATTTTGATTTTTTTTCTTACTTAAAAAATTCTCTGAAGTTGCTGCATTCTCTACACTCTGTTTGCTCCTACAAACATTTTTAATAAATTGCTTCGTGATCTTACCAGAAGATTTGTTCCTTTTAGCCACATTATCTTGTTCATTCAATACTTGTGGTTGATGTTTCTTCAAATAATCCTCCTGTCTCTGTTCTTTTCTTTTTCTTTTTTTTTCTGGCATGATTTCTCGATTTTAACGTTGAAAAACGGTATCTGCAAAAAAGAATCACAAATAAATGTATATTAATAACTTTCAAATTTACAGTATTCCATTACTGTACAAAAACATTTTATATAAAAACAGACTAAGAAACTATAGCCCTGAACCACAAGTGTGAAGATGATTAAAACACTACATACATAGTGCATACTACTTTGAAGCAGTTCATGCCCTAAAGCCTACCTCACTAAAAGACTACATGCTAACTGACTGAATGATTACAGTACTAAAAGAAGACACACTGGGTGAGTAACAGGGTGTTTGCTAGAAGTGTATGAATACTAACTGGGGAATTGAAGGTGCGAAAGACAACTGTGTAGCTGATTAGAGAACTGAATGCATACTGGATAGGCATTTAAAGCAGTTCATGTGCTAAGGCGCGGCTCACTGCATGAGTACTTGGGTACTGACTGAATGATTAGACTACAGCAAGGAGACTGCCTGGATGAATTTATAAGTGGTAGGGTTTTCGCACAGGGAATGGATTAGTACTTGGTACTGAATGGGTCACTAGAAGAGTGCAAAGGGAGTGGCAGGATGTTTGCTGGACTATATGGATACTGACTAGGGAATTGAAAGTGTAAAAGACAAGTCTCTAGGTGGTTAGAAGACTGCATGCATAGTGCATAGGGGTTTGAAGCAGTCCATGTGCTAAGGCCTGGCTCAGTGCATGAATACTTAGACAGTGACTGAATCATTAGAGTACTGGAAAGAGAGTGTCTTGGTGAATTTATAAGTGTTTGGGTTTTGGCACAGTGAATGGATTACTACATGGTGCTGAATGGGTCACTAGAAGACTGCAAAGGGAGTGACAGGAAGTGTATGGATACTGACTAGGGAATTGAAGGTGTGAAAAACAACTGTGTAGGTGGTTAGAGAACTACATGCATACTGCATAGACATTTGAAGCAGTCTATTTGGTAATGAATGGTTCACAACATAAGTACTTAGAAACTGACTAAATCATCAGACTACTTCTAGGACAGTGCCTGGGTAAACATTTAACATTTTCAGTTCTGGTGCAGTGGAGACAATACTACATGGTACTGCACTTTAGTGTCAAAGCATGACTCATTTTATCAATGCATAAGCAAACACTGGCATCTAATGCTACTACAACTTGACAACATGACAGGTTTTATAACAGTTATCTGTCAGCAAATACACGATGTTACCAAACGCTTCTCTCACAGTGGTTCCCAAATGCACACAGACTCACAGTGTGATTCTAGACAAGCACCACTATCCCTAGGAGTTTACTAAAACTCATTCACTACACTGGAAGTGGTAAGGGAACTGCACACAATCTACATATTTCACGACCACACTTTACTGTCAATACCTAACTCATTTAATGGAAGCATAAGCCATAACTGTCTTCTAATGCTACTAAAACTTCACAACATGACATGTTTTAAAACAGTTATCTGTCAGCAAATACACAATGTTACCAAACGCTTCTCACACAGTGGTTCCCAAATGTACACAGACTCACAGTGTGATTCTAGACAAGCACCACTATCCCTAGGAGTTTACCAAAACTCATTCACTACAGTGGAAGAGGTAAGGGAACTGCACACAATCTACATATTTCACGACTGCACTTTAGTGTCAATGCCTGACTCATTTAATCAACACATAAGCAAAGACTGGCTTCTAATGCTACTAAAACTTGACAACATGACAGGTTTTAAAACAGTTATCTGTCAGCAAATACACGATTTTATCAAACGCTTCTCACACAGTGGTTCCCAAATGCACACAGACTCACAGTGTTGTTCTAGACAAGCACCACTATCCCTAGGAGTTTACCAAAACTCATTCACTACAGTGGAAGTGGTAAGGGAACTGCACACAATCTACATATTTCACAACTGCACTTTAGTGTCAATGCCTGACTAATTTAATCAACGCATAAGCAAAGACTGGCTTCTAATGCAACTAAAACTTGACACCATGACAGGTTTTAAAACAGTTATCTGTCAGCAAATACACGATGTTACCAGACGCTTCTCTCACAGTGGTTCCCAAATGCACACAGACTCACAGTGTGATTCTAGACAAGCACCACTATCCCTAGGAGTTTACCAAAACTCATTCACTACACTGGAAGTGGTAAGGGAACTGCACACAATCTACATATTTCACGACTACACTTTACTGTCAATACCTAACTCATTTAATGAAAGCATAAGCCATAACTGTCTTCTAATGCTACTAAAACTTCACAACATGACATGTTTTAAAACAGTTATCTGTCAGCAAATACACAATGTTACCAAACGCTTCTACCACAGTGGTTCCCAAATGTACATAGACTCACAGTGTGATTCTAGACAAGCACCACTATCCCTAGGAGTTTACCAAAACTCATTCACTACAGTGGATGAGGTAAGGGAACTGCACACAATCTACATATTTCACGGCTGCACTTTAGTGTCAATGCCTGACTCATTTAATCAACGCATAAGCAAAGACTGGCTTCTAATGCTACTAAAACTTGCCAACATGACAGGTTTTAAAACAGTTATCTGTCAGCAAATACACGATGTTACCAAACGCTTCTCTCACAGTGGTTCCCAAATGCACACAGACTCACAGTGTAATTCTAGACAAGCACCACTATCCCTAGGAGTTTACCAAAACTCATTCACTACACTGGAAGTGGTAAGGGAACTGCACACAATCTACATATTTCACAACTGCACTTTACTGTCAATGCCTGACTCATTTAATGAAAGCATAAGCCATAACTGTCTTCTAATGCTACTAAAACTTGACAACATGACATGTTTTAAAACAGTTATCTGTCAGCAAACACACGATGTTACCAAATGCTTCTCTCATAGTGGTTCCCAAATACACACAGACTCGCAGTGTGATTCTAGACAAGCACCACTATCCCTAGGAGTTTACCAAAACTCATTCACTACAGTGGAAGTGGTAAGGGAACTGCACACAATCTACATATTTCACGACTGCACTTTAGTGTCAATGCCTGACTCATTTAATCAACGCATAAGCAAAGACTGGCTTCTAATGCTACTAAAACTTGACAACATGACAGGATTTAAAATAGTGATCTGTCAGCAAATACACAATGTTGCCATATGCTTCTCTCACATTGGTTCCCAAATGCACACAGACTCACAGTGTGATTCTAGACCACAACCACTATCCCTACGAGTTTACCAAACCTTATTTACTACTATGGAAGTGGTAAGGGAACTGCACACAATGTGCATATTTCAAAAGTGCACTTTTGTATCAATGCCTGACTCATTTAATCAACGCATAAGCAAAGACTGGCTTCTAATGCTACTAAAACTTGACAACATGACAGGTTTTAAATGAGTTATCTGTCAGCAAATACAAGATATTACTAAATGCTTCGCTCACAGTGGTTCCCAAATGCACACAGGCTCTCTGTGTGATTCTAGACAAACAACACTATCCCTTGCACTATACCAAAACACATTTCTTCATCTACAAGGAGTACTACATTTTACTGCAGAAACATAACTCATTTCACAAATTCATAAACAATGACTGGTTTCTAATTCTACCAAAATATAAAAACTGCATAGTTATCTGTCTACAAACACATGAAAAAAACAAATCCTTATCACAAAATGGTCTCTACATGCACACACACTGTTAATAAGATTGTAGAGAAAAGAAAGTACTCCCTACACTTTAGCAGAAGAAATACATTTCTCTGATTAAAATAAAAATAGTCTACATACATCCCCTCACAATTAAATAACTCACCTTTCAAGATGTTTTGTAGATTAAGAAGTATATCAGTCACACACCAGATATCAGTCACACACCAGATTTTCTCATACAGAATCTCTGCACTGTGCACCTGTCAGCAGAACCAAAGAATGGCAAAGTTTCCCTCTCATTTTCCACACATACACATGTAAACATCAAATCACATTCCTTCCCACATAAATTCAAAAGCAAACACACATTTCTATTGGTTAAACATTTCAACCCTTTCCAAATGACATAAACCTCAACCCTTCCACCAATCTGCCTTCTGCCCGTTACCATAGAAATAGGTCATGGAACACTGTACTGAGCACACAAGTCACAAGTTCAGCACACACAATGTTGCTAATCAAAACAGCAAGTGTGCTTGACTTCTCAACATATCAGCTTATCATATATAATGTTCCTTACAATCAGTTTTTGTTAACCAATAAGAATCATGCGTTTAAAAAACAGAAATATGCACCCTACCTTTCAGTGTAGAAGGTTGTTAAACAACCAATGATTTCTTGTCTTTTTTCAAAATTGCATCTTAGCCACCATTTTAGAAACATCTTACTTTCCAAAATGCCATTTCATTTACAGAGACCATCTGAGTGCATCCAGACCTCCTTACAAGATGCTTACAGTGTGGATTGTGGAACACAGCTACATTTTCTGGAGCCAAAGGTATGCAGAAAACAAAGGCATTCACAAAGACCTAGGTTTGCCAAATGTATAAATTAAATGGATTGGACAGAGAGGGTTAAAGTGGCACCAATAGATGCCATTGGTGAAATCCTTCATGCAAATCCAACACCCTGACCTCATAATAGTGCACTGTGGTGGCAATGACCTAGGCACTTTGACTGGGGTAGGTCTGGAAATGCTTATGAAGGACACCTTTGCAGAACTGATTTCACTTTTCCCTAAAACTGCCTTTGTGTACTCTAACATATGCCAAAGGCAGAAATGGAACTGGTCCGATAATTTTTGTCCACAGATTGAGAAAGCTAGGAAACATGTGAATAAATCTGTTTCTGCTTTTCTCCGAGACTACAGAATGGGGTCCATTTACAATAACAATTTGCGCTTTCATATGCAAAAGATGTATAGGAGAGATGGAGTACACTTTACTGATGAAAGAAACAGAGTCTTCCTCAACAACTTTAGACTCTGTATAGGTACTAACTTATGAGTACCAAAAACTCTCAATGAACACAATGGCTCTTTTTAGAGCCACTCAAGAACAAAACACTTAACCTTAATCTTTATCTCCCATCAATTTCATTTTTTTTCCCTTGGATCCACGAACCCACCGCAAGAGGATCCGTGCATCCAACACGATAGGATGCACGCACCATGTGCGCATTTCGCCGTTTTCTTTTTTTTAAAAGGGGGGCCCCAGGGGGTCCTTCTGGGACCCCCTAAGCACCTCTAGAGGGTCAGAGTATTTCCACTCTGCCCCCTTTATATGTTTTACACACTTATTCCCCTTGCTTCTTCAGCCTCGCTTCTACTGAGGCAGAAAATGGCCGCCAACAGTTCCTGGTTTCGAATGTAGAAAGACACTCGACAGCCAATTAGCATTCAGCGTGCGATCGGGAGGGTGCGCGCTCGGTTTGGGGAGGGTGCGCGTACTACTGAACAGATTCACACCATTTATGCAAAAGGCATGAGTCTGAACTGAGGACTACCTCTTTGCCAAATTTGGTTTCATTCCGTTCAGCGGTTCGGGCTGTAGCTGCGACAACAGATCCTATGGGAAATTGCATGGGGAAAACGCGTTTTGGGACCCCCTTTTTTCTCAGCCCCCGCTTGACGAATCACCACAAAACTTTCAGGGTAGGAGCAGCGCGGAGCTGGCCAAAAGTTTGGAAAATTTCGTGAAGATTAGTCAATCGGCGCCAGACTTATTGGGAATAGAATGTTGCAGATTTCCTATGGAAAATAGGTCCTAACTATAACTATCTACTGGCGACCGCCAGTACATAATATATATATATATATCTATATATATATATCTATCTATATATATATATATATAGATAGATATATATATATATATTCACTGAAAAAACCATAGGCTTTCATCACTCATTATATAATATGGAGTACCATATTTGAAACCATTGACACACCAATATAAGTTTCTAAAAACCCACTCAGTGATTCCTAGATCTACACACACTTCTAAACACTTACTTATAGATTCACTCATACATGCTGACAAAGATCAATAGAACACTATCAAATATACTTTTACACCTACATCAACATTACACACCAGCATACATCCTATTCACGTATGTAGTCGTCCTACTCACTTATGCAAACAATTGATCATACTTACATTTACTCAGCTACACACTAATACAAACACCGCTTCATTTATTCATATAGATAGTAACTCATACTTTGGTGCCGATCACGATCCGGTAAAAACCGGGTACGAACCTTTGGACGGAGCATATTCTCCGTCCGACGCGTACCCGGTCGTCAAAATTTACAAACAAGGAATTACGATTCGCACGGGAACACCATTTCCGTACGAATCGTAAAAAAGCCCGACCGAACAAAATAAACCTACAAATGCGATCCGGGAAAGCGCCGACGTGACGTCGGGACGCTCGCAGCCTGCCATTCACGAACCAGGAATTACGATTCGCACCGACGTCATCCCGCACGGTGAATATTTTCCGGCTGCCAAAAACTGCCGGGAAATCAGGACGACGCGAACAAGGACCACCAGTACGCGACGGACAGACAGGACGACGCGAACAAGGAGGACCAGTACGCGACAGGACGACGCGAACAAGGAGTACCAGTACGCGACGGAGAGACAGGACGACGCGATCAAGGAGGACCAGTACGCGACGGACAGACAGGACGACGCGAACAAGGAGGACCCGTACGCGACGGACAGACATGGACCGGAACCTACGTGTCATCCCGGCCCTCATAGCAGTCAACCCCCTCTACAGGTTTGGACGCAGACGCCGCAGAAGGTCAGAATAACTAAGGGAGGGGGTAAAGTGGGGTGGGGTGGGGGTGGCAGGACCAGGGCAGGCCACAAAACCCCCACCAAAGTCACACAGCACACATGCCCCGGACATACCTGACTCCCATGCCCTGGTCACTACGAGGGGGTGGGGGCGTGTCCAGCTAAGCCAGCGCCCGCCACAACGGAAGTCCGTCACCACGTGAACCTGCAACACAACCAGACCGGTACGTCCCGTACCCACGCCTGAAGAGCGTGGGTATGAGACGTACCACGCCCACACCCACGTCACCCCAACAATGGCGGGACGGATCGTACCCACGTGGCAAAGGCCTGGGTACGGCCCGCACAAGCATCACATAGCGTGGGGACGGATATGTACGGACCCTACCCCCACCCGCGTACGTATGGAGCGTACCCCCACCCCACCAGTGTAAGTACGACTCGTACCCTCACCCGCGGACGTACGGACCATACCCCCACCCCCGTAGGCATGGAGCCCACCCCCACCCCACCAGTGTAAGTACGACTCGTACCCTCACCCCGTATGCATGGAGCGTACCCCCACCCCACCAGTGTAAGTACGACTCGTACCCTCACCCGCGGACGTACGGACCATACCCCCACCCCCACCAGTGTAAGTACGACACGTACCCCCACCCCCATAGGCATGGAGCCTACCCCCACCCCACCAGTGTAAGTATGACTCGTACCCTCACCCCGTATGCATGGAGCGTACCCCCACCCCACCAGTGTAAGTACGACTCGTACCCTCACCCGCGGACGTACGGACCGTACCCCCACCCCCACCAGTGTAAGTACGACACATACCCCCACCCCCGTAGGCATGGAGCCTACCCCCACCCCACCAGTGTAAGTACGACTCGTACTCTCACCCCGTATGCATGGAGCGTACCCCCACCCCAACAGTGTAAGTACAACTCGTACCCTCACCCGCGGACGTACGGACCGTACCCCCACCCCCACCAGTGTAAGTACGACTCGTACCCTCACCCCGTATGCATGGAGCGTACCCCCACCCCACCAGTGTAAGTACGACTCGTACCCTCACCCGCGGACGTACGGACCATACCCCCACCCCCACCAGTGTAAGTACGACACGTACCCCCACCCCCATAGGCATGGAGCCTACCCCCACCCCACCAGTGTAAGTATGACTCGTACCCTCACCCCGTATGCATGGAGCGTACCCCCACCCCACCAGTGTAAGTATGACTCGTACCCTCACCCGCGGACGTACGGACCGTACCCCCACCCCCACCAGTGTAAGTACGACACATACCCCCACCCCCGTAGGCATGGAGCCTACCCCCACCCCACCAGTGTAAGTACGACTCGTACCCTCACCCCGTATGCATGGAGCGTACCCCCACCCCAACAGTGTAAGTACAACTCGTACCCTCACCCGCGGACGTACGGACCGTACCCCCACCCCCACCAGTGTAAGTACGACACGTACCCCCACCCCCGTATGCATGGAGCCTACCTCCACCCCACCAGTGTAAGTACGACTCGTACCCTCACCCCGTATGCATGGAGCGTACCCCCACCCCAACAGTGTAAGTACGACTCGTACCCTCACCCCGTATGCATGGAGCGTACCCCCACCCCACCAGTGTAAGTACGACTCGTACCCTCACCCGCGGACGTACGGACCGTACCCCCACCCCCACCAGTGTAAGTACGACACGTACCCCCACCCCCGTAGGCATGGAGCCTACCCCCACCCCACCAGTGTAAGTACGACTCGTACCCTCACCCCGTATGCATGGAGCGTACCCCCACCCCAACAGTGTAAGTACGACTCGTACCCTCACCCCGTATGCATGGAGCGTACCCCCACCCCAACAGTGTAAGTACGACTCGTACCCTCACCCCGTATGCATGGAGCGTACCCCCACCCCAACAGTGTAAGTACGACTCGTACCCTCACCCGCGGACATACGAACCGTACCCCCACCCCCACCAGTGTACGTACGACACGTACCCCCAGCCCCGTATGCATGGAGCCCACCCCCACCCCACCAGTGTAAGTATGACTCGTACCCTCACCCGCGTATGCATGGAGCGTACCCCCACCCCACCAGTGTAAGTACGACTCGTACCCTCACCTCGAATGCATGGACCGTACACCCACCCCACCAGTGTAAGTACGACTCGTACCCTCACCTCGAATGCATGGAGCGTACCCCCACCGTGTATGTTCCAAGCGTACATATCCAGAAATAGGAGGTGTGTGTGCAGAGTCCTCCCAGCAGTGCCCTGAGACAGGAGGGGTGGGTGCAGAGTCCTCCCAGCAGTGCCCTGAGACAGGAGGGGTGGGTGCAGAGTCCTCCCAGCAGGGCCCTGAGACAGGAGGGGTGGGTGCAGAGTCCTCCCAGCAGTGCCCTGAGACAGGAGGGGTGGGTGCAGAGTCCTCCCAGCAGTGCCCTGAGACAGGAGGGGTGGGTGCAGAGTCCTCCCAGCAGTGCCCTGAGACAGGAGGGGTGTGTGCCTAACACTCCCAGCAGTGCCCTGAGACAGGAGGGGTGGGTGCAGAGTCCTCCCAGCAGTGCCCTGAGACAGGAGGGGTGGGTGCAGAGTCCTCCCAGCAGTGCCCTGAGACAGGAGGGGTGGGTGCAGAGTCCTCCCAGCAGTGCCCTGAGACAGGAGGGGTGGGTGTGGAGTCCTCCCAGCAGTGCCCTGAGACAGGAGGGGTGTAACACATGTGTGTGAGGCTGGAAGTACACACATGCATACTGCCTACAAGGGAACATGTCCCCATGAACTCATGTCAACAGACTCCATACACAAGTACAGTGATCACCAAGGATGCCACGAATGTTGCAGGTGGAGACATGGCCCTGCATGCATGGCCAAAGTAGAAGGGCTCCGTCACACACACAGCTCATGTAGACACAGCTCTGCGCTAAATATTGGGAACACCCTGCAGGGAAGATATCAGGGTACACAGAGGGAGGAATACACCCTGGGACAATTGCACCATGCAGTAACTGCTTACATGAACAAAGAAAGTTAGCTAACACCTTGTGATGGCACACAGATCCCAGGGTCCCCCCAATGAGCAGCACACTACTACATTTCCCACACACCCAACACATAAACACCACCCAAAACCATGTAGCAGCCCCACCAACACCAATACCAGCCTAGCAGTAGTGTCAGAATGAAAAAAAAGTAAAGCTTTATTCAGCATGATCACAATGTCCGTGGATCGCAGGCAGTTCAATATTCACAAAGCCCATAGGGCAGTCAAGAAGTCTCAGCTGGATGGGGGACACAGTGGGATGCGTGTCCCCTAGCTTGCCTGCACAGTTACATGCCGTCGTCTTCCACAGGGGTGAGGGCATCATGGGGGGGGGAAGCACCAGGCACCGCAGGGACATCAGGGCAAAGGGGAGGCGTTGTGGGTGCAGGGATGGAGGACTCCACCACAGGGGGTGGGGCAGGGCCAAAGGCGGAGGCCAGGATGGCACTACACACCTTTGCAAGGTCCTCCAGGGATTCCCCTGCACCCGAAGGATCCACAGGCCCCAAGGAGGGGGGGGGTCAGAGGGATGGGTCGCAGCACCACTGTGGGAGGGTGTAGACAGGGGGGGGAATCAAGCACCCTGACCGGGGACCTCCTTGACCACTTGCGGGGTGGTGTCACTGTGGGGCTCAGGGACAGAGCGGCCATGAAGGAGTCTTTGGGGGAGAGGTGGCCAGGAGAGCTGAGGGGAGGGGATTTGGAGGGAGTGGACTGGGTGGAATGCGGACTCCCACTCTGGCTGCGTGTCACACGTTTGCCCCCCGACCCAGTGGGTTTGCCTACCTCACCCTGTGTGTGCGTGTCAGGAGGAGTGCGGTGGACCTTCCCTGCTGGTGTGGTGCCTGTGTCTGTTGATGTGGGTGCATGCCGACGTCTGGGTGTACGTGGGACAGGCATGGGAGTGGGAAGTGTGGATGGGGCAGGGGTAGGTGGTAGGAGGTCGCGCTGCAGGAGACCCACTGCTGCAGTCAGTGTCGAGTCTATCGACCTCAGCAAGCTGCGTTGGTCAGCCTGCGATGAATGAATGCCCTCCAAGTATGCCTCGATGTTGTTGAGGGTCTGGCCGTGGGCATGGAGGACATTAAGGATCACAGCCTGACCAACCTGCAGCTGCCGCTGGATGTCCACAGACTCGGCATTGGCGGCAGCAGTGGAGACAGGGGCAGGGGGTGCGGTGCCTGGCATGAAGGAGACATGCGGTGACCGGGCACGCTGGGAAGGGACACGAGCAAGTGGGAGGCAGCTGATGGGAACGGAGGGGGCGGTGCGAGGTGTTGTTCCGCTGTCAGCTGCTGGTGCAGCCTCCGCCCACTCGGAGATATCCTCCTCGGACCTGTCAGCTTCGTATTCTGACGTGCCAGTCGACAGGTCCTCGGCCGCACTCTCCTCCGCCTCTGTCCCACTCGATGTGCCAGCCACGATGTCACGGCTGGCACTGGTGCTCGGTCCCTCCGCCTGGTCTGTGTCCATGTCTCCCTCTGTGTCCCCCGACGATGCTGTGGGCAGGGTGGAGAGACAGAAATTAATCAGACACCTGTACACATCTGTCACATGAGTCCAATCTACATAGGTTACATTGCATAGCCTGAAAAGGAAGATCCCTAACATCTACTAAACAAGGTACCGATGTAGGGGGTTCCATGATGGAATATCGTTAACATAACTATCGTCAGAAATAAATATCGTCACTAAAATATCGCTTACATTAATATCGTCATCCTATACTTAAACAAGGATTCACACAAATATCGATTTTTTTTTATCGACAACCCTAATATCGTTCACACTAATATCTACAACATAAATATCGACTACTACATTATCGACTTTATTTTAAATAACATTACCTTAGACATGTATATCGACTACACTAACATCGACGACCTATCTGCTTATAGAAATATACAAAAAATATCATCTTTTTATTACCAACTCGATATGCACTATTCTTTTATTTTACTCACTTTTTTTTACTATTTTACTTTACAAAACTATTCACACATATAATTATTTAGTTTTCCTAATACTTATTGATATAAAAATATATAATATAGGTTAAAAAAAATTACATTTACTGATACTATCATACACTCCGATGGCCTAAATGTGAAACACATTTCATTATTTTCTACATATAAACTATTTACATATAAAACAAAAAAGCACATATAAAACTTTTTACTATGTACTTTAACAAACAAATAGTGATGCAACAAACTCTTACGAAAATAACGGTTTTCTAATTCAAAATAACGTTCTCGACCAATGATTTTGAAATTTCACTAATTGAACCAATCAAAAGCTACCATTAATTAACTCACTAATATAAAAACAATTATACACTTAACGTAATTTACCATTTTTGGCCCAAACTTGGAGAAAAACGGTTACCTTGCTGAGAGAAGAGAATACAAACCTACGACTACAACTACAAAACGTCATACTACACTTCAAGTAAGTAAAATCCCATTGCTTTTTTCATTCGAACTTAGCAAAAAGTAGATAAACTCCCTAATTTAAAAACTGTTCTTCTTTAGAGTGAAAACAAAACATGTTGAACTTATCAACAACGACCAGAAACTTAGATGTAAAAACATTTATAAACTACCTTATCCATGTCTACTTAGATAGCTGATAAAAATTATTTAAACTTGCTAAGTAAATGTACAATTTACTTCATATGTTAACAACTACTATCATCCAAATACTATAAGTAACACAATGATTATTTTTTCCACAGACTCTACAAAATTATTTGCCTATCTACAACTACACTACCAACATCTTCTACTACATCAAGTAAGTATAGTCACTGTATGTATAACAATTCTGAAAGTAAAATCAAACACCTATAACACTAAATCATGTCTTTCAATTATTCTTTAACACTACTACAGAACTTAAAAAGAAGAAAATTCAGAAAGAGAAATAAGAATAAAAGAATTACCAGTGAAGCCACATAGTAAGTATATGTTCACGCTTTTTCCTGCTCTTATACACATCTCTGTAAATCGTGTTCAATGTTCTTAAAAATACATATATATATTTCCACAGATCTACCTTAGACATGGCAACTGGAGCTACTTTCATTACTTCGCAAAAAGGGAATCTAATGCTGAACTACATGGGTTACACCTACACCCAAGAAAGAATAAAAGCGAATAAGACCCATTGGAAATGTAGCAAATATTACTCAAGTGCATGCTATGGTAGAGCAACAACTGTTGATAACAATGTGGTAAATGTACGTGAGCATAACCACCCACCAAATGTAACAGAAGTGGAAGTTAGAGAAGCACTGGAAACATTGAAAGATGCTAGTACAGGATCACAAGAAACAAGCACTAGTATTTTGAAAAATGTTTTAAGCAAAGTGCCAGAACATGTGACAGGACAGCTACCTTCTATTCCCAACTTAAAAAGATTAATTGCAAAAACTAAACGTGCTTCAGATCCAACTCCACCAACGCCAGAAAGTTTTCAGGATATAAAAATATATCCTGAATATACCATTACACATAATGAGGATAAATTCTTAATGTATGACAACCACAGTCATGACAAACGATTTTTACTTTTTGCTACTAATAGTAATTTGCAAAAACTTAAATCATGTGAAACATGGATGATGGACGGGACTTTTAAAGTTTGTCCCAAACCTTTCTATCAACTTTACACCATCCATGGGGAATACCAAGATACAAATATCCCTCTAATTTATACTCTGCTGCCAAACAAAACAAATACTACCTACGTTGAACTTTTAACAACGATCAAAGAATTAACAGATAATTACTATCCTCAAAGAATTATAATTGACTTTGAAATGGCCATGATTCAAGCTATCCTTAAAATATATCCCCATACCTCAATACAAGGTTGTTATTATCACTACAACCAAAGTATATGGAGGCACTTACAAAAATCTACCTTAAACATTGAATATTCTACAAACAGTCACTTTGCTTATCAAATAAAAACGTTGATTGCATTGGCATATGTACCAACAACAGAAGTAGCTAACTACTACAATTTATTAATTGACAGCCCTTTCTACCGCACCAATGAGAAAAAACTAACTCCCTTCTTGGACTATTTTGAAGATACCTGGGTTGGAAGATTACATCGTTCAGGCCACCGTAGACAACCTAAATTTCAAATTCCATGGTGGAATGTGTATGCTAGTACAATAGCACAGAAAGCTAAAACTAACAACGCAGTTGAAGGATGGCATAATGCCTTCCAAGCCACTTTAGGAAGAAGTCAACCAACACTTCACAAACTAATCCAAAGCATTAAAAAAGAACAAAGCTACCAAGAACTCAGAATAGAGCAATCCCTTTCTAAAATTGGCCCTAAACTAAGTAAACAAACATTAAATATGTACGAATATCTCCAGCAAAAAACTAGAATGTACCCAAGTATAGAAGGTCTAGCATACTTAGACCTAATAGCTAAATCCATCCTTTAAATATAAATACCTAAAAATTAAGCAAAGCATAACAAAACATACTATGTAGTTAAATTTAGTAACATTATGTCATGTAAAAATATAAGTAATATATTATTACAAGACATAATAACATAACATTTTACTAAATAGTACACTATAACACAATGCAACCCAAAAGTAAATATCACTTTTACTTACGGTTCTACTGCTGTAGAATATGTTCCACGGTGATACTTTCCACAGCAATAATAGCAAACGCTATCCATATAGTGTTTAAAAATCCCAGCAAAATGGAAAAAATACAACTGTTTGATAATAGTCCCCCGTCGCAATCCTCTCGAAATTGAAACCATTAAAAAGGTGATAAATAATCACGAGTAAAAAAGTAGAAAACTCGAAAAAGCAGGGAAAGTAAAAAAGTATGTACCTGCTTTAAATAAAAAAGCGTTACAATCCATCTGCTCCCCAAAACGAACACCTGTAAATAATCGAAACAAAACGCACCCTCAAAACATAGGAAATACACATAGCCTACACATAGCATATAAAACATAAGACAACATCTGAATTCATCCATTAATACAACAGTAAACGTTACTTGTGTTCGAACTACCTCACAAAGTACGTTCTCCATAACGACGCTAAATAACACGTAATTCGCACATAAAGAGTAAAGTACTACACATATCGACAAGTACACACTACAACTATCACTAAAATAAATTTAAATAACTTTAAAAATAATGTAAAATAAACTTACCTTCACCAACAAGAAGCAGCTCCCAACCGCGAGGTTCCGTTTTCTAAAATGACCCAAACAACGATGTTGATAGAGTAAAAAGTGAAGTTCCAAAAACAAAATGGATGCATAATAAAAACTAAAATAGGACTAAATACCTTTTGATCAAAAATAAATTGTATTAAATAGCATAATATTTACCATGTTTAGTAATAATTTACTTTTTATTGTTAAAAAACAAATGAATATTGTAAAATATACATTAATATGTTCAATAGAATTATGTATTAATTGTTTATTGTATATTAAAAAATGTTTTTCATTGTTAAATATTTTTCTCAGATGTTAAAAAATGTAAATTTATGTTATGTACATATCGTGATAAAATCAATGACATAAAAAATATGTAATATATTAAATTTTTATAAAAAATATTAAAATTTAATATACTAATTTATGCATAATTGAAACAGTATTTATGTACAAAACTGCAATATAATTTGTTAGCAAAAATTATGTTAAATGTTTTATCAAATGTTCCAAATCTTTGCAGTAACAAATTAAACTATGAATAAAAAAAAAAATTAAAACATTTTTATTTCTTAATTTAGAAACTTGTCATATGTATGTAAAAATGTTATAAAATGTTTTTAATTTATATTGTTGAAATGAATATTACAACATGACATATATTATTCTCATTAAAAATAGTAAATAGATAATGCTGGATAATAAACCATAATAATTAACTAGTCTAACTCCAATCCTACGTAAGTCAGGGTAAATGGTGGATAGTAAACCATTATAATTAACTATTCTAACTCCAAACATAACATAAGTCAGGGAAAGTGCTGGATAGTAAACCATAATAAATTACTATTCTAACTCCAATCCAACATAAGTCAGGGAAAGTGCTGGATAGTAAACCATAATAAATTACTATTCTAACTCCAAACATAACATAAGTCAGGGAGAGTGCTGGATAGTAAACCATAATAAATTACTATTCTAACTCCAATCCAACATAAGTCAGGGAAAGTGCTGGATAGTAAACCATAATAAATTACTATTCTAACTCCAAACATAACATAACTCAGGGAAAGTGCTGGATAGTAAACCATAATAAATTACTATTCTAACTCCAATCCAACATAAGTCAGGGAAAGTGCTGGATAGTAAACCATAATAAATTACTATTCTAACTCCAAACATAACATAAGTCAGGGAGAGTGCTGGATAGTAAACCATAATAAATTACTATTCTAACTCCAATCCAACATAAGTCAGGGAAAGTGCTGGATAGTAAACCATAATAAATTACTATTCTAACTCCAAACATAACATAACTCAGGGAAAGTGCTGGATAGTAAACCATAACAAATTACTATTCTAACTCCAATCCAACATAAGTCAGGGAAAGTGCTGGATAGTAAACCATAATAAATTACTATTCTAACTCCAAACATAACATAACTCAGGGAAAGTGCTGGATAGTAAACCATAATAAATTACTATTCTAACTCCAATCCAACATAAGTCAGGGAAAGTGCTGGATAGTAAACCATAATAAATTACTATTCTAACTCCAATCCAACATAAATCAGGGAAAGTGCTGGATAGTAAACCATAATAAATTACTATTCTAACTCCAAACATAACATAACTCAGGGAAAGTGCTGGATAGTAAACTATAATAAATTACTATTCTAACTCCAATCCAACATAAGTCAGGAAATGTGCAGGTTAGTAAACAATATAAATTTTTCTATCTAAATTATTTTTTAGACCCTATTCCCCTATAATACCAAAATAACGCTTCTTCAATATTAATTTAATAATTTTTGTTAATATTAAAAAATAAATTTCGTGTAAAATTTAAAATTTCGATGTTAAATTTTGATTTCATGATAAATTTCTAATTTATTAAGATTTTATACAATTTTTTAACACTACATTTTTAAATTACTACCCACCCTAATCCCCTATAATACCAAAAACCCGCTCCTAAAATTTTTATTTGAAATTTTAAAATTTAATTACAAATTTAATTTCGTGAACAATTCGAAATTTCAAATTAAAATTTTGATTTCTTAATTATTTTCTAATTTGTTTATATTTTATAAATTTTTTAAAAACAAAATTTTAAATTACTACCCACCCTTATCCCCTATAATACCAATAACCCGCTACTAAAATTTTAACAATTCTTTTGTAGAAAATATTTTTTAACACATATTATTACTAGTAGGAGTTTTGTAAGTTTTTTAAAAACATAATACATATTTTTTTATAAATTTTATAACACCTTATATTTTTGTGTCGATATTATATAAAACGACATTTTGATCAACGATATTCTGTTCATCGATATTTTTTTATGACGATATTTTTGTCATTCTCACGAAACGATATTTTTTACAACGATATTTTCTATTACGATATTTTTAACAGTCGATATTCTTACCACGATATTAATGCTAGTCGATATTTTCCCGTCGATATTCTATCTTTATACCGATGTAGGGCATGAAACACACAGTTGGTTGAGCCACCATGCCACTGAAATACCATGGAGAGCATGAGATAATAGCAAATGACAAGAAACGGAGTCTGACATAGCACCCAGGCCCTGGGGACAATCCAGCACTGCATCTGCACCACACAGCGTTGGCGAAAATAGGGATGACCAGGGACCATATCCATGAACTTGAGACACATGCTGCATAGGTAATGCTGAAAACATGCCCAACATGACTGGGTCACTGCACCTTGAGTGTATGTCCAGACAAACATCACACACTGCCCAGACCCAGCAAGTAGAAATCAGGATTTGACATATAGGCTTTGCCCGCCCCAACCACCCCCTACACGAGGCAAATTGTTGAGACACAGGTGGCACCAACATCTCATAGTCTGGGTGATAAACACAGGGGCAGGCAAAATGCAAGATTGGACGCCAAACACCCAAGGTGCGCCTGTACAAATAATGAGGTACCAGTGCCCATCCTCAGATGAGTATAACAAGACACACAGGCACTGGCAACTGTGAGTATGAAGAAGGACATTCAGGTCAGGCTGCACAGTGGACACCTGTACTAAATTTCACGTCTATATACATGGTGCCAGGGGACAATGGCACAGAGCACAACCTACGCTGTAGACACTGAGAGTGTCCACGTTTTGTGATGACACATACAACACCGAGGAAAAGGTGCCCCAGGGGACAGTAGTGGCCACACAACTCCATGCTCCTGAATGGTAATGACTGCAACACACGCCACCATCCCTGCACTATGCGTATCGCACACTCATGCACATCATGTCACAGGCCACTACATAGGACATGCGCGCTGTAAGGCATGACACTTGAGAGACTAACTCCCATGTCTGGACTCAGCATCAGTGCCAACTGACATGGAACCCACATGCAGTGAACTGGACAGGGCACAGGCAAGGTCCCAAAACCTGTTACACACCACCCCCACACATGATGCTACAGGCATAGTTCTCGTGGACAAAGCGCCAGCCTACATTACCTTGTGAAGGAGTGACTACACACAGACCAGGGAACACATTGCAAGGAGGGGAAGGGTGGCAGGAGCGCAGCGCTATACTGGGGCAAACTGGATCTGCACAGCACCTTTAAACCCTGGCAGTGAATTCATGCTACTGTGCCCTTACAAATGCCGGTGACACACAACAAACACACATGTACCTATCCCCTTCCGGCTGCTGCATCTCCTGTAAGCGCCTCTCCAAGTCTGGAAAGACCACCGGCAGCACACGCCTGTGGAGGTGGCTCAGACGGCGGCGCCCGCGGTTCTTGTGGCTCACAGGTGAGTCCCCCAGCAGGACCCGTGCGATCCTCCGCGTCCAGCACCGGATATCCTGCCAGCGTTTCCTCACCTGGGACAGGCTCCGCCTCCGACCATCCACACCCCTCACGGCACTGACGGCGGTCAGCCAGATCTGCTCCTTGGCAGTGGCGCCTACCTGTGAGGAAGAACAAGTGACACCACATCAATACACCAGCCACATGTCACAGAGAGACATATGAGAACAAATTAGCTGGTTACAACAAGGCATGTCATGCAGCCAACGCATTGCACCTTTGTCATAGGGACATGATCCTCTGGGGAGGGAAAAAGCAGTACGTGCCAAAGTAGGTACACAGGTGGAATGATGGCAATGTCACAATCAATGATCAAGGCTCACACTGTGCATCACACCCACCCCTCCTGTCTCAGGGTACTGCTGGGAGGACTCTGCACCCACCCCTCCTGTCTCAGGGCACTGCTGGGAGGACTCTACACACACCCCTCCTGTCTCAGGGCACTGCTGGGAGGACTCTGCACCCACCCCTCCTGTCTCAGGGCACTGCTGGGAGGACTCTGCACACACCCCTCCTGTCTCAGGGCACTGCTGGGAGGACTCTGCACCCACCCCTCCTGTCTCAGGGCACTGCTGGGTGGACTCTGCACCCACCCCTCCTGTCTCAGGGCCCTGCTGGGTGGACTCTGCACACACCCCTCCTGTCTCAGGGTACTGCTGGGAGGACTCTGCACACACCCCTCCTGTCTCAGGGCACTGCTGGGAGGACTCTGCACCCACCCCTCCTGTCTCAGGGCACTGCTGGATGGACTCTGCACCCACCCCTCCTGTCTCAGGGCACTGCTGGGAGGACTCTGCACACACACCTCCTGTGTCTGGCCAGCACCTCAAAGCAGTCACATGCCACAGGCCACTGACGCCACCTAAGCAGAGTACACAGACACACACAGGCACAGGACATTCACCTGCCATTGCCAAATGCAGATACAAACCTCACTGCACATGTGCCACTAGATCGGGGGTGCTCACAGGTGTGGGGCTGGCTCTGCACGTCAGACACACAGCACTGCCCCCTGCTCACATGAGATGTGCAGGGCATATCCAGGCCTCATGCATCTGGGGTGGTCCACTACACATATGCACCCACACAAATGACATTGGACTTACACACACAGATGTCCAGGGGACGAACACATCATGTGGACACTCTCAGCATAGGTACAGTGGACAAACACACATCTGTAGGTACAGTCACCTGTCACACTGGGGTAACCACAGAATCACAGGAGGACTGTAGTAGCTCTATACCCTGGAGGATTAGACAGGCACAATGTGTAATGCCACATGCAGTGAATGTCACAGTAAACACAATGCAAGTGAGGAGAGCAGACATGCACCACAGCATGCTCTGGCTGGGAGACATCAGGCATCCCCCCCCTGGGACCCCCCCCTACAGTACATAGCATGTGTGTTACACCAGGACACAATGCCAGAAGTCACAGTCACAACAAAGGGACAGTCTGTGCCAGTGGCCTATGCACTCACCTGATACCCTGGTCGCCCATACAGAAGGGGGTACTGTGGGAGGATCACATCCAGCAATGCCAGGTTCTCCTCCAGGGTGAATGGCTGTGTCCTCTCCACAGCCCTTGACATGGTTCCAGGGAATCAGTAGCAGCAGCTGGGTCGACGAATTCAAAGATGTGCAGGCAAGTTCTCCCTCATGGGACCTGGCTGCCTTATATCTGCCTTTCTGCCCTGTCTCATGCACAGGAGTACAGAGTGATTGGTCACTCACATTTGCATCCTATGTTTCCACCAATCCCTTCAAACCTAGCAGTCTGTGTGTACTCTATCGGTTTCATTCTCCTGCATGATGTCAGCCCCACAAACACATTGCAACAAAGTAGATTAATTCCAACTGACTTCTGCTGTGCACCTTCCAGAACAAATTCAAATTTTGAACTTGGTCTCCATGACAACCAGCATGCATGTAGGCCTTAATACTTGTCCCTCATGTGTCCCCTATGTAATTTGGAGCTTCACACACAGGTACGGTGCGTTCCGGGGCCCTAGGGCACCCCAAATGCATTGCAACGGCCCGTACACGCGTGCCTACGTTCACTATCACTATGGGTGTCCTCGCGTATGCGTACTCGTAGTGGTACGGGCCGTACACACGCCTGTACGCTCCCTATCACTATGGGTGGCCTCGCGTATGCGTACTCGTAGTGGTACGGGCCGTACACACGCCTGTACGCTCCCTATCACTATGGGCGTCCTCGCGTATGCGTACTCGTAGTGGTACGGGCCGTACACACGCCTGTACGCTCCCTATCACTATGGGTGTCCTCGCGTATGCGTACTCGTAGTTGTACGGGCCGTACACACGCCTGTACGTTCCCTATCACTATGGGTGTCCTCGCGTATGCGTACACGTTGTGATAGTGAGCGTACAGGCGTGTGTACGGCCCGTACCACTACGAGTACGCATACGCGAGGACACCCATAGTGATAGGGAGCGTACAGGCGTGTGTACGGCCCGTACCACTACGAGTACGCATACGCGATGACACCCATAGTGATAGGGAGCGTACAGGCGTGTGTACGGCCCGTACCACTACGAGTACGCATACGCGAGGACACCCATAGTGATAGGGAGCGTACAGGCATGTGTACGGCCCGCACCACTACGAGTACGCATACGCGAGGACACCCATAGTGATAGGGAGCGTACAGGCATGTGTACGGCCCGTACCACTACGAGTACGCATACGCGAGGCCACCCATAGTGATAGGGAGCGTACAGGCGTGTGTACGGCCCGTACCACTACGAGTACGCATACGCGAGGACACCCATAGTGATAGGGAGCGTACAGGCGTGTGTACGGCCCGTACCACTACGAGTACGCATACGCGAGGACGCCCATAGTGATAGGGAGCGTACAGGCGTGTGTACGGCCCGTACCACTACGAGTACGCATACGCGAGGACGCCCATAGTGATAGGGAGCGTACAGGCGTGTGTACGGCCCGTACCACTACGCGTACGCATACGCGAGGACACCCATAGTGATAGGGAGCGTACAGGCGTGTGTACGGCCCTACCACTATGGGTGTTCTTGCGTATGCGTACTCGTAGTGGTACGGGCCGTACACATGCCTGCACGCTCGCCATCACGATGGGTACACATACGGCAGCACTCCCATAGTGAAATGGTAACGTACACAGGCCCTCTTCGCAGCAGTACAGTGGTTTTCACACATCACAGTGGTGACAGGCGGCACACAGGTAGGGATAGGGCGGACATACTTGTCCATGGATGGACATACTTGTCCATGGATGGACATACTTGTCCATGAATGGACATACTTGTCCATTAATTGACATCGAGGCATCGTCTGTGCATTACGACATGTGTGGGGCACAGGTGTGACGGCCTGTGATGTGTAACATTACTCCTGAGTCGAGAAGGCACCAGATGTATGATGAGATGTCTACAGATGTACTGTGTGATGGTGCAATGTGTGCCAGGCATGCCCTTGACTCCTTTGACATGTGTGCATGTCGTACTGCACACTTGGGGTGAGCGTCACTGGCATGGCACGGACACCAACACACGGAAGTGTCCCCTGATGCCCGGTACAGGGGTTACCACACCTGACTTGTCACTACCCACGGTGCACAATGTGACTATGTCATGTATGTGTGGGGGCTTCCCATCAGGTTGATGTTGGAGCACCCTCAAAAGCTGCAGCCGTTGCAGCAACCAACATGTGTCTGTGTGTAGATTGACATTGCACACTGTTCCGCACACCATGCCACATGTGGTATCGGATGTGAGGTGCACATGTATGCATGGGACACGGAGTAGCGTGACAAGGACATGTCTGCATCCTCACAATGAATGTGTGGTGAGTCATGACATGTGCACCTTCATGGCAAGGTGTGTGGGCTGTCCTAGTGTGATGTCATGTGACCTGTGGCTCTAGTGTTCCGCTACCAGTCTCTGCAATCGGCATCCTACTTCTGCTGATGTGTGGGCGTATGTCACTCCTGTCTTGCGTCTGGCTGTTCACTTGCACTGGGACACAGCTATTCCCATGGCATGGCATGGGGAGGTTCTCAATCTCCGTGTGTAGCTGGGTCTTGGTAGGGGTGTCACCTTGCATCCATACGTGTCCTGGGCATGTAGCACATACCTGACTCCCTATGTAGCATATGTGTATTGACAGATTAACATGTGCGCAGTACATATGAATTGTTGTCGTAGTGCACTCACTCTTCCTTGTCACTTCCAAATTACTGCAGAGCGCCGCCTCTTGCCCGACCAATGCCGGACTTGGCTGACATGCGGGAGAATGACAGCATCCGGCTCTACCGCTTCCCCCAACCGTTGATTCTGGAGTTGACGGCGAGACTGGCACCACACCTGCAACCGCAGCACAGGTATCCTACGGCACTGACACCCCAGCTGAAGGTAATGGCTGCCCTACATTTTCTTGCCACGGTAATATACCATAGCTCATGTTGGTGGCATGTCCCAGAGCATGTTCTGGCGTGTGCTGCATGATTTCTTAGAGGCCATGTTGATTCACCTGGATGACTTCATCAAGTTCCCAACCCCTGAACAGTTGACTGCGGTCAAGCGTGGATTCTATGCCCTGGGAGGGATGCCCCATGTCATTGGGTCCATAGATGGGACACATGTAGCTTTGGTACCACCACACGCACGGGAGGTGGCGTACCGCAATCGGAAGCACTACCACTCCATCAATACCCTTGTGGTGTGTCAGTCCGACATGGTGATTTCACATGTCTGTGCTCGTTTTCCAGGATCAGCACATGATGCCTACATCATGAGGCGTAGCAGGATGCCTGAAATGATGATGCAGCTGCGCAACGAAAGAGCATGTGTTGTTGGTGGGTACAGTCTGTCTGTCCTGTATTTTGCATAGCCTACCAGCACGACCACTGCACCACTTCTAACGATGTCAATGTGCTTCCCATGTAGGGGACGCTGGCTATCCCAGCATGCCATGGCTGCTCACACCTCTCCGCAACCCCATCACGCCGGCACAGCTCCGCTACAACACCGCCCATGGCCGGACAAGGCGAGTGATAGAGAGGACATTTGGCCTGCTGAAGAGCCGATTTTGGTGCCTCCACAAGACCGGCGGCGCGCTCCCATATGCCCCTGCGAAGGTCTGCAAAATCTTCATGGTCTGCTGCATGCTGCACAACATGGCAGTTGAGAGAGCTGTGCCACTCATCCTGGATCAACATGACGAGGACCATCCACCCGTGGAGGACGAAGGGCTTGGCAATGGGGCTAGTGATGTGGAGGATGTGGAGCCGCAAGAGGACATCCGGAATCGGCTCATACGCGACTTCTTTGCTTAGTGGTGAGTACCAGTGTCTGAGTGTGCACGCATTGGTCCCCGTGTGGCATGTGTTGTGATGTGTGTCTCCACCTGCATGTATGGCACGTGAGTCAGAGATGTGTGTGGGTGTGTCACTGGAGTGATGGTGGCAGTGATGGTTGTATTTCCCCAGTCATAATTGTGACCTAGCATGTTGTCATCCATACATGTGTCGAGTAAATGCACATGCAAGTGGCTGTGCTTTTTGTGGCTGACTTCTTGTGTGTCTCTCTTCCCCAGGTACTTGCGCATGCCGTCTGCTGCTTGCATTGTTGTGGCACTGCTATTCCTCATGGACACGTCATTGTGGGCTGACTCAGCGTTACAGGCACGGACACGTTTGGAAGTCTCCATAGGGTAAGGGATGCATCAGGGGTGTATTGGGTGTGGCAGTTGTTCATGATGTATGCACACTGCCCCTGTCGATGTTTGGTTCCTCTGCAGACATGTCGCATCAACATGGTGCACATGACATGCAGCTGGGTACACCTGAATAGATGGTCAGACTTGTTGACAGTCATCTGTAATGGGATAGTGGATTGTGATGATGGCATCAATGTGTGTAACACTGCCCTCGGACACATGCGGTTAGCATTGGGTTGACATGGTGTGGGACTTCCACATCAGCTGATCAATGGTGTATGGCAGTCTCTCCGTGAGCAGCTGTGGGTGTTTAGCTGTTAGCCGACAATTGTGTGCCAGTTCCATGGCTAACACGCATTTGTGCTGCAGAAGGGGGGTGCCAGTGTTGGACCCACATGTTACTCCACAAGATGTGTTCATGTGTACTTCAAGTTGCCTCTGCAATCCCGAATACATGACTAATAAAGGTGTCCCTATGCCTCCAAGGTGCCTCTTCTCCGTCAATGCTGGTGTGTTGCCACGGTGCATCCAGCATGTCTGGCATGGTTCTCCCTGATGGTGGCTATGTGTCGATGTGTCGAGTAGCACGATGCAAGCTGTGTGTGTGGGCTGAGACTGTGTATTGTGCATGATGTCCATGAGTGTGTGGGTATTGTGACATGTGCCATCCCCATGCATCCAACGTTGGCCAGGCCCCCATTCTCTGCATCCACCGGACTCAAGCTTGCAGGACATGGTTCTGCCACCTGTCTACACATACCTGGGTGCCCCCCCGGACCCTGGACTGGATCCCTGACCTCTGCGCATGACTGTTGCTGTACTCAATGTGTCTGTCAGCACGGTTGTGCGGCCACCCCCTCAGCTGGTTGGGCCCATCACGGGTGTGTATGGTGCTCCATGTCTGTCTTGACTAATACACTGTGACCCGCGTGTCCTGTGCCAGACTCAGGCCCCAGGGTGTGGATGTTTGGAGTCAAAAGAGAGCTCAGGCATGTTTAGACTTTACAACACACATGTAAGGTAATAATGCAACCAGCAGGCATCTTCTCTTCATGGTGTGAATTTTTATTTGGGGGGGGGGGGATAAAGTGAGGGGCTTTCCGGGAGTTTGGAATCCAAAGTTCAGTAGGGGAGTTGGTGTCCTTGCCATTTGAAATCCTCAGAGTCCATGCCACAGTCTTTGTCAACATTGGTCAGACAGTGACCAGCAGGGCCATGTGGCAGGGAATGTCTCTTGATGCTGTGCTGCTGTTGCTCCAGTGGGCCAGGTGCCAGGCCAGGTGTCCTGGGAGATGGTGATGTTGCGCCGACCCTCACGGTCTTTTACGTGGACGACCCGCCCTCCTGCGGGGACCCTCAGCAGCAGGCCGTGACGACGTCTGGGATGCTCCATCGGATGTTTCCTCCTCCTCCTCCTGATCCCTCCCTGTGGGTGGTGATGTTCTCCGCCTTCTGGCACAGGGAGGGTCGGCCATGTTGTCGGCCATCCGACGGAGTGTATCGTGAATCCCCTGGAACACCGTCACTTGCTCAGCCTGTCTGTCCTCCATCCTCCGTTGGTGTTGCAGTAGACAGGCATGTAGCTCCGCATGTTGCTGGGCCTGCTGGGTCTTGATCCCCTCGAGGACGGACACAACCTGGGCCATGCCCGTGGTGTCCTGCCGGTATGTGTCCATGATGTTACGGACATGGGCAAATACCGGTTCCCCAGCCAACTGGTCAGGCTCGCGCCTCCGCCGTCCTCCACTCCCACCACCCCTGCCCACTTGCACCTGGCCTGCCCTTGTGGGTACATCGGGTCTCCGGGACCCCTGAGGGGTGGCATTGGCGTTGTCGCCTGCCTCCTCCTGGGTGCCCGGGACACCGTGTCCCTCCTGGCCAGCCTGGCTGCATTGTGGTGTTGGGGCAGGGATCCTGGGTGTCTCCTGGGATGTGGCAGGAGTGGGGGTGGTGGTTGGCACAGTTGTACCTGACGCAGGTGCTGCAGGTGGTTGGACACCAGAGGGGCCAGGTCGGTCGGGGTCGTCCACAGAGTGGTGAGAGTGGTCGCTGCCGGTGGGATCGGGCTCCCGCAGATCCGGGTCCTGTGAGTCTTCCCCCCCAGTGTTGGGGGGTGAACCACGACGTTGACCTGTGTGTGAGAGAGACAATGTTAATTTTGGTCCATGCAACATCCATGTTTCATCAGTGTCAAAGTTGGCACTTTTCCTCTTGGAATTAGGATCTGTCTTGCATTCCACTCACAGTGCACTTGTGCATGGGTGTGTCCCTTGGACACCACTTTGGCCCCTTTAAATATGTGTGGCACAGTCTTACTTGCTGCGTCAAGTGTGACTGCAGTCAGCAGTGGAGTGGGCAGGTGTGGCGAGCCATGCATTGGCGCCTTCCGTGTAGCACTGTACATGTGCACATGGAGTGGATCCACACACTTATATAATGCAGGTAGCTGTTGTTGTGCTCGTGAACAGGTTGTGACATGGCCCTGTGTTTTGCCATGGTGAAGAGGGGGGGTTCTGGCACTGGCCACCCTTGGCTACATGCACGCAGTCTACCTGCTGACGAGCAGACATTCCCACACACCACACGGCTGATTTGCTCTCCCTGTGTCTCCCTCCCTCTCTGTCCCCCTCTCCCTCCCTCTGTGTGTCAGCCTCCTCCCTCTGTCCGTGTCCCTGTGTCTCCCTCCGTCTCTGTCCCCCTCTCCCTCCCTCTCTGTCCCCCTCTCCCTCCCTCTCTGTCCCCCTCTCCCTCCCTCTCTGTCCCCCTCTCCCTCCCTCTCTGTCCCCCTCACCCTCCCTCTCTGTCCCCCTCTCCCTCCCTCTGTGTGTCAGCCTCCTCCCTCTGTCCGTGTCCCTGTGTCTCCCTCCCTCTCTGTCCCCCTCTCCCTCCCTCTCTGTCCCCCTCTCCCTCCCTCTCTGTCCCCCTCTCCCTCCCTCTGTGTGTCAGCCTCCTCCCTCTGTCCGTGTCCCTGTGTCTCCCTCCCTCTCTGTCCCCCTCTCCCTCCCTCTCTGTCCCCCTCTCCCTCCCTCTCTGTCCCCCTCTCCCTCCCTCCCTCTGTGTGTCAGCCTCCTCCCTCTGTCCGTGTCCCTGTGTCTCCCTCCCTCTCTGTCCCCCTCTCCCTCCCTCTCTGTCCCCCTCTCCCTCCCTCTCTGTCCCCCTCTCCCTCCCTCTCTGTCCCCCTCTCCCTCCCGCTCTCTGTCCCCCTCTCCCTCCCACTGTGTGTCACCCTCTGTCACCTCAGCCCAGCTTCCTAGACACACACTTTTTCCAGTCCTTTGAATGGCCCTTGGCTTGTTGCGGTGAGTTTGTTTCTGATCTCCAGGCACCCATTGGGTGTGGTGTCTGTGTGTGCGCTGCTGCTGTGGTTGTGTGTGCTGCCACTCTTTCACAGTGTTGGCTGTTCATTAGCTGCTGTCATGTGCAAAAAGTGCCATCACCCCCATGTGTTGATGCAAGGCGTCCGCCATTTGCTGGCGAGTCTTTCCTGTGTGGGGACACAGTGTTTGTCTGGCTGTGACCTGGGCCATATGGGCAGAGGGCATTGTTGTCTGCTTCTGAGTTGCACTATGTGATTTTTGTGGCCCACCCTCCCGCCATCCGGGTTACCGTGTCATGGGTTGGTGTCTTCTGTGGCCTGTGACTTGACATTGTCCAGCTGGGTGCATGGGGCATGGTGGCAGCAGTGGCATGTGCGTGTTCATGGAGTGTGGTTGAGTCATGTGATCGGTTGGGGTGGTTGCGTGCCTGTTAGTGATTTTGGTTGTCGATGAGGTCCCCCCCATGTGAGGTGCGTTGTTCGTGTACTCACCCGGGTCTCGGAGTCCTCCTAATCCTTTGACTGCCTCCACCGGCTGTATGGCCATCACCCTCTCCTCCCAGGGCTGGTATTGTACGGGTCTGCGGGAGGGCCCTCCTCCGGTGGCGTTGGCCTGGTTGTGTTCCTCCAGCATCTTGGCTCGGACCCTCCTCCGCAGATCGTACCACCTGGCTTGGCATTCCTGCCTGGTTCTTCTGGTGTCCGCAACAGCATTCACAGCATCGACGATGGTCTGCCACATGGCTGTTTTTGCTGCAATGCTGGTCTGTCTGACCAATGTTCCAAAGAGATGTGGCTCGACTCTGAGGATTTCATCAACAAGGACCTCCAACTCTCGGTTACTGAACTTTGGATTCTTGTTAGTGGGCATGGTGAGGGGTGTTGGTGTGGATGGTGGGGGGGTGTGTGGATGGTTGTGGGTGTGTGGGTGTGGTTGTGCAGGTGTGTGTGTGTGTGAATGTGATGAGGGGGTGTTTGTGGAGGTGGTTGTGTGGAGGTTTGCAAGTGTAAGGTGTGGTGAGGCTTGTAGTATGGTTCTGTGGTGTCTGTCAGCAGTGAGTCTGTTGCAAAGGCTCATGGTTTGTGTGTGTGGGCCCTTTTTATTGGTCCATGGGTGGGTGTGGCTGTGTTTGAAGTTTGGGTGGGTGTGTTATAAGGAGTGGTGGTGTTTTGGGCCTCTGTTTGTTTTTGGCAGTTGCAGGTCAGTGGATGTGTTTTTTTAGTGTTTGTTGGCCATGTGTAGTGGCTTTGTGCCATTCGAATAGTGTATTCTTGTGTAGTTTTGTTTTGTCCTGGTTGTGTACGTGCGTTTTGAGCGTGTGTACGGTGTGTACATGGGCCATTTGGTTGTACGGTGCTGTCCTTGTGTGTGGCTTGGTACGACTCGTACATGAGGTTGTGATGTTGGGGCCTGGGGTGCGCTCCGTACTTAGGAGGTTGTGTTGGGGGTTCGACTCGAACGTACTGGGGTGTACATGGACGTTGGTATGACACGTACTGGGGTGGGGGTTGGCCTCGAACGTACTGGGGTGTACATAGACGGGGGGGTTCGACACGTACTCGGGTGTACATACACGGGGGGTTCGACACGTACAGTTTGACTCGTACTCGGGTGTACATACACGGGGGGTTCGACACGTACTCGGGTGTACATACACGGGGGGTTCGACACGTACAGTTCGACTCGTACTCGGGTGTACATACACGGGGGGTTCGACACGTACAGTTCGACTCGTACTCGGGTGTACATACACGGGGGGTTCGACACGTACAGTTCGACACGTACTCGGGTGTACATACACGGGGGTTCGGCGCGTACATGTGGGGGCTGGGGGGGGGTCGACTCGAACGTACGGGGGCTGGGGGGGTATGGCGTGTACATGCAGGGGCTGGGGGGGTACGGCGCGTACATGCGGGGGCTGGGGGGGGGGTACGGCACGTACCGGGCACCTGTTTGGACGTCTCCATGGTTGCTATAGGAGTTCGGTGCGGACGGTGTTTTTACCATACGGTTGTACGGTCGGACGCACGGGTTGGATCGTAATTCCTCGGTCGGACTTCACTTTTCACATTCGTACGGTAAATCGTCCGAGGAGGTGTCGGACACATTTTCCGACCCGAGGACTTGTGGGGGACAATTCCCAATGCGATTCGTATGGACTTTTTCCCATGCGAATCGTGATTGCCAGTTTGTACGGCACTTGTACGATTCGTACGGTAAAAAGACCGGATTCGAGTCGTACGGGGAATATTTTTACCGGATCGTAATCGGCACCTTTGTGTGTTATAAAATCACTATTACAAGTATACAGTTATCCATACAGTCACTCATTGAATCACTGAGTCTTATGTATACCTATTTATATACAACAACTGTCACATACACTGCCTTTTATATTTCTACTTTGTTGGACATGTATCATTGAGAAATATATTTACTCATCACTACACCCATAAAGACATTCACTCACCCAAACAGCTGTTTCCACATGCAGTCTTAACTTCATATACCTACTAAATCAACTATTTACACATCTTTGGACAGTCACACATCTCCCACCCAACCACACACACATTCACTCTCCCATAAAAATACTCACTTAACTAATCAATAACTAATATAGACTTTCACATAGCTAGTAACCAACTTATGCAGTAGTTTACACAACAAGAGACAGAGTGATACAGATATTCACACAGTTTAATCACTATCACATATATTTAGTGAGACACTTTTAATTAGTCACTTAAACAGTCAATCACACTGCTAGTAAATCCTCCATCCAGACACTTATACTTCCACTCATTCTTCAATGCAGATTGCTATATATATAATACATATTTAAATATCGAACCAAACCACATTCACTGGATGATGTCATCAGTGATGTCATCAGTGATGTGTGAATGTGATGAGGGGGTGTTTGTGGAGGTGGTTGTGTGGAGGTTTGCAAGTGTAAGGTGTGGTGAGGCTTGTAGTATGGTTCTGTGGTGTCTGTCAGCAGTGAGTCTGTTGCAAAGGCTCATGGTTTGTGTGTGTGGGCCCTTTTTATTGGTCCATGGGTGGGTGTGGCTGTGTTTGAAGTTTGGGTGGGTGTGTTATAAGGAGTGGTGGTGTTTTGAGCCTCTGTTTGTTTTTGGCAGTTGCAGGTCAGTGGATGTGTTTTTTTAGTGTTTGTTGGCCATGTTTAGTGGCTTTGTGCCATTCGAATAGTGTATTCTTGTGTAGTTTTGTTTTGTCCTGGTTGTGTACGTGCGTTTTGAGCGTGTGTACGGTGTGTACATGGGCCATTTGGTTGTACGGTGCTGTCCTTGTGTGTGGCTTGGTACGACTCGTACATGAGGTTGTGATGTTGGGGCCTGGGGTGCGCTCCGTACTTAGGAGGTTGTGTTGGGGGTTCGACTCGAACATACTGGGGTGTACATGGACGTTGGTACGACACGTACTGGGGTGGGGGTTGGACTCGAACGTACTGGGGTGTACATAGACGGGGGGGTTCGACACGTACTCGGGTGTACATACACGGGGGGTTCGACACGTACTCGGGTGTACATACACGGGGGGTTCGACACGTACAGTTCGACTCGTACTCGGGTGTACATACACGGGGGGTTCGACACGTACAGTTCGACTCGTACTCGGGTGTACATACACGGGGGGTTCGACACGTACAGTTCGACTCGTACTCGGGTGTACATACACGGGGGGTTCGACACGTACAGTTCGACACGTACTCGGGTGTACATACACGGGGGTTCGGCGCGTACATGTGGGGGCTGGGGGGGGTCGACTCGAACGTACGGGGGCTGGGGGGGGTACGGCGCGTACATGCGGGGGCTGGGGGGGGTACGGCGTGTACATGCGGGGGCTGGGGGGGGGGGTACGGCGCGTACCGGGCACCTGTTTGGACGTCTCCATGGTTGCTATAGGAGTTCGGTGCGGACGGTGTTTTTACCATACGGTTGTATGGTCGGACGCAAGGGTTGGATCGTAATTCCTCGGTCGGACTTCACTTTTCACATTCGTACGGTAAATCGTCCGAGGAGGTGTCGGACACATTTTCCGACCCGAGGACTTGTGGGGGACAATTCCCAATGCGATTCGTATGGACTTTTTCCCATGCGAATCGTGATTGCCAGTTTGTACGGCACTTGTACGATTCGTACGGTAAAAAGACCGGATTCGAGTCGTACGGGGAATATTTTTACCAGATCGTAATCGGCACCTTTGTGTGTTATAAAATCACTATTACAAGTATACAGTTATCCATACAGTCACTCATTGAATCACTGAGTCTTATGTATACCTATTTATATACAACAACTGTCACATACACTGCCTTTTATATTTCTACTTTGTTGGACATGTATCATTGAGAAATATATTTACTCATCACTACACCCATAAAGACATTCACTCACCCAAACAGCTGTTTCCACATGCAGTCTTAACTTCATATACCTACTAAATCAACTATTTACACATCTTTGGACAGTCACACATCTCCCACCCAACCACACACACATTCACTCTCCCATAAAAATACTCACTTAACTAATCAATAACTAATATAGACTTTCACATAGCTAGTAACCTTTTTCTTTAAATCTGCAACTGTGACTTCTCCACTGACTTCCATTGGACACGCAGCTGTGTTTCCACTCTGCACACAGCCTCCTTGGGGTTCCTGGGTACCTACCTTGGGTGGTTCCTGGTTCTCCAATCTCTTCTAAGTTCTTTGGTCCAAGTTCCATTTTTCTTTGCAGTCCGAATTCCACTTATTTAGTATATGGTTTGTTCTCCACCTGGAGACCAGTGTATATTTGTACCACTGACCTGATTTCTTTTAAGTATTCTTATGTGTATTATTGATATCTCCATGTAGGAGGTATACCAAATATAGTGAATGTATTGTATCAATAAATAACCTTATTTTTACATAAACAGTGTGTGGTTCTTTCTCATCTAATCTACATTATTAATTAATTGTGGTAAAATAAGCCTCTTGACACTCCTTCAAGATAAGTCTGAAGGCTGCTCTCTAAGGCTACCCGTTTGAGAGCTTTAAGCTTATCAAAGACCACTAAAATCTCCATAAGGGTTGCCTGGGTTAGTGCAAGGTGTATCACTCCTTTAAGTGTACACCATATACTAACCAGCCTCCTACAAGTGCAGATCATGCAAGGATGTTCTTAATCCAAAGTCACAGAGCACATCCAGCAGGCACCCAAAATGGTAATGAAGGACATACTTGCATTGGGGAGGTCCAAGGATCTGTCAATGGTGCGTGCCTCGCAGATGGACACTGCCCTGCACTGTGCAGTCAAAACCACACCGGTCAATGTAGTTCAGAAAGAGACCCTGAAATGCAAACTGATAGCCGGTAGAACTCCGGACGCCCCACAGTCATGTTGATGGTGTGAAGGACCCTACCCGCACGCAGGTGACTGCCCTGCGAGAGACAAGAAGTGCACAGCATGTGGCAGGCTAAACCACTTTTTGTAAGTGTGTCTCTCTAATCCAAAAACAGGGATGCCTTGCCCCAGATGAGTACACACAGTAGACACTGCGTCAGAGATCCTAGAAGGGAGCAACATGAATGATGATGGCTCAGAAACTATCCACAGTGTCCATGCAATAAAGCCGAATAGCCACCAGGCACGGGTGGCACCACAGTGCCTGCTGCACTTCTGAACTCCCCATCAAGACCCTCATTGACACAGGAGCCTCCATCAACCTTATGGTGTCAGAGCTGCATCATTCTCTGCCAACAGCCCTACCCCTTAAGCCCACAACAGTTAAAGCAGGGGTCTCCAACCGGACGATCGCGAGCTACCGGTAGCTCACCAACCCTCTGGGAGTAGCTCGTCCCTCCTATTCATTTATTAAGACGTGATTTCACATTTTATTTTGTATTCCATCATTCTCTTTTAGGGCAATCAGCCCTTGCCCGTTCTCACCCAAACCAGCTGCTCAGATTGGCTGAAGTGAGCTTAGCTGGGGCGGGGCGGGCTGAAGAACGTGACGTTCTTCCTGAAGTCAAGCGCCACCTCTCTTTTCCAGGCTGGCATTGCGCTTCGTATTTCCCATTTGATCCTCCCAGAGTAACTGCAAGGTAAGATGGCCCGTGGCTGAGTAGCAGCATAGTGACTTGGTAAAATTGGCTCCTTGCATGCAAGGCCCTTTGGTTTAAACATGGGCTACCACCGTGCCTTAGATCTGCATTCACGAATAAAGCGCGGTGGCAGGCGACGTTAAAATCAAAGGTCCTTGCAGGCACTGGGCTGCTACTGCTGTGGCAGCCGATGCTAAAATGCAAGGTCCTTGCCTGCACTAATCTGGCTTTCACTGACCTCACCACGCTTTCATTTGCCTGCGCGTAGTAGTCAGTGAAAGCGACTCCGTGCATTCAAGGAACCTTGATTTTAACATGGGCTGTAACCGCGCTTTACATCTGCCTTAAGTAATAAAGCGCCGTGGCAGCCGACTTTCAAATTAGAAGTCCTTGCATGCACTGGGCAGCTACGGCGCTTTACATTTGTCTGCCTTCAATAGTAAAACACTGTGGCAGACAACATAAAAATCCTTGCCAGCACTAAAACTCTTTGTCATGCAAAGGCAAATATATAGCGTGGTGTAGTAATCAGTGAAAGACTTTCACTGATTACTACACCGCGCTATATATTTGCCTGAAGTAGACAGTGAAAGCTGCTCAGAGCATGCAAGGATCTTGGATTTTAACGTCGGCAGCCACCGCGCTTTACATCTTTCTTCAATAGTAAAGTGCAGTGGCAGAGGATGTTGAAATCAAAGGGCCTCATATGGACTGAGTCTCATGTTTGTAATTTAACTGTGGGGCAATTTGAAAATGAAGGTCAGACTGTGGCCAACTATAACAGTACATCAAAAGTAAGTACTTGCACTGTTGCCTCAACATTAATGAATGTATATTTTTTGAAACATGAAGGCTCTGTGCGTCTTGCTTTGCATATTTCTGCTTCACAACATGTGTCAACAGGCAGAAACAGGGCATTGCCACCAGTCAAAAACAGAGTCCCTTTGATGGGTTTTTGTCTTGTTCTTCTCTGCTTTTTAAAGCCCAGACTGCAAAATTGCAAAATTCATGCCACATAATGTCAGAAGGGAAAATACATTTTTACTTTTCAATCTCCTACTTTTGCAGAAAGGCACAGACTCCAGAGTCCAGAATGAGTTTATGTAGGGGACCCATCAGACATTTTGTTATAGGTGCGCGAACCCAAAAATTAACAGATAGAGCAGAATGGGTTTTGAGACATAGAAAAGTAAAATAAATTCAAATATGCACTGGTAGCCCCCAACATTTTGAGCAGGTGAAGCACCATGGCTGGGATTGTACACAGACAGATTGATGCCCTCACATTCCAAACCTTTTTCGAAGAGGTTTACACCTGTGTGCCTTAGGGGTATGTAGCAATTGTGCGCAGAGGACAGCTGTACTGTTAGTGAATAGCTTTTGAGAAAATGGAGATGTGCTTAGTGTAGGATGCAGAAAATGCTGGCATTTGAAATCTGTGAAGTGCAGGACAAAGTGTGAGAACATAATTGAGTTAGGACAGGTGAAATCTAGACTGCAAAGTAAGCCCTTGTAAAATAGACTGCAAATTATGGTTTTGATTAAATAAAAGGCTGCCAAGAAATTGGAGTTGGATTTCTGGAAGTAGAAGACTGGGCAGAGAGTGCAAGGCTTAGCAGACAGTATATTACTGTGCTGAACAGAGTGAAGAACTATGGCTATACATTTTCTGGACTTTGCAGAGTTGAATCATGTGTTATAGAACTGAGTGAAGTGCTTTATAGTGAAACTAGGGTTGCCACCTTTCCAAATACCGGCCATTTTTTGCTGTTTTAATTGTCTGCAAAGGTCCGAGCATGAAAAAACAGTCATATGTATTCACTTGTAACATACCTTTTCTCCCCCTTTGTTTACTTTACTTTATTTGATAATGAAGTAAGGGGAGGCCTTCTGTTGCAGCATTCTATCTATTCTAGTGCTTACTAATCCAGTGTGTGGCACTGAAGCACTTACCTACATGGTCAGCAAGCTATGGCATGTGAACCATGGGTGGTTGGACATGTTTTCTTTGGTTTGTGATCCTATGTGGGAAGTGTTTACTCCTTGTCTTCCCTGATGAACACCAATAATTAGGCTTAAAGTCAATGAAGCTGGGTGTGGGGGGTGTCTCAGAAAAATGTGCGAGTTGCTCGGCCTTTAGTAGCTCACGATGATTTTTACATATCAGAAGTAGCTCTCACTAAAGAAAAGGTTGGAGACCACTGAGTTAAAGTGTATGCCTACGGGAACACCACACCCCTTCAACTGGCAGGGCTATTCCAGGCACAACGCAGGCACCAGGATGCGACAGGCAAGGTGTACGTCTCCCAAAAAGGTAATAGATTCCTCATCACGTACCAGATGGCCCAAGACCTCGTCCTGGTTCATTTAGCTTTCTCCGTCCATGCGCCAGCAGCAGAGATGCGGGTGCAGGAGTTCTCTCCGCTGTTCGACGGGATCAGATGCCATTAAACCTGTAGCACTTAGACACCACTGAGTTGTGTTTCACCTGCGCCCCAAAGCTGAGAAAGAGCCAAAGCAATTAGAGGTCGTAGGAATCATCAAGAATATGGCTGGACCCACACCGTGAGTGTGCCCCATCACAGGGGCCAAGAAACTAAAACAGCCCGGGGCAGTGATAATCTGCATTGATATGAGGTTCCCGAACTTAGGGATTAAGCAAGAGAGGCATCTGACTCCCACAGTAGACGATATCATAGGGGACCTCGTGGAGTCAAAGTGGTTCTCAAAGATGGACCTGCGGTCGGGGTACAATCTTCGCCCATGCGGTGGCTATGCCACATGAGTGAAGATAGTACCATAGTATGGCATTTCAAGTGTAGCCGAAGTCTGCCACGATATCATGAGAGAGGTGTTAGTAGGACTGCCTGGTGTGTTAAACATCAGTGATGATATTTTGGTACATGCCCCCACCATAGAGAGTCATCTGGCAAGGTTAGGATCTGTCTTCCAGCGGTTACAAAACCACTGCCTCGCACTCCACTGTGAGAAGGGTGAGTTTCTCTACGAAAACATAAGCTTCTTTGGCTTCCACTTCTCGAACGATGGGGTGGTTCCCGACCTAGAGAAAGTGAGGGACATACAAGAGGCACTGGCCCCCACCTCGGTATCTGGAGTGAGAGGCTTCCCAGGTACGGTTACCTATTGTGGCTGGTTTATTCAAAACCTAGCAGACCCCACAGCTCACCTGTGGGAACTAACCAAAACAGCGACCTTGTGGACATGGAGTCAAGCCCAAGAATAGTCGTTTGCAAGACCAAAGCAGCACTATCCGCAGAAACCACATTGGCCTATCTCAACCCTAGGAGGGCCTCTGAACTAGTGGTGGATGCCAGCCCTATTGGCCTAGGAGCCGTACTGTCTCAACGCCTGGAGGATGGAGTGTGGTCACCCGTTGCCTATGCCTGCAGAGCACTGCCCCCACCGAACAGAAGTACTCGCAAATTGAAAAGGAAGCGATAACCGTGAACTGGTGTGCTTCTCTACCATATCTATTTATACAGGCCTCCTTTCAAAGTCTACACAGACCACAAGCCACTTATTCCTCTTTTTAAAGGCTCCGCATTCAAGCTGCCGCCACAGATCAAAAAGTGGATCCTGCAACCCCCAGAGTTCAACTTCAGCACTGAATACAGACCATGCACATGAAACCCAGCCTATCTCCTGTTGTGACACGCCAGGTCTGCCATCCTGGCTGAAGAGGCAGCAGCCAAGGACATCAAAGAATACGTTCGACTCGGTCTGTAGAGGGCAAGGCTACTCCCCATGTTGATCCAAGAAGTTGCAGAAGCCACAAAGATGACTGTCTCCAGATGGCCATCACTGCCATACAGACAAACAACTGGAAACCCCTAATGAGCCATTCCCATCAGAAGACCAAGAAAACAAAGCATACACTTCAGTCCATCCACAACGTGAGGCAAGAGGCACTAGGCTACTGCTATACAGTGTCCTGCTGCATCAAACCCTCCAGCTGGTGCATGGGTCCCATCAAGGTATAGTAAAGACCAAGAACCTTTTATAACTAAAATGGAAAGTAAATGCAAAACACATAACACCCTCCCGTTGGTCAAAAAATATACTACTCTAAAAAAATAGCCTTGCATTTCACATAAAATCCTTAACGTGTCAAGCAGCTAAAAGCAATAAAAAAGGTCAGATAAGTAACATGCAAACTAATAAAAAATGCAAATAAGAATTTCATAAAAAGAAAAAGCCAATCAAAGAGTCTAAAAGGCATCCAAATTAAAATGTGGCATTTCAAACAAGTCCGGGACACCCAAATCCAGAATGTCATTATGTCTCGGAACTGAACCTGACTCTGAAGAAATCACAGCAAAAGAGGCCAGTTAAACAAGATCAAAATGTAATTTTGAGACATCCACAGCCCAATCAACAGAAGTCAAGGACAACATTGGTCTGAATGCAGCCTGCATTGAGGAAACAAGATCCAGAGACACATCGGGCATAGGCTCATAATTGACATCTTGCAGCAAAGAGGGCAGAATCACAGGATAGCACAACTGGTGTAACTGCAACGGACACACAAGTCAATCTATGTGCGGAAACTGGGCAAGGCATAAGTCAATAGCACATTCGAGAGAGTACCAAAGACAGTGAAATGCAGGCTGCACTCTCTGAGACTACATTAGCCGGAAGGACAGAGACCAGTTCTCGTTCAGTTCCCACAACAAGGACTCTCTGAAATACTATATCATGCATTCATGACACAGGAGGACATGTGGTAGTTCCATTACCACCAGGTCTTGATGTTGGACAGCCATTGTGGAGCAACAAAAATAGAACCAAAGCAGCGACCGGAAGAAACAGCACAATTGAGATGCCTCCAAAAATGCCTGAAAATAACGAATAACTCCAAGTACAGTCTGAAATATGGAAACAAATCCAGATCCAATCACTTAAAATAAAAAAGTGTACCACTCCAGAGGTGTTTGAAGCATTGCAATTGCGTTGTATAATTTTGCCAAACTGTTGTGATAACTGGATGCAGAGAAGTGATTGAACTTCAACCGAGAAACGAGCAACTTAGGGATAACAAGTTTCTCGGGCAGATGTGAATGCCATATCTTTTTGAAACAATAAGACTTTCAGTCTGCTTATTTTATTAAAATTAATCTGTGTACCAGGGTCTGTCAGCCACAAAGTAAGTTCCCCAAGAGAATGTGTGGGAGGAAATAAGACATTTATACAGCAAGTCACGACTTGGAAACAGTGACAACATAGGAGAAACCTGGTTTCATCCCGCAGCAGCTCTGATAATTTAAAATTAAATAGCTGCCATTTGAAAGTAACAAAAATTCAGGCTTTAGCAAAGAAATTGGAACACACTTCAAATAACACCCAGGGTTAGCCATTGAAGCATTATAGACACCATGAAGTGTAATCTTCCTGCAAATGTAGGAGTTTCCTAAAGAAGTTCCACGGTATTGTAGACTAAAAAAAACATCCTTTGTGTCATGTAGACATTTGAACTGAAATGACAAAAACCAAGCTTCCTGTAAAAACTTATCGCCAATTTCTTTGTACCTCTCCACAGGAAAGTGCTTTAGACATGAGGTGAAATTAAATGTTGAGAGTGGTAAAGAAATAAATCCATGTATTAGCCATGTGGCTGAAGGGGTTTTAGCTACTGTAAAAGGCAATGTATCTAACCTTTCAATATTGAGCATGGTGCAAGTGGATTCCTTTTTTGCCATGATTTTCTGCATATGTGTCAAATTATGAGCTAAGAACAATTCAGTTGCATTTAAATATTTCCATGGCTCTGGATTTGATTTTACAACCTGCATTGTCCAACTTAACTGTAAAATTTATCTTAACTGATTTTGACCACTTTGAAGCATGGACATGTCATTCTGTATTACATCAAATGCAGATGAAACAATATTATTCAAAGAATAAGTATGTGTGAATAATGTAGTAATTTCATTATCAACCACTGCCAGTGCTTTTTCAGTTTTTTCCTTATCAATTTTGTCTCAACCTGTCAGCCGCTTCCTCTTGAGAAATTTTCCAAGGTTCATTGTATGTGTCATAAATAAAACATTCAGGATGAGGAGCTCTGGGACATAAAAGAAATCCTTTAAATCCATATTATCAGAGAGTAGTGACAAATGATCTTTAACTGCAGGCAATGTGGAATGTTCTATCATTGCTGCATAACTTTCCTATGCTATAGATGGTAATTACTCCTGAGTGTTGTGTCTAAATAAACCGGGGGTCTGGCCTGCTTGCAGTAAACCCCTTAAAAGAGTTTTAAAAATGGGCATTTCAGCAATTAGTGTCGATTGGCCATAATAACCACCCACCTGAACCAGAAAGGGATGTATGTACCATTCTGCACCACCTGATTTAGCTGTGTTTCTGTGGAATTAATAAACTGTTGGCAACCAATAAATTTTGCAGTTTTAAAAAAATGATAATTTAATGAGGGATCTGACAAGCCCAAAATAAAGCATCAGTATCCTGCACCTGCCAGTGTCATGTTCCCCAAACAGATTTAAGCTCAACATTTTCCTTCCAATATTGATAACCTTGTATGACTAAATGTGAAATTGTAATAGATTCATTTTGTTTACGTGGGCATATTTATCTACGCAGGCTAAGGTGTAAATTGGAAAAAAAAAAACAGGATCTGCAGGTATATGACCAGAAACATAAGGGATTTTTAAAAATATATAGTTTTGAACTACCCACAGGTGGTGTCAGACAGTGTTCCCACTGTGTGTATTAAAAACAGCACAAGGGGCCATAAGTATGACCTTTTTGTGCTCGTAAACGGGAGATCATCCCGTTTGCGAACGCAAAAAAGGGAAATGGAATGTACAAACGAATCACTGCCTCGCAAAATAGCGTTTACGACTCTCGCTATTAGGAAGGGGTGTCCCTTCCTCATAGCGAGACTCAATGCCATTTGCTATTGTTTTGCAACCGCATTTGCAGCTGCAAAACATTCTTAGTTTACCACGAGGCAGTATCTGTGAGGCCTGCACAAATAACATGTCACATTTGTCCTTTTCTGGGAACCAAACACCCTATTGTAGTGCTTGACTCTCAGAGGGTAACATTGCAGGGCAGTCTAAGGCTTACTGAAGGGAGGTGGTGTGGGCTAGTAATCGTCATTACAGGAGCGCAGAAATAACACTCAATAATTTATTGTCCAGTCTGTACTTTGCTTTATAAAAGTAAGAGTACATTTATTAAACACACACACTACTTAATACTATGCACCAATTTACAAATAAACATAAGCTGTTGGAATTACTTTGTGACATTGCATAACATCTCCACCCCTCCCACGGGGAGGTCTAGTACCACCACTTCCATGTATGCACATCATCTTGCCTCCTAATGCAGTGGGTTGACAAAACCTGGAGTGAGGGCCTTGCCAACTGGCACCATCCCAGTGGCGACCCACCCCATCAGCTCAACAAGTATTACAAATAGGTACCCCTGCCCTGGGGACACATAACCCTGGCTGAGCATCTCATACTGACCATACAGTATGCACCTCTACATCTTTTGGCTAACAGTCTGGGTTGTTCTTCTCCTCAAGCAGAAGCAAAAATACATGTCTGGGCATCAATTTAAATGAGGTACTTATCATAGATGATAACAATTATAATGCATTGCAATTAAAGATCCTACAAGGCATCACAGTTGAATCACAGGATTATGCAAATACAGCCAGACACCCTAGCAGGAATGTCCAGCAACATAACCCCATTTGGCTTATGCCATCACCTTACACAGGTACTTCACATAACACATTTGACTTTCAGTCCTTCTAAAAGAAATAACCTTGGTAAATGCACTTCTGGTGCAATTGCACCTCTTCACCTCCAGAGGATGCCCTTTTCCAGACATCCACAACTCAGACCTTCATACCTTGGTGCAGTCCATAACGCACCCCCTGCTGCAGAACAAAGGTTCCAGCCTCAGAATGCTTGGGTTGCTGGCTGAGCCCTTGAGGGGTTATTCTTTAACAAGTCCCCAGAGACTTAGTGAGAGACTTTCTTTCTTTGTGCTGGGGGAGACTGTGTTGCTCCCCTTGCACCCTGTCACACATTTGGCTGTGACCCCGTACTTCTGGGGCCACCACGAACTGAGGAAAAGCTACTTTACCTTGCAGGCCGGTCCAGGCCTGCAAGGCATTATGGGGCGCTACTTCCATTCTCCGTGAATACTATAGCAGCGGCTCTCCCGCTGCTTCGGGGAGAGCCGCAATGTGGCCCTCCGGCCGCATCTCGGTATGGTTGGAGGGTCCGGTCCCACCCAGACCCCCAGGTGAGTCATGGCAGCTCGGGGACCCCACTCCCAGCTGCTCCACCTGTTCTTGGGGGCCCGGTGCCACCCAGGCCCCTCGCACCTCTCACCTCCTTTGGGGCCCCGGTCCAACCCAGGTCCCCGTCCGGCCTTCTGGGTGGAGATCCACTCAGGAACCCCACCCCTGGGGGCTCCCGCCGGTTCCCCGCCTGGCCAGCACCCTCGCGTGCTGCCACGTGAGCCGGCACTCCGGTTTTGGTCTGCCCGCTCCGGCGGGCAAACACGTAGTTGCATCCTCGCTCCAGCGGGTCTTCGGGGGAGTGCGACGGCACTCCCCCCGGATTCCAGCTATTGCGGGGCAGTGCGACGGCACTCCCCCCACTGCATCTTCACTTCGGGGCCCGGGGATGGGTTCCCAGGCCCCGACATGGACACTTTCACGGGGAGCGAGACGGCACTCCCCGGCTTTGCTTCTGTGCGTCGGGGCCCGGAGTTGGGATCCCGGGCCCCAGGGTATCTTCACGCGTAGTGCGATGGCGCTCCCCGACTTGGCTTCGCCTGCGAGAGGGGTTCCATGATGGCACGCCCCCCTCCTCTTCAGCGCCATCACTGGGGGCCAGGGTGGGCTCCTGGCACCCCGTTTGGGCATGTTCACGGGGAACTCGACGGCTCTCCCCGGCTTGACTTTTTCCGGGGTCAGCCCCCGGGACCTGACCCACCCCGGGGGCTCATATTGGACCGGTAGTGGAGCCCCACGCGCTTCGTCATCGGTCCCAGTAGAGGTCAAAGGTCGCCTACCTTCTGGGGGCATATCTCAGCTCCAGGGGACCGATCTTCTCGATCTTGGCCTCTTTTTGCTACTGGTGGCTCTCCCCAACCACTGGGAGCACTTTATTTTGCCCTCTTGCTCTCCAGGAGGGTGAATGCAGCAGGGAGCGATCTTCACTGGCTCCCTGCACCAGCCTTTTGCCTGGCTCTCTTCCTGGGCCTCTCTTCTCCTTGCGCAGAGGCCCAGGCTTCTGCTCACTGGTCCTGGTCTCCCCTTGTGACGCAAGTCAGGGTCCTGGGCCAGTCTAGAGGTTCTTCCTTCCAGCCGCCCATGGTGCCAGGCTCCAACACCAGTCGTCCTCAGCAGACCACACCCCAGAGAGAGCTCCTCTTCCTGTGTAAACTCTTTTAAAGAATTGGGGAGGTGGCTGGCAGGAAGTCTCTGTTTACCCTATCACACAGCGACACATCACTTCTCTGCCCCTGCTCCCTCCTTCCTGCCCAGGCCTCTGGGTTTGTTCAAAATGGCGTCATCCGGGGTCTCATGCCACATGGTCTCTGAGAGCCCCTTCCCCCTCTCTGCATTCTCTCCAGAGCAGCTTGGTGCCTGGTATCAGGTGTCAGCTGCTGATGGATGAACCTGTTGCTCCACCCATCTTCTCTTCTTGGAGTGGAGGCCTTCACCCTTGGAATGCTTGTCGTGCAGGGCTGGGCCTCTTATGCTACTGCTTGGGGAGGAAGGTCATTAATTCAGCCTGGCAGGGTCAGCCCAAGCCAGGCCCTGGTTATGAGCTGACTCAATATAACATTTGACATATGACATTTCTGGATAACCCAAAAGCAGTACAAATATGACTTTGGACTCTTCGGAATACTTCTTCTCACATAAGTTACAGTTGACTTTAGTGCGTGTCTGGAATTTGTAGGCCAGAGGAAAGAGAAACTAGCCCATGTGCTCCCCTTCCTCCTAGGAGAGTAATGGAATAAAAACAGTAAAGCACACTGACTTTCCCTCAAATGTTTCTTCCCATTGTAGAAAGCCTATTCCATGGCACCAACCAGTTCTGCATAAGTCCTGCCACACCATTCAATTTGTGTCTGCTCTTGGGCTGCGCATGCTAGGAATCTCCCCTACGCAGCCCTTACACTTGTGCACACGCATGTACACATGTGTCCCTTTCGTCATGAGTCCACTGTGGGTGAGTGCCCACTTATGAGGCTCTCCCAAAAGCTCAACAAATAGGTGTTCAAAAAGCGAAAAATCCGGGCAGCTCAGATGCTCAGAACCACCTTGTAACAACCACCTCCTTCAAGTAGGTGGTAAACCACACACAAACGCGGAGTGGTCCCCAGGGGTCCCCTTCCCCTTTGTGAATGGGGGCGTAATTATTTTTTAAGAGCAGGCAGGGGTCCCAGGGACCACTGCCTGCCCTTAAAAAATGAAACTGAAAAGATTCATTTTTCTATTTAAAATGCAGCCCGTTTTCCGTAAAGGAAAACGGGCTGTATTTAAAATAAAATAAAACTGCTTTATTTAAAAAGCTGTCCCGGACATGGTGGTATGCTGACCACCATCCCAGGCAGTGCTAGCCATTCCCAATGGGGTCGCAAATTGCGCTTACCTCATGAATATTAATGAGGCATGCAATTTGCAACCCCATTGGGAATCGCAAAGCAACGCAATTTGCGAGTTGCAAAATGCAAGCGTCGTACATCGGGCCCAAGGAGTACTAACTGTGTGGCAGTGCTTAATTTGTAAAAAAAACGTACGTGCCAGGGCCCTTTTCAGTAGCCCACTGAAACTTGCACCACCCATACCCTGTCAGCACTGCCAATGGCAGCACCAGCATAACACCTAATCATCACACTCTTACAAGTGTGAAAATTCACAACATTTTAGGCCACACAAAGTACAATAACGGCACGAGAGTCTAGTATTATTTTTTTTTTTATGTACATTGACTTACTAAAGATGGTTGTTGTGCTCCTCTCAAAGCAGTACCACCATGGGGTAGACTGTCACCAGTGCTGATAAATAAGTGCCGGTGCCGAGCACCGGAAATCACCGACTCAAATTAAGCACTGCATAGCAATGTGCATAATGATGGTAACAAAACAGTTCACCATTAGCTGCAGTGTTCAAATATTAATCCTCATTCTCAAATACAGTGTATGATTCTAAATCAGATAGCATATTAGGAACAGTCTCAAAATCCCAGTGATCGGACATGGAACCTTGAGAAAGAAAATCACTCATGGCAACTTGAAAAACATATGGAATTTGTAATGTCTCAGTTGGACCATGAATATCATATGAGACATTATCCTGAACAATACCATCAGTTACAGGAGTTGCAGTAAGACTTACCAGTGAAAAGTGCCTTGGGACCCTATGTGAAGTAGAATGAGGCATAAGTAGTTCAGCTATAAGTTATGGTGAAGCAGGATCTGAAAGAGAGTATCCATTCAAAAGTAGAAAGAAAACAGTGATAAGTCTAATCCAGAGGAAAAGGACTGTCAACGAATCATAAAAGTCTCAGGAAAAGGCAGGCATGGGCGCCTTCAAGTTTCATATGCAGGCTCAAGGAACCCACATTAAAAGACAAAGGTAATACATGTTATTTCCTCCATAGGCATATATTTCACTAAAACTCCCATGGTCCATTGCGAACAGCTCAATCAGTCATGAGGGGGAGTGACTATAAATAGAGTACTTGCGCGTAGGCTGTGTGCATAATTTAATTCACCTGTGAAGGCAGTTTTGTTGTCGAGTGGAGCTGAAAAAGTGAGGATTTATTGCTGCCGGGTTTGAAAGCATTTCTATGTTTTCCAGTTAAAGGAACTGTGGCTTTAGGTGGCTGAAGGATGTCTGCCTTTTCTGTTGTTCATAAGTTTCCTCTTAAAGTACCAGGGGAGGATTTCTCTGGTTGTTCTTTGATACACACCAGCTGGTGTGCTTTCATTTTCTGAAGTGCAAGGAGCGCTTGATTTATTTGAATTAATTTCTTCATGGAAGTCTCATGACCTTTTGCACTCTACAAGCCTGTTTTAGGAACAGCTGTTTAGCTGTTATTCGTATCCTGTTTGGCAAAGCGTGCTATTATATATGCTACTGAATCACAGAGTGTTTTTTTTTACTTCCTGCTTTTTTCCTAAATTCCCAAAACACAAGACTGGTTCTTCTATTTTTGTAAGGGGAGTTTTTTCCTGGTGACATTTAAACTTGGGAGATATATGAATACTTAGTGAATACCATTTTCTTTTGGGAGTAACTATCAGTTACCTAAAGGATTTATGCTTTTTACTGATTTTGGCCCATTGGCTGCATATTTCCCATCACAGATAAGAAAGGATTTTCTGGATCTAATGTTTGGTTCGTGATGAGAATATTCATAATTGACAAACATACATAGGACTTACAGTGTGTGCATGGTATGCATGAATTTCTATATAACACATAGCCTGCCTTACACTAGTACCACAAAGGTTTTGAATGAGGATTTTCAATTAACTTGTGATTTGATTGTATTTCAACATTTTTGTGCATATCAAGGAAGGATAAATGAGACTTAATGTGGTTTATAAGGAAAGTCATTGGTTCCATAAGGCAGCACCCAATATGATAGGTATTTGTCATGGCAAAATTATATATATATGAGTTATCTTCTAATAGCAGTGAGAGTGGAGACCTTAATTGTCTTTATCTTTTCTTTACAGGTCTCCATCCTTGCAGTTCCTTTTCCCCACTACCCCTTCCCTCACTCAATCACTCCAAGCCTTATGGTATGCTGAATCGGGAGTATTGTGGGGTGGACCCAATCTGAGCATCGTTCTGATCACAGGGAACTCGTATGTATACATAGTCAGAAATTTACAAAAAGTCTGTTTCAGCCAAAGGAAAAATGCCCATATACCACAAGTGTCATAAGAAAAATCATCAATGTTGATAAAGGAGTCTGAGTGAAAACAGGAACCTTAGCAGGTGAAGGAGAGCTGATAGAAGCCTCCAAAGGTGGTTGAAAGTATAAAACTTCAAAGCAAGGGCAGCAGTCGAAAGCGGGCACACTTACATTAGAAACACATCCACTGCTATCATTATCAGCTGGTTTGATCGAACGTTCAGCTTCTGTAGATCCCAGCCAGGGTGTAGACAGATTTGTACTGCTATAAGCATGTATTGGAATTTCATGCAGGGTAGCGAGAAGTGTGAAGGAATTACCCAGAAACCTCTGTGGCTTGCTGTGCAGGACTGGTCACATGGCATAGCACGATCAAATTAATTAAAACAAGTCTGTTGTGTTTAGAACCAGCGAGCGGTGGCAAAATCACAGTTCAAGTGCCTTTAACAGTAAGTACAGGCACTGGTGTATGGTAGGATGGGCCATACTCCTTTTTCACTGGAATCTTCTCCCGGACTAGGAATCCAGCCAGAAGTGCTGGCTTCTCCTTCACTTTGTCAGTGGCAAAATGTTTACAATTCAAATTGGAGTGCTCATCATGGAAGCAAAACATTCATTCATGTCAAATGGAGCATCTCTAGCCACTTTGCCAGAGTTATCAAAATCTGGAAAATATTTTTGGAGCCCGAAAATAATTTCATACGGGTTTCAGCCACCCAAAGACCTTCTAGGCAGATTATTTAATGCTCTCTGGAATGCATACAGGTGATGGATCCAACTACGACCTGGACTTAATACTCTAGCTGCTAAAGACTGCTTCAAGACATGTTTTTTTCTGTTCCACTATTAGGTTTTCCTCATTGGTTCCAGGGGGCACAATAATGCACCGCAGTACCCATGGTTTCCATAGTATCCCGGTAAGCCTTAGAGATGAAAGCCAGTCCCTGGTCTGAGTGAAAGCTGCTACTGCATATGTGCCGACAAAGACTTGCAAATCTTTAATAACAGTTTGTGCATCAGCTGATTTCTGTGGCCATACCCAAAGAAATTGTGAACATGAATCAACAGCCACTAGAATAAATTTAAAGGCACTATCCGAATGGAGTGGTCCACAATGATATACATAGACACATTGTAAGAGCTTGTTGGAAACTAGAAGTGGTGACTGTAGTGGGCATGAAGTAGTGGAAGTTTTAATTTGCTGACAATACTAAGAACATCCTTTTTAGTCCCCAGTAGCGTTTCTGTAGTAAAGAAACTGTAGCAGCTACAACAGCACGAGGAGATGCTAATCCCTCATGAGCTGCTATTATTAACTATAACCTGCAGTCCCTGTTGGGGAGGACTCGAGCACCCACCTCGGGAATGCGGGCTACGGAGACATTTTGAGGGCTCAATAGATAGGAGTATTTTGCTGCATTGCCTTTAGATAAGGGCTCAGCACTATCTGAAGCAGTGACCGCAGCCATGAAGTCAACACCAGTCCTTGTTTGTGAACAAGTAATTGCAGCTACTAAAACTGTCTGAACAGCTGCATTGGCAGCTTCATCAGCCAATGAATTTCCTGCAACGTATACACTTACACATTTATTACTGAATGTATGAATAACATGAGCCTGTGGCAGAGCATTTTTAAGTGTTGCCACCGTGCCCCAAAGCAATTTATGCTTGATAGTCTTTACTTTAGAATCATTTAATCCATTCAAGCTCCAGTAAGGTAAATTATCATTAAAGGCCTGGACATGGTAATATAAATAATACACCGTAAGTGTGGGGGAATTCAAATTCCGTGTTCTGTTGTACCAGAACCAATACTTTCAATTCAACCAGTCACCTAAAGTTTCTGTATACTTTTTTTGTGCCTGAAATACACCATCTTTCATGACATTCTTCACCGGAGCACATCCTCCTGAATATTTGTACTTAGTACCAACGGCGTGCTTGGCTGAACCGTAACTATAGATTAAAAAATCATATTGATCAAGAGGCAAAATTTCACTAGACACAGGATATTCTTTTTTTTTCTATATAGAAATCTTTTTATTGAACAGACATTGGTTTCGATAGCACAATACAGAGGACCAAATCACTTATACAGTGCAAGAAGTACGGATAGAAGAATAAACATTCATTACATAAGAGGGGAACATCATGGGGAGGGTGGGTCATCTTGTTCGATACTTCGAGGTGGTGTACAAATTTCTCCTCTATAAGCATTCCATGGACCCCATACACGGGACCACTTTTTAGGGCATCCCCTTGCCAAGTATACTGTCTTCTCTCTAAACATGCACCAGTCAAGATTCTTTTCCAAGGCTTCTACTGTGGGTGGGTGCGTTGCCCCCCATAGCTGGTCGATGTTCCTTTTTTGCCAACATGAACCCTAGGGTGGCCCATTGTGTCTGATGAGTGTTCAAATCCGAGGGCTCCCTGATGTTTAGGGGGCATCGTCTTGCCTCTGTACGAAGACAGACCCGTAACACTTCATTGAGACACAAGATATTCTTATTCATACTGGAGGAATTCCTGTTTTCGTAAGATTATATCAAAAACATAATTTACATTATTAGCTGTCAAGGAAGTGGCCCACTGGATCCATCTTGGATGTAATGCTTTTGCATTAAGTATGCTAGCTTTGGTAATAGCCTCTGAGGCTCAGACTGGAGATATCACAATTATGTGTTTCTCCTGAGCCAATGGACGTTCCTTCAGGACATCTCTTTGAGCTGCAGTCAAAAACTTTTCAGTGGATACAAAACTAATTTCAGCATTAGAATATAAATGTGATTTATATGCAATGGGCACTGTTTTACCTTTATTGAACAAAACATATGTGTAGCCAGTAGAACCCACAAAAATACAGATTACCAAGTTTGTCGTATTAGCACAAGTGTGTAAATGTTTAGACCCAAGCATTTCAGTCAGTAACTTTCTGACTATATCAGTAGACCAATGTTTATTAGAAAAATTTGGACGAATTATATTGTACAACGGTTTTATCTGCAGTGTATAATTTGGTATCTAGGTCCTACCAAAGTTTAGAAAGCCCAAATGAGATTGTAGCTTTTTCAATGTATTTGGGGTTTGTAATAGAGCACATTTCTCAAATGCGGTGCCAGGCTTTTGCCTTCATTTGACAACTTGTACCCCAAAAATAGGCCACTGAGAAATGCAATTTTGGATTTCGGAAAACTGAATTTATAGCCACCTTCAGTGAATCCCAATATTATGTGATCCACCCTGGTAAAATAAATCATCATCTGTAAGGTAAATATCATCACATATGACAACGCTTCTAAATCAATTTCTCAAATAATTGATGTTACTGGGGCAGAAAAAAATCCTGGGCTGTTCTTATACCCTTGTGAAACCTATAGCATTTTGTCTGGTCCCAAGCGCTGTGAAGGCTGTTGAGTCACAGCTATCAGATGCTATATATTGCCAGAAAAAAAACATTGGAAATGTCAAAGATAATTTTGTATCTCTTACTAACAATGTTGGGTATTAAGCCTGCTCTGTGTGCCTTTTGCACCTCAAAAGTGCATGTGTGATTGTTTAAATGTCTGCAGTCTTCGACTGTACGATAGGAATGATCTGGTTTATGCAGAGTAAACAGTGGACTAATCATGGGGAACAAACAAGATTCAATCACGCCTTGATAATCTAATTAGTGTAGAATTTCCTTTACAGGGCATTTAGCCTCATCTTTTATAGGGTAATGTGGTTGTCCTTGCGGGCTGGACTATATAGGTATAATATAATAAGGGGAATCCCTATCCCAACCTGCCTGATTGTGATATAATGCTGGGGTTTGAGCAAGAGCCCGTTCTGTAGCATATGCAGTTTTAACATCTTCTGGAACAATATTAGAAAAGGAAGGTATAATTACATCCTCTCCTTGTGGGACTTTAATAACAAACTCAGATGACCAATCCGTCTCAGACGAGAGAATATCATAAATAGAGGACAAATCCTTAAAAATAATCAAGCTTGATTAACCTGCAGACATATTAGGTGCTCCCTACTAAGCTGAATGAGGACAAAAAACCCTTACTATGATGGACGTCTCTGTGTAGAGGTAATAAAGGTGCTTTGGACACACGTAAATTACTCAGGAGACCCATTAAAGGAGACCCACTAAATAAGTATCATACCTAGAACGTTGATAATGCCATATTATGTGGTTCCTACTAATCTAGTAGGACTGTGTAGTTAGAGCAACACAACTTTATAATGTAGAGACTGAGGTGCCGATCACAATCCGGTAAAAACCGGGTACGAACCGTCGGACGGAGCATATTCTCCGTCCGACGCGTACCCGGTCGTCAAAATATACAAACATGGAATTACGATTCGCACGGGTACACCATTACCGTACGAATCGTAAAAAAGACCGACCGAACAAAAAACACCTACCAATGCGATCCGGGAAAGCGCCGACCTGACGTCGGGACGCACGCAGCCAGCCATTCACGACCCAGGAATCACGATTCGCACCGACGTCACCCCGCACGGTGAATATTTTGCGGCAGCCAAAAACTGCCGGGAAATCAGGACGACGCGAACAAGGACCACCAGTACGCGACGGACAGACGGCGACGCGAACAAGGAGGACCAGTACGTGACGGACACACAGGACGACGCCACCAAGGAGGACCCGTACGCGACAGGACGACGCGATCAAGGAGGACCCGTACGCGACAGGACGACGCGAGCAAGGAGTACCAGTACGCGACGGACAGACATGGACCCGAACCTACGAGTCATCCCTGCCCTCATAGCAGTCCACCTCCTCTACAGGTTACGACGCAGACGCCGCAGAAGGTCAGAATAACTAAGGGAGGGGGGAAAGTGGGGTGGGGTGGGGGTGGCACGACCAGGGCAGGCCACAAAACAACCACATGAGTGACACACTACACATGGCCTGGACATACCTGACTCCCATGCCCTGGTCACCACGAGGGGGTGGGGGCGTGTCCTGATAATCCAGCGACCGCCACAACGGAAGTCCGTCACCACGCGAACCGGCAACACAACCAGACAGGTACGTCCCGTACCCACGCCTCAAGAGCGTGGGTACGAGTCGTACCACGCCCACACACACGTCACCCCAACAATGGCGGGACGGATCGTACCCACGTGGCAAAGGCCTGGGTACGGCCCGCACAAGCATCACATAGCGTGGGGACGGATATGTACGGACCCTACCCCCACCCGCGTATGCATGGAGCGTACCCCCCATGCCAACAGTGTAAGTACGACCCGTACCCCCACCCGCGTATGCATGGAGCGTCCCCCCCATGCCAACAGTGTAAGTACGACCCGTACCCCCACCCGCGAATGCATGGAGCGTACCCCCCACCCCAACAGTGTAAGTACGACTCGAACCCTCACCCGCGGACGTACGGACCGTACCCCCACCCCCACCAGTGTAAGTACGACCCGTACCCCCACCCGCGTATGCATGGAGCGTAACCCCCACCCCAACAGTGTAAGTACGACCCGTACCCCCACCCGCGGACGTACGGAGCGTACCCCCAGCCCAACAGTGTAAGTACGACCCGTACCCCCACCCGCGGACGCACGGAGCGTACCCCCAGCCCAACAGTGTAAGTACGACCCGTACCCCCACCCGCGGACGTACGGAGCGTACCCCCAGCCCAACAGTGTAAGTACGACCCGTACCCCCACCCGCGAATGCAAGGAGCGTACCCCCCTGCCCAACAGTGTAAGTACGACCCGTACCCCCACCCGCGTATGCATGGAGCGTACCCCCCATGCCAACAGTGTAAGTACGACCTGTACCCCCACCCGCGGACGTACGGAGCGTACCCCCAGCCCAACAGTGTAAGTACGACCCGTACCCCCACCCGCGAATGCAAGGAGCGTACCCCCCTGCCCAACAGTGTAAGTACGACCCGTACCCCCACCCGCGTATGCATGGAGCGTACCCCCCATGCCAACAGTGTAAGTACGACCCGTACCCCCACCCGCGTATGCATGGAGCGTACCCCCATGCCAACAGTGTAAGTACGACCCGTACCCCCACCCGCGAATGCATGGAGCGTACCCCCCACCCCAACAGTGTAAGTACGACTCGAACCCTCACCCGCGGACGTACGGACCGTACCCCCACCCCCACCAGTGTAAGTACGACCCGTACCCCCACCCGCGTATGCATGGAGCGTAACCCCCACCCCAACAGTGTAAGTACGACCCGTACCCCCACCCGCGGACGTACGGAGCGTACCCCCAGCCCAACAGTGTAAGTACGACCCGTACCCCCACCCGCGGACGCACGGAGCGTACCCCCAGCCCAACAGTGTAAGTACGACCCGTACCCCCACCCGCGGACGTACGGAGCGTACCCCCAGCCCAACAGTGTAAGTACGACCCGTACCCCCACCCGCGAATGCAAGGAGCGTACCCCCCTGCCCAACAGTGTAAGTACGACCCGTACCCCCACCCGCGTATGCATGGAGCGTACCCCCCATGCCAACAGTGTAAGTACGACCCGTACCCCCACCCGCGGACGTACGGAGCGTACCCCCAGCCCAACAGTGTAAGTACGACCCGTACCCCCACCCGCGAATGCAAGGAGCGTACCCCCCTGCCCAACAGTGTAAGTACGACCCGTACCCCCACCCGCGTATGCATGGAGCGTACCCCCCATGCCAACAGTGTAAGTACGACCCGTACCCCCACCCGCGTATGCATGGAGCGTACCCCCCATGCCAACAGTGTAAGTACGACTCGAACCCCCACCCACGAATGCAAGGAGCGTACCCCCCTGCCCAACAGTGTAAGTACGACCCGTACCCACACCCGCGGACGTACGGAGCGTACCCCCACCACACCAGTGTCAGTAGACTCGTACCCTCACCTCTAATGCAGTGTGCGTAACCCCACCGTGTATGTGCCAAGCGCACATATCCAGAAATCGGAGGTGTGTGTGCAGAGTCCACCCAGCAGTGCCCTGAGACAGGAGTGGTGGGTGTGGAGTCCTCCCAGCAGTGCCCTGAGACAGGAGGGGTGGGTGCCCATCACTCCCAGCAGTGCCCTGACACAGGAGGGGTGGGTGCAGAGTCCTCCCAGCAGTGCCCAGACACAGGAGGGGTGGGTGTGGAGTCCTCCCAGCAGTGCCCTGAGACAGGAGGGGTGGGTGCAGAGACCTCCCAGCAGTGCCCTGAGACAGGAGGGGTGGGTGTGGAGTCCTCCCAGCAGTGCCCTGACACAGGAGGGGTGGGTGCAGAGTCCTCCCAGCAGTGCCCTGACACAGGAGGGGTGGGTGCAGAGTCCTCCCAGCAGTGCCCTGACACAGGAGGGGTGGGTGCAGAGTCCTCCCAGCAGTGCCCAGACACAGGAGGGGTGGGTGTGGAGTCCTCCCAGCAGTGCCCTGAGACAGGAGGGGTGGGTGCAGAGACCTCCCAGCAGTGCCCTGAGACAGGAGGGGTGGGTGGTGAGTCCTCCCAGCAGTGCCCAGAGACAGGAGGGGTGGGTGCAGAGACCTCCCAGCAGTGCCCTGAGACAGGAGGGGTGGGTGCAGAGACCTCCCAGCAGTGCCCTGAGACAGGAGGGGTGTGTGCAGAGTCCTCCCAGCAGTGTCCAGACCCAGGAGGGGTGTGTGCAGAGTCCTCCCAGCAGTGTCCAGACCCAGGAGGGGTGGGTGCAGAGTCCTCCCAGCAGTGCCCAGAGACAGGAGGGGTGTGTGCAGAGTCCTCCCAGCAGTGTCCAGACCCAGGAGGGGTGGGTGCAGAGTCCTCCCAGCAGTGTCCACACCCAGGAGGGGTGTAACACATGTGTGTGATGCCACAATTACCCACATCCATACTGCCTACAAGGGAACATGTCCCCATGAACTCATGTCAACTGACTCCACACACAAGTACAGTGATCACCAAGGATGCCACGATTGTTGCAGGTGGAGACATGGCCATGCATGCATGGCCAAAGTAGAAGGGCTCCGTCACACACACAGCTCATGTACACACAGCTCTGCGCTAAACATTGGGAACACCCTGCAGGGAAGAAACTGGGTACACAGAGGAAGGAATACACCCTGGGACAATTGAACCATGCAGTAACTGCTGACATGACCTAAGGAAGTTAGCCAACACCTTGTGATGGCACACAGATCCTAGGGTGGCCCCAAAGAGCAGAACACTACTACAAATCCCACACACCCAAAGCCTTAAACACCACCCAAAACAATGTAGCAGCCCCACCAACACCAATACCACCATAGCAGGAGTGTGATAATGAAAAAAAAAATAAGCTTTATTCAGCATGAGCACAATGTCCGTGGATCAAAGGCAGTTCAAAGTCAACAAAGGCCATAGGGCAGTCAATTATTCCCAGCTGCATGGGGGACACAGTGGGATGTGTGTCCCCTACCTTGCCTGCACAGTCAAATGCCATCGTCTTCCATACTGGTGAGGGCATCAGGGGGGGGGAAGCAACAGGCACCGCAGGGACATCAGGGCAAAGGGGCGGCGTTGTGGGTGCAGGGATGGAGGACTCAACCACAGGGGGTGTGTCATGGCCAAAGGCGGAGGCCAGGATGGCACTACACACCTTAGCAAGGTCCTCCAGGGAGTCCCCTGCACCCGAAGTGACCTCAGGCCCCAAGGAGGGGGGGGGTTCAGAGGGATGGGTTGCAGCGCCACCGGGGGAGGGTGGAGACAGGGGGGGAGACTCAACCACCCTGACCGAGGACTTCCTTGACCGCTTGCGTGGTGGCGTAACTGTGGGGCTCAGGGACAGAGCGGCCATGAAGGAGTCCTTGGGGGAGATGTGGCCAGGAGAGCTGAGGGGAGGGGATTTGGAGGGAGTGGATTGTGTGGAATGCGGACTCCCACTCTGGCTGCGTGTCACACGTTTGCCCCCCGACCCAGTGGGTGTGCCTATCTCACCCTGTGTGTGCGTGTCAGGAGGAGTGCGGTGGACCTTCCCTGCTGGTGTGGTGCCTGTGTCTGTTGTGGTGGGTGCATGCCGACGTCTGGGTGTACGTGGGACAGGCATGGAAGTGGGAAGTGTGGATGGGGCAGGGGTAGGTGGGGGGAGGTCGCGCTGCAGGAGACCCACTGCTGCAGTCAGTGTGGAGTCTAGGGACCTCAGCAAGTTGCGTTGGTCAGCCTGCAAAGAATGAATGCCCTCCAAGAATGCCTCGATGTTGGTGAGGGTTTTCCCGTGGGAATGGAGGACATTCAGGATCGCAGCCTGACCAACCTGCATTTGCCGCTGGATGTCCATAGACTCAGCATTGGCGGCAGCAGTGGAGACAGGGGCAGGGGGTGCGGTGCCTGGCAGGAAGGAGACATGCGGTGACCGGGCACGCTGGGAAGGGACACGAGCAAGTGGGAGGCGGTTGGTGGGAACTGAGGGGGCGGTGGCAGGTGTTGTTCCACTGTCAGCTGCTGGTGCAGCCTCCGCCAACCCTGAGACATCCTCCTCGGACCTGTCAGCTTCGTAGTCTGATGTGCCAGTCGACAGGTCCTCGGCCACACTATCCTCCGCCTCTGTCCCACTCGATGTGCCAGCCCCGATGTCACGGCTGCCACTGGTGCTCGGTCCCTCCGCCTGGTCCGTGTCCATGTCTCCCTCTGTGTCCCCCGACGATGCTGTGGGCAGGGTGGAGAGACAGAAATTAATCAGACACCTGTACACATCTGTCACATGAGTCCAATCTACATAGTCAACATTGCATAGCCTGAAGAGGCAGATCCCTAACATCTGCAAAACAAGGTACCGATGTAGGGCATGAAACACAGTTGGTTGAGCCACCATGCCACTGAAATACCATGGAGAGCATGAGACAATAGCTGATGACAGGAAACGGAGTCTGACATAGCACCCAGGCCCTGGGGACAATCCTGCACTGCCTCTGCACCACACAGCGTTTGTGAAAATACCTATGACCAGGGACAATATCCATGAACTTGAGACACATGCTGCATAGGTAATGCTGCAAACATGCCCAACATAACTCGGTCACTGCACCTTGCGTGTGTGTCCAGTAACATCACACACTGTCCAGACCCAGCAATTAGGAATCAGGATTTGACACATAGGCATTGCCCGCCCCAAGCAACCCCCACACGATGCTAATTGCTGAGACACAGGTGGCACCAACATCTCATAGTCTGGGTGATAAACACAGTGGCAGGCAAAAGGCAAGATTGGACGCAAAACAGCAAAGGTGCGCCTGTACAAATAATGAGGTACCAGTGCCCATCCTCAGATGAGTATAACAAGACACACAGGCACTGGCAACTGTGAGTATGAAGAGGGACAATCAGGTCAGGCTGCACAGTGGACACCTGTACATAATAGCACGTCTATATACATGGTGACAGGGGACAATGGCACAGAGCACAACCTACGCTGTAGACAGTGAGAGTGTCCACGTTGATGATGACACAAACAACACTGAGGATAAGGTGCCCCAGGGGACAGTATTGGGCACGCAACTACATGCTACTGAATGGGAATGACTGCTACACACGTCACCATCCCTGCACTATGCGTAGCGCACACTCATGCACATCATGTCACAGGCCACTACATAGGACATGCGCGCTGTAAGGCATGACACATGAGAGACCAACTCCCATGTCTGGAGCCAGCATCAGTGCCAACTGACATGGAACCCACATGCAGTGAACTTGACAGTTCACAGGCAAGGTCCCACAACCTGTTACCCACCACCACCACCCATGATGCTACAGTCATTGTTCTCGTGGACAAAGCGCCAGCCTACATTACCTTGTGAAGGAGTGACTACACACAGACCAGGGAACACATTGCAAGGAGGGGAAGGGTGGCATGTACGCTCACTATCACTATGGGTCTGCACGCGTATGCGTACACGTAGTGGTACGGACCGTACAAATGCCTGTACGCTCGCCATCACGATGGGTACACATACGGCAGCACTCCCACAGTGATTGGGGAACATACACAGGCCCTCTTAGCAGCAGTACGCCGGTTTGTACACATCACTGTGGTGATAGTCGACACACAGGTAGGAATAGTGCGGACATACTTGTCCATGGATGGACATACTTGTCCAGGAATGGACATCAAGGCATCGTCTGTGCATTACTACATGTGTGGGGCACAGGTGTGACAGGCTGTGATGTGGAACATGCCTCCTGAGTGGAGGAGGCACCAGATGTATGATGAGATGTGTACAGGTGTACTGTGTGAGGGTGCAATGTGTGCCAGGCATGCCCTTGACTCCTTTGACATGTGTGCATGTCGTACTGCGCACTTGGGGTGAGCGTCACTGGCATGGCACGGACACCAACACACGGAAGTGTCCCATGATGCCCGGTACAGGGGTCATGACACCTGACTTGTCACTACCCACAGTGCACAATGTGACTATGTCATTTATGTGTCCGGGATTTACATCAGGTTGATGTTGTAGCACCCTCAAAAGCTGCAGCCGTTGCAGCAACCAACATGTGTCTGTGTGTAGATTGTCATTGCACACTGTTCCGCACACCATGCCACATGTGGTATCTGATGTGAGGTGCACATGTATGCATGGGACACGGAGTAGCGTGACAAGGCCATGTCAGCATCCTCACAAGGAATGTGTGGTGAGTCATGACATGTGCACCTTCATGGCAAGGTGTGTGGGCAGGCCTAGTGTAATGTCATGTGACCTGTGGCTCCGGTGTTCCGCTACCAGTCTCTACAATCGGCATCCTACTTCTGCTGATGTGTGGGTGTATGTCACTTCTGTCTTGCGTCGGGCTGTTCACTCGCACTGGGACACAGCTATTCCCATGGCGTGGCATGGGGAGGTTCTCAATCACCGTGTGTAGCTGGGTCTTGGAAGGAGTGTCACCTTGCATCCATACGTGTCCTGGGCATGTAGCACATGCCTGACTCACTATGTGGCATGTGTGTATTGGCAGATTTACATTTGCTCAGTAGACATGAGTTGTTCTCGTAGTGCACTCACTCTTCCTTGTCACTTCCAAATTACTGCAGAGCGCCTCCTGTTGCCCGAAGAATTCCAGACTTGGCCACCATGCAGGAGAATGACAGGATCCGGCTCTACCGCTTCACCCAACCGTTGATTCTGGAGCTGACGGCGAGACTGGCACCACACCTGCAACCGCAGCACAGGTATCCTACGGCACTGACACCCCAGCTGAAGGTAATGGCTGCCCTACATTTCCTTGCCACGGGTACCTTCCAATATACCATAGCTCATGTTGGTGGCATGTCCCAGAGCATGTTCAGCGGTGTGCTGCATGATTTCTTGGAGGCCATGTTGATTCACCTGGATGACTTCATCAAGTTCCCAACCCCTGAACAGATGACTGAGGTCAAACGTGGTTTCTATGCCCTGGGAGGGATGCCCCATGTCATTGGGTCCATAGATGGGACACATGTAGGTTTGGTACCACCACACGCACGGGAGGTGGCGTACCGCAATCGGAAGCACTACCACTCCATCAATGCCCTTGTGGTGTGTCTGTCCAACATGGTGATTTCACATGTCTGTGCTCGTTTCCCAGGATCAGCACACGATGCCTACATCATGAGGCGTAGCGGGATGCCTGATATGATGATGCAGCTGCGCAACGAACGTGCATGTGTTGTTGGTGGGTACAGTCTGTCTGTCCTGTATTCTGTTTGGCCGAGCAGCACTACCGCTTCGCCTGTTCTAACGATATCCATGTGCTTTCCATTTAGGGGACGCTGGATATCCCAACATGCCTTGGCTGCTGACACCTCTCCGCAACCCCATCACGCCGGCCCAGCTCCGCTACAACACCGCCCATGGCCGGACAAGGCGAGTGATAGAGAGGACGTTTGGCATGCTGAAGAGCCGATTCAGGTGCCTCCACAAGACCGGCGGCGCACTCCCATATGCCCCGGCGAAGGTCTGCAAGATCTTCATGGTCTGCTGCATGCTGCACAACATGGCAGTTGAAAGAGCTGTGCCCCTCATCCTGGATCAAGATGACGAGGACCATCCACCCGTGGAGGACGAAGGGCTTGGCAATGGGGCTAGTGATGTGGAGGATGTGGAGCCGCAAGAGGACATCCGGACTCGGCTCATACGCGACTTCTTTGCTTAGTGGTGAGTACCAGGGTCTGAGTGTGCACGCATTGGTCCCCGTGTGGCATGCGTTGTGATGTGTGTCTCCACCTGCATGTATGGCACGTGGGTCAGAGGTGTGTGTGGGTGTGTCACTGGAGTGATGGTGGCAGTGATGGTAGTATTTCCCCAGACATAATTGTGACCTAGCATGTTGTCATACATACATGTGTCGAGTACATGCACATGCAAGTGGCTGTGCTTCTTGTGGCTGACTTCTTGTGTGTCTCTCTTCCCCAGGAACCTGCGCATGCCGTTTGCTGGTTGCATTGTTGTGGCACTGCTATTCCTCATGGACATGGCATCGTGGGCTGACTCAGCGTTACAGGCACGGACACGTTTGGAAGTCTCCATGGGGTAAGGGATGCATCTGGGGTGTATTGGGTGTGGCAGTTGTTCACGATGTGTGCACACTGCCCCGGTCGGGGTTTGGGTCCTCTGCAGACATGTGGCATCCCCATGGGACACGACATGCAGCTGGGTACACCTGAATAGATGGGCTGCCTGGTTGTCAGTCATCAGTGATGGGATGGTGGATTGTGATGAAGGCATCAATGTGTGTGACACTGCCCTCGGACACATACGGTTAACATTGTCTTGACATGGCGTGGGACTTCCACATCAGCGGATGTATGGTGTATGGCAGGCTCTCCGTGAGCAGCTGTGGGTATTTAGCTATTATCCGACACTTGTGTGCCAGTTCCATGGCTATCACGCATTTGTGCTGCAGAAGGGGGGTGCCAGTGTTGGAGCCACATGTTACTCCACATGATGTGTTCATGTGTACTTCAAGTTGCCTCTGCAATCCCAAACACATGACTATTAAAGGTGTCCCTATGCCTCCAAGGTGCCTCTTCTCAGTCAATGCTGGTGTGTTGGCACGGTGCATCCTGCATGTCTGGCATGGTATTCCCTGATTGTGGCCATGTGTCAATGTGTCGAGTGGCAAGATGCAAGCTGTGTGTGTGTGCTGAGACTGTGTAATGGGCATGATGTCCATGACTGTGTGGGTATTGTGACATGTGCCATCCCCATGCATCCAACGTTGTCCATGACCCCATTCTCTGCATCCACCGGACTCAAGCTTGCAGGACATGGTTCTGCCACCTGTCTACACGTACCTGGGTGCCCCCCAGGACACGGGCCAGGATCCCTGACCTCTGCGCATGACTGTTGCTGTACTCAATGTGTCTGTCAGCACGGTTGTTCGGCCACCCCCTCAGCTGGTTCTGACCATCACGGGTGTGTATGGTGCTCCATGTCTGTCTTGCCTAGAAAACTGTGACCCATGTGTCCTGTGCCAGACTCAGGCCCCAGGGTGTGGATGGTTGAAGTGAACAGATGACTCAGGCATGTTTAGACTGTACAAGACACATGTTAGGTAATAATGCTACCAGCAGGCATCTACTCTTAATAGTGTGATTTATTATTGGGGGGGGGGGGCCAAGTGAGGGCCTTTCCGGGATTAGGGAATCCAAAGTTCAGTAGGGGAGTTGGTGTCCTTGCCATTGGAAATCCTCAGAGACCATGCCACAGTCTTTGTCAACATTGGTCAGCCAGTGACCAGCAGGGCCATGTGGCAGAGAATGTCTCTTGATGCTGTGATGCTGTTGCTCCAGTGGGCCAGGTGCCAGGCCAGGTGTCCTGGGAGATGGTGATGTAGCAGCCACCCTCACGGTCCTTTCCGTGGACGACCCGGCTTCCTGCGGGGAACCTCAGCAGCAGGCCGTGACGACGTCTGGGATGCTCCGTCGGATGTTTCCTCCTCCTCCTCATGATCCCTCCCTGTGGGTGGTGATGTTCTCCGCCTTCTGGCACAGGGAGGGTCGGCCATGGTGTCGGCCATCCGACGGAGTTCAGCGTGAATCTCCTGGGACGCCGTCACTTGCTCAGCCTGTCTGTCCTCCATCCTCCGTTGGTGTAGCTGTAGACAGGCTATTAGCTCCGCATGTTGCTGGGCCTGCTGGACCTTGATCCCCTCGAGGACGGACACAACCTGGGCCATGCCCGTGGTGTCCTGCCGGTATGAGTCCAGGATGTTACGGACATGGGAAAATACCGGATCCCCAGCCAACTGGTCAGGCTCGCGCCTCCGCCGCTCTCCACTCCCACCACCCCTGCCCACTTGCGTCTGGCCTGCACTTGTGGGCACATGGGGTCTCCGGGACCCCTGAGGGGTGGCATTGGCGTTGTCGCCTGCCTCCTCCTGGGTGCCCGGGACACCGTGTCCCTCCTGGCGAGCCTGGCTGCATTGTGGTGTTGGGGCAGGGATCCTGGGTGTCTCCTGGGATGTGGCAGGAGTGGGGGTGGTGGTTGGCACGGTTGTACCTGACGCAGGTGCTGCAGGTGGTTGGACACCAGAGGGGCCAGGTCGGTCGGGGTCGTCCGCAGAGTGGTGAGAGTGGTCGCTGCCGGTGGGATCGGTCTCCTGCAGATCCGGGTCCTGTGAGTGTTCCCCCCCAGTGTTGGGGGGTGCAGCACGACGTTGACCTGTGTGTGAGAGAGACAATGTTACTTTTGATCCATGCAACATCCATGTTTCATCCGTTACAAAGTTGGCACATTTCCTCTTGGAATTAGGATCTGTCTTGCATTCCACTCACAGTGCACTTGTGCATGTGTGTGTCCCTTGGGCACCAATTTGGCCCCTTTAACTATGTGTGGCACAGTCTTACTTGCTGCGTCAAGTGTGACTGCAGTCAGCAGTGGAGTGTGCATGTGTGCCGAGCTATGCGTTTGCGCCTTCCTTGTAGCACTGTACATGTGCACATGGAGTGGATCCACACACTCATATGATGCAGGTGGCTGTCCTTGTGCTCGTGTACAGGTTGTAACATGGCCCTGCGTTTTGCCATGATGAAGAGGGGGGGTTCTGGCACTGGGCACCCTTGTCTACATGCACGCAGTCCACCTGCTGACGAGCAGACATTCCCACACACCAAAGGACTGATTTGCTCTCCCTGTGTCTCCCTCCTTCTCTGTCCCCCTCTCCCTCCCTCTCTGTCCCCCTCTCCCTCCCTCTGTCTCCCCCTCTCCCTCCCTCTGTGTCCCCCTCTCCCTCCCTCTGTGTGTCAGCCTCCTCCCTCTGTCCATCTTCCTGTGTCTCCCTCCCTCTCTGTCCCCCTCTCCCTCCCTCTCTGTCCCCCTCTCCCTCCCTCTCTGTCCCCCTCTCCCTCCCTCTGTGTGTCAGCCTCCTCCCTCTGTCCATCTTCCTGTGTCCCCCTCCCTCTCTGTCCCCCTCTCCCTCCCTCTCTGTCCCCCTCTCCCTCCCTCTGTGTGTCAGCCTCCTCCCTCTGTCCATCTTCCTGTGTCTCCCTCCCTCTCAGTCCCCCTCTCCCTCCCTCTGTGTCCCCCTCTCCCTCCCTCCGTGTGTCACCCTCTGTCACCTTGGCCCAGCTTCCTGGGCACACACTGTTAGCAGATCTTTGAGTGGCCCTTGGCCTGTTGATGTGAGTTTGTTTCTGATCTCCAGGCACCCATTTTGTCTGCTGTGTGTCTGTGCGCTGCTGCTGTGGTGGTGTGTGCTGCCACTCTTTCACACTGTTGGCTGTTCATTAGCTGCTGGCATGTGCAAAACAGTGCCTTCACCCCCATGTGTTGATGCAAGGCATCCGCCATTTGCTGGCAAGTCATTCCTGTGTTGGGACACAGTGTTTGTCTGGCTGTGACCTAGGCCATATGGGCAGAGGGCATTGTTGTCTGCTTTGGAGTCGCACTATGTGATTCTTGGTGCCCACACTCCCGCCATCCGGGTTACCGTGTCATGTGTTGTTGTCTTCTGTGGCCTGTGACTTGACATTGTCCAGCTGGGTGCATGGGGCATGGTGGCAGCAGTGGCATGTGCCTGCTCATGGAGTGTGGTTGAGTAATGCGATGGCTTGTGGTGTTTGCGTGCCTGTTATTAATTTTGGTTGTGGTTGCAGTTCCCCCCATGTGAGGTGCGTTGTTTGTGTACTCACCCGGGTCTCGGAGTCCTTCTACTCCTTCAACTGCCTCCACCGGCAGTATGGCCATCACCCTCTCCTCCCAGGGATGGTACTGTACGGGTCTGCGGGAGGGCCCTCCTCCGGTGGCGTTGGCCTGGTCGTGTTCCTCCTGTCTCTTGGCTCTGACCCTCCTCCGCAGATCGTACCACCTGTTCTGGCAATCCTGCTTGGTCCTCCTGGTGTCCGCAACAGCATTCACAGCATCGACGATGGTCTGCCACATGGCTGTTTTGGCTGCCTGGCTGGTGCTTCTGACCAATGTTCCAAAGATCTGTGGCTCGACTCTGAGGATTTGATCAACAAGGACCTCCAACTCTCGGTGACTGAACTTTGGATTCTTGGTAGTGGGCATGGTGAGGGGTGTGGGTGGGGATGGTGTGGGTGTGGGGGGTGTGTGGATGTTGGGGGGGGGGTGTGGATGGTTGTGTGTGTGTGTGAATGTGATGAGAGGGTGTTTGTGAGGGTGGTCGTGTGAAGGTGTGCAAGTGTAAGATGTGGTGTCGCTTGTAGTCTGGTTCTGTGGTGTCTGGCAGCAGTGGGTCTGTTGCAAAGGCTCATGGTTTGTGTGTGTGGGCCCTTTTTATTGGTCCATGGGTGGGTGTGGCAGTGTTTGAATTTTGGGTGGGTGTGTTATAAGGAGTGGTGGTGTATTGGGCCTCTGTTTGTTTTTGACAGTTGCAGGTCAGTGATTGTGTTATTTTAGTGGTTGTTGGCCATGTTTAGTGGCTGTGTGCCTTTCGAATGGTGTATTGTTGAGTTGTTTTGTTTTGTCCTTGTTGTGTACGTGCGTTTTGAGCGTGTGTACGGTGTGTACATGGGCCATTTGGTTGTACGATTATGTCCTTGTGTGTGGCTTTGTACGACTCGTACATGCGGTTGTGATGGTGGGGCATGGGGTGCGCTCCGTACTTAGGAGGTTGTGTTGGGGGTGCGCCAGGAACGTACTGGGGTGGGGGTACGACTGGAACGTACTGGGGTGTACATAGACGGTGGTACGACACGTACAGGGGTGGGGGGGTGTACATTGACGGTGGTACGACACGTACAGGGGTGGGGGGGTGTACATTGACGGTGGTACGACACGTACTGGGGTGGGGGTACGACTGGAACGTACTGGGGTGTAGGTAGACGGGGCTGTGACACGTACTGGGGTGGGGGTACGACTGGAACGTACTGGGGTGTACATAGACGGTGGTACGACACGTACAGGGGTGGGGGGTGTACATTGACGGTGGTACGACACGTACAGGGGTGGGGGGGTGTACATTGACGGTGGTACGACACGTACTGGGGTGGGGGTACGACTGGAACGTACTGGGGTGTACATAGACGGTGGTACGACACGTACAGGGGTGGGGGGGTGTACATTGACGGTGGTACGACACGTACTGGGGTGGGGGTACGACTGGAACGTACTGGGGTGTACATAGACGGTGGTACGACACGTACAGGGGTGGGGGGGTGTACCTTGACGGTGGTACGACACGTACAGGGGTGGGGGGGTGTACATTGACGGTGGTACGACACGTACAGGGGTGGGGGGGTGTACATTGACGGTGGTACGACACGTACTGGGGTGGGGGTACGACTGGAACGTACTGGGGTGTACATAGACGGTGGTACGACACGTACAGGGGTGGGGGGGTGTACATTGACGGTGGTACGACACGTACTGGGGTGGGGGTACGACTGGAACGTACTGGGGTGTACATAGACGGTGGTACGACACGTACAGGGGTGGGGGGGTGTACATTGACGGTGGTACGACACGTACAGGGGTGGGGGGGTGTACATTGACGGTGGTACGACACGTACTGGGGTGGGGGGGTGTACATTGACGGTGGTACGACACGTACTGGGGTGGGGGTACGACTGGAACGTACTGGGGTGTACATAGACGGTGGTACGACACGTACAGGGGTGGGGGGTGTACATTGACGGTGGTACGACACGTACAGGGGTGGGGGGGTGTACATTGACGGTGGTACGACACGTACTGGGGTGGGGGTACGACTGGAACGTACTGGGGTGTACATAGACGGTGGTACGACACGTACAGGGGTGGGGGGGTGTACATTGACGGTGGTACGACACGTACTGGGGTGGGGGTACGACTGGAACGTACTGGGGTGTACATAGACGGTGGTACGACACGTACAGGGGTGGGGGGGTGTACATTGACGGTGGTACGACACGTACAGGGGTGGGGGGGTGTACATTGACGGTGGTACGACACGTACTGGGGTGGGGGTACGACTGGAACGTACTGGGGTGTAGGTAGACGGGGCTGTGACACGTACTGGGGTGGGGGTACGACTGGAACGTACTGGGGTGTACATAGACGGTGGTACGACACGTACAGGGGTGGGGGGGTGTACATTGACGGTGGTACGACACGTACTGGGGTGGGGGTACGACTGGAACGTACTGGGGTGTACATAGACGGTGGTACGACACGTACAGGGGTGGGGGGGTGTACATTGACGGTGGTACGACACGTACTGGGGTGGGGGTACGACTGGAACGTACTGGGGTGTACATAGACGGTGGTACGACACGTACAGGGGTGGGGGGGTGTACATTGACGGTGGTACGACACGTACAGGGGTGGGGGGGTGTACATTGACGGTGGTACGACACGTACTGGGGTGGGGGGGTGTACATTGACGGTGGTACGACACGTACTGGGGTGGGGGTACGACTGGAACGTACTGGGGTGTACATAGACGGTGGTACGACACGTACAGGGGTGGGGGGTGTACATTGACGGTGGTACGACACGTACAGGGGTGGGGGGGTGTACATTGACGGTGGTACGACACGTACTGGGGTGGGGGTACGACTGGAACGTACTGGGGTGTACATAGACGGTGGTACGACACGTACAGGGGTGGGGGGGTGTACATTGACGGTGGTACGACACGTACTGGGGTGGGGGTACGACTGGAACGTACTGGGGTGTACATAGACGGTGGTACGACACGTACAGGGGTGGGGGGGTGTACATTGACGGTGGTACGACACGTACAGGGGTGGGGGGGTGTACATTGACGGTGGTACGACACGTACTGGGGTGGGGGTACGACTGGAACGTACTGGGGTGTAGGTAGACGGGGCTGTGACACGTACTGGGGTGGGGGTGTGGCTCGAACGTACTGGGGTGTAGGTACACGGGGGGTACGACACGTACTGGGGTGGGGGTGCGACTGGAACGTACTGGGGTGTACATAGACGGTGGTACGACACGTACAGGGGTGGGGGGGTTTACATTGACGGTGGTACGACACGTTCTGGGGTGGGGGTACGACTGGAACGTACTGGGGTGTACATAGACGGGTGGGGGTATACATATACGGGGGGTACGTGTCGGACGTACGGGGGCTGGGGGGAGTGTTGGGCGCGTATGCGGGCACATGTCTCCATGGTTGATATTGGTGTTCGGTGCGGACGGTGTTTTTTCCATACGGTTGTAGGCTCGGATGCACGGGATGGATCGTGATTCCTCGGTCGGACTTGGATTTTTACGTTTGTAAGGTAAATCGTCCGAGGACGTGTCGGACACATTTTCCGACCCGAGGACGTGTGGGGAATGATTCCCGGTGCGGGTCGTATGGACTTTTTACCATGCGAATCGTGATTGCCAGTTCGTACGGCACTTGTACGATTCGTACGGTAAAAAGACCCGATACGAGTCGCACGGGGGAATTTTTTACCGGATCGTGATCGGCACCTGAGTCTTCATTTATAATCAGTAAATGTTGTTCTATCTGGCTAGCTCACAGTACCGCATCCAAACTCCTAAACCTCCAGAGTTATGGATGTTGTCAGTAACCTAGAACATGAATCTCAGATTCCAAAGGAAATCGTATTATGATAGTGAAGAATACAAACAATTCAATCATGATAATTGTTCATAACGTTACAGGTATTACTAGCAATACAAATTTTACTCTTATCTATTGCTTACCTTTACACTAAAGAGAGCATATCAAGAGTGTCAATCTGCACGGTCTCTTGGAATGGCCTAACCCCATACCTTGATAATGTATGTCAGGAAGCTAGAATCAGTGCATCCACAGATTAACCTCCAAGGGAACAGCTATCTTCCTTCTCAGGATGAAGATCGGAAACAGCGGGCATACATGTCAGAAGCATTCCGTGATGACTTCGGGCAGAACAGAACCTCTCACTGAGTTCAGCACAGATGTGGTTTAAATAATAAAACAGCAGACTAATCAAACTGTGTCAAAGGTGTAGGACAGTGTTTTAATTAGATTGAATCTGAAGAGTCGTCTCTTTGTGAGCACAGAAAATAAAACAATGCCTCCAGTTCTGAATTTGTGCAACCCAGGAACTAACTGCGCAGATTACCGGTGTCAATGCCTATCTGAAAGAAATATGTATAAGGCTATTCTTGCAGTAGAAAAACATACAAGGCACCATTAGAAAATGAGGCTGAGTTAACATGAAAATGGAAGCTAAATGCAAACTGTAGTGTCCGGCTGGACATGTTCTAGTGTTCCGCCTGCTTGTAACCCACACTATTCACCCACCCATCACAGGCGTCACCGGTCAGGTGACCCTGTTAATAAAAGGGTCCGGGCGCACGTGCCCTGGGCCAGTTCCAGTACCGACAACAGCGTGTCTCTGTGGTCCTTTACATAGCATGTGGGCCTAGGGCCCAGGACACCACACAAACACTGCTATTAGGCTGATTATGCACAATAACAAAAATACAGAATATGACGATCCAGGCCAGTTGGAGGGCATGTTAGAGTCCCAGAAAAACGTGGAAATGGACACTCAAAACTTGAACCAACAACCACAGGCAATTCAGATAGAACAACCAGAGGACAACAAGGATTGTTTGTGACAGAACGGGAGGGACAGGTTGGAAGAAGAAATTTGCCAATCGTTCTCAGGTCCAAAATTTAAGCACAGAGCCAAACAGCATCCAGCAAGGGACAAATCCAGGTTGCCACGGAAACCCCCACAGTGATAATTGACTTCCTAAGGGAATACGATTCTACCCGTCCACGGTCCTCAAAGTACTTAGACGTCTCTAAGAGTCAAGTAGATGCACTGTAGAACATATTTGAACAATATTTTCCCTATTCAAAGAGATACCTATATCAATTCCACTCACTCCAGAACACAACCTACCTCGAAGTAGAGTACTATGAACGACCTCAAGCTCATATATTTAAATGTAATTAGGATAACTCATCATTGGGGTTCAGTCGAAGAGCCAGGTCTTAAGATCTTTCCTGAATTGAGTCAGCGTTTGGGATATATATGGTCCCATAAACCATAAGGGAGATAACTTCCAGTGCTTATCTAGGATTATGCTCCAATGCCCCAACACAAACATTTTGCTTGGAGGGGCCTTGAACATAACCCCAGATCTATATCTAGACAAATCCCAACACCTGCAAACATACAATCATATGGACAAAGGTCCGCTATGAGACCTCCAGTCTTATTTTTCTCTCCATGACCCATGGAGGCTCCTCAACCCTGATGTGAGGGACTACACCTTCATCTTCTGGGTGCATGGTGCATGCTCTTGCATCACTTACTTCCTGACCTCTACTCACCTTCTCAGCAGAACCACAGACACCATCATACATTTGAATGGGGTATCAGATCACACAACAATTCTGATTAAACTGGACCTGGGACTAGTGAAACTCCCCCTTTGGGCAATGGCAGTTTAATATGTCCTATTATCACTTGCTGAATGATAAAAATAGACTCATCTTCATGTTACACACCTACCTAGAGGAGAATAAACACTCAGTATGCTGCACCCAAATGGTATGGGCGGCAGCCAAAGCATGTGGTATGGAGGAAAGAATGAGGGTCTCAGCATTATGTAAGAGAGAAGCCCTACGAAAGATGATGGGGTTGGAAGAGCAGACAGCCTTGCTCACTAGAATTTACAAAAATACTCACTCACTTATTGAAACAATCTTCTACATTCCAAACACGAACTAAACAGGCTATTTAAGTCTCAAGCTGAAAAAGGGTTGTTCAGGCTAAAACAGCGAAACTATAAGGCGAGTAGACTACTTGCACTACAACTTTGCCAACAGGAGGTCCAACTTACCATACAGCTATACAAAATGCAACTGGGAACAATAGTAACCCATCTATTAGATATTCTCAGCACATTCAAAGAAGCCTAGGACAAACTACATATGGCAGAATGCATACACTCTACGACCGAGTCATTCGAATTCCTGTCACAAATATCCTGGCCCAACCTAACATCAGAGCAGATAGATTCCCTGAACCAAGAGACCTCAGAAGACAAAATAACACAAGTTATCACTGAACTACCATATAACAAAGAACCGGGAATAGACGTGTACCTAGCAAAGCACTTAAGTCTTAACAAACAGTGCCTAGAGTCCCCCTTCTATGTAAACTATTCAATGACATACGAAGACAACCTTCTAATCAGGGAAGTGAATAGGGCCAGAATCACCTTACTTTTGAAACCTGGCAAGGGTGTACTAGACTGCACCAATTATCAGCCAATCTCCTCACTAAACATGGACACAAAATTGTGGCGAAAGTCCTGTCCTATTGCCTCAAAAAGGTTAAACCAATTATAACCCACCAGGACCAGGTGGCCTTCATCCACCAGTGTTCCTCCTCCTCCCATGAAGGCCTGCTAGTACACATTGTGGCAGGCGAAGGATGGTAAAGACAACAAGGTGGCTCTCTCCCCAAGCTCAGAGAAGGCGTTCCACAGGGTGGAATGGCCATATTTATTTCACCTTTTATCATTCGCTGGCCTGGTAAACAAGTCCACAACCTCTGTCTGATGGCACTATACCAATCCCTTTGTAGTGGTAAACTGTAACGGGCATACGTCCACAGTATTTGAGATAAAACGGGGAACAAGGCAAGGATGACCACTTTCAATACTGCTGTTCGTCTTAGTGCTTGAACCTCTTCCGCAAGACATCAGGAAAAATACCAACGTTGAAGGAATCCAAACCGCAACTAGGCAACACAAAACCTTTCCATACCTGATGACATTCTGGCCACTCTCTCCCACCCACAGAAATCAATAACTCTTCTGATATAAACAATCTCTCAGTTTGCCCAGTTTTCAAGGTATAAAATAAACTGGGACAAAAGCAAAGCTTTCCTCTTCATACACCACACTACCATAGCCGCGATAGCGGACTATCCTTTCACATTGAAGTTGCATTCCTTAAATATTTATGGATCTTCATGAATACATGGCTCGCACATATGTTAGAAAACAATATAGATCCTGTCTTATCCAAAACAAAAACGGATCTTACGAATTGGTTCTCATTCAACCTATCCACGTGGGGAAGAATGCAGATCTACTGAATGAATGTGATGCCCCACCGGGAAACAGCCTATACAAGGTGGCCGTTACCACGCAATACCATTAACCATTAACATGCATCCTGTCTTTACCATGCAAAATGTTACCACGCATATACCTTTACCACGCATGCCATTACAACAAAAATATAAGTATTTACAGTTAGGTGTAAAGCCGTTTTAAATAAATATATATGTAGGGGATTCGGGAGGGCAGGGTAATTTTAGGGTTTAGGGTGAGTAATGGCATTTGGGTGGCAAGGGTAGGTTTTAGGGTTCATGGCCGGCAATTGTATTTGGGTGACAAGAGTAGCTAGGGATGAGGAGTTGGCCTAACAGCTAGGGCTGTCGACATCGAATCTGGGGAACTGGGTTCGAGTCTCGGCAATGCTGCTGAACATCCTGTGATTCTGGGCAAATCACTTAATCTCCCCGTGCCTAACAAAAATGAATGAGTCCTCATGTAAAGTAACTGGTGCTACGTAAAGCGCTCTGATACCCGATTCGGGTCAAGTTCGCGCTATATAAAACTCTGTTAAAAACAAAAACTTTGTTTTTAGGGTTTAGGGTGAGTACAGGTATTTAGGTTGCAAGGGATTTTTTAAGGGTTTACGGTGTTAAGGGTATTAGGGTGGCAAGGGTATTTTTAGGGTTTTTGGTGGGTAAGGGGTATTGGGGTGGCAAGAGTACGTTTAGGGTTCAGGATGGGTAAGGGTATTTGGGTGACAAGTGTATTTTTAGGGTTTATGGTGGGTAAGGGGTATTGGGGTGGTAAGAGTACTTTTAGGGTTCAGGATGGGTAAGGGTATTTGGGTGACAAGTGTATTTTTAGAGTTTTGGGTGGGTAAGGATATTTGGGTGGCATGGGTATTTTTAGGGTTTTAAGTGGGTAGAGGTATTAGGGTGAAAAGGGTATTTTTAGGGTTTAGGGCGGGTAGGGTTATTTGGGTGGCAATGGTATTTTTGAATTCAGGGTGGGAAGGGGTATTTGGGTGGCAAGGATTCTGTATGGGTTTTGGTGGGTAGGGGTATTTGGGTGGCAAGGATATTTTTAGGGTTTAGGGTGGGTAGGGTTTAGGGATTGAGAGTTGGTAAGGTAATATATACATTGATATGTATTTTTATATATATGTATATGGATAAAGAGATATATACACATGCATACACATACATATATATAGTAAGCATGTCTGTGTGTGTGTGTGTGTGTATACGTGTGTGTATATATATATATATATATATATATATATATATATATACATATAAATATATATATATATATTACCTACTGGCGGTCTCCAGTAGGTAGTTATAGTTAGGACTAAGTATCCATAGGAAGAGCATTTTTTGTTTTGCTTATAACTTTGGCGTCGTTTGATGAATCTTCATGAAATTTTCCATGTTAATTTCCATAGGAAACTTTAGTCAAGGCTACAGGTCGAACGGGTGAACGAAATTACCCCAAATTTGGCAGGGGAAGGGTCTTGGTCTAGAAAGCATGCTTTTGTTTATTTGGTGTAAATCCGTTCAGTAGTTTTTGAGAAATATCAAAATTTACAGATATCAATATTTGGGAATTCTGCCATCTGATTGGCTGAGGCGTTATGAGCACGAGCTTGCTTCTTATTGGTTGTGAGCGCTACGAGCGGTCGCAACTAGGAAGTGTTGGCTGCCATTTTGAGATTCCATCAAAGTGAGTAAGGGGAAAAAAGGGCGAAAAGAGTAGGAAAGAGGAGGGTAGGAGCGCTGTGAGGCCTGTGGGGTGGTTAGGGTGTGCTACACAGGTGGTGTGAATTGATGTATTCACCCCTACCGGTGTGAAAGTGCTGTTTTGCCCAGAGTGAGATGGTGCTGAGGTGAGGTGCTGGTACACTCGGGGATAAAACTGTGAGCTGATTGCTGTAAACTGATGTGCTCTGGGCGCTGTAGGATACTGGCCGCTGTAGCATAGCTGTGCAAGTGGTGTTAGTATGGGTTTAGAGTATAGCGGTGTGAGCTCTGTGGGGTGGTTAGGGTGTGCTATACAGGGAGTTTGAAGTGAAGTATTCACCCCTAGCGGTGTGAAAGTGCTGTTTTGACCAGAGTGAGATGGTGCTGAGGTGAGGTGCCAGTACAATCGGGAATGAAACCGTGAGTTGATTGCTGGAAACTGATGTGCTCCTGGCGCTGTAGCACACTGGCCACTGTAGCATAGCTGTACAAGTGGTGTTAGTATGGGTTTAGACTATAGCGGGAGTGGGAAGCAAACTACTCACCCCTAGTCTGAAGACTCGAATGGAGTGTTTTAGCAAGCTGTAATAAAGAAATAATCGTGAAGAATATAATGCAGAATGTTGCAATGCCACAGAAGACAAATGGTGAAATCAGGTGTGTTTAAGAAAGTGGCTGTGTGGGATAAAGCGATGGAGTATGCAAGTTATATAAAAAGTGTCTTTATGTAAGTGCCATAAATGGAACCACTGGTGCAAGAGCTAAGGCATCCAGCTGAGGCAAACTCCAACCGCTTCTGCTGTATTCAAACGTAAGCTCCCTCATCAGTCAATTCCACATTACATGTTACAGTTCCATGTGACATAAGCAATAACTATAAGACATGAATGACTGTAAATTGTAGAATAAAAATAAAGGTAGGATACGATTACCACACTGTGCCAACCAGTTCCTAAACAATGCAGTGTTTTTTTAACTTGATCGCCAGTTCGTAAGCAGAGGCTGAGGATGAGCTAATTTGTGTGAAAGGGTGAGCAGTCTAAATATCGATAATTTAATTTCGACCTACCATAATATCGAGTCTAGAATATCGTAGGGACAGAATATCGATGTCAAGAATATCGATGGACAGAATATCGACCCTAAGGTAAGTAATATCGATTTTTGTTATATCGATGATAGTAATATCGAAGTTAGTAATATCGATATGAAATATATCGATGTTACTAATATCCATGTCACTAATATCGATATTTATAATATTGTTATGTATTTTATTATGTATTTAATATGTATGTGTTAATTATTTTTTCTACTGTTTTTAAAATATATGTATACAATTTATATATGTTAATAATGGTTTTTTTAAAGTTAATTTTGTGTTTTAGTACCGTAGCGGGTTGTGGGTTTATAGGGGAATAGGGTGGGAAGTAATTTAATTATATGAATTTAATTATAAATTTTTGGGAATTATAAATTAATTTTAAATATTTTTTGCGTTTAAATTCTGTAGCGGGTTGTGGGTTTATAGGGGAACAGGGTGGGAAGTAGTTTAATTATATGAAATTAATTATAAATGTTTAGGAATTATAAATTAATTTGAAATAATTTTTGCGTTTAAATTCTGTAGCGGGTTGTGGGTTTATAGGGGATTAGGGTGGGAAGTAATTTAATAATATTAAATTAATTATACATTTTTAGGAATTATACATTTTTTTAAAATAATTTTTGTGTTTAAATTCTGTAGCGGGTTGTGGGTTTATAGGGGAAGAGGGTGGGAAGTCATTTAATTGTAATTAAGTAATATTTATATGTATTTATTGGTATTGATAATTATATTATTGTTAATTAAGTATTAATTGGTAATTATTTTTATTAATTGGTAATTAGTTTTGAATAATTGATTAATTGTTAATTATATTATTGTTAATTAAGTATTAATTGGTAATTAAGTTTTTATTAATTGGTAATTAGTTTTGAATAATTGATTAATTGATAATTATGTTAACTGTATTATTTTATTATTTGAATGTTTCATGCGTTTATAGGGGAATAGTGTTGGAAGTAATTGAAATCTAATTAAGTAATTATTAAATTTGTAGTTGGGTATTGATAATTAATTAACTGTAGATTAATTATTAATTGGTAAATATTTAAAATAATACTTTTTTGGTTATGAAAAATAATTTATTGTTGATTAATAATCAATTGGTAATTAAATATGTTTAAATATTATTTAGTGATATTTCTAATTAATATATTAATAAGAAATTATTAATTGGTAATTAATGTATAATAATTATTATTTTGTGTAAAAAAAAATATGTAATTGTTTAAGATTTTTTAATTGGTAATTAATGTTTGATAATTAATTTTTGGTATACAAAATTTAATTGTTCAATAATTTTTAAATTGGTAATTAATATTCCTTAATTATTATTTATTGGTATTTATTAATAATTTTTTGCTAATTAATTATTTATTGGTAGTTATGTTTTTAATAAATATGTATTGGTATTTGTAAGTAATTTTGAGTTATTTAATAATTAAATTATTAATTATTTTAAATAATTATTTTATTTAAAAGTATGTTATTTTTAACTTCTAAGCTATCCAACACTTTCTCTACTGTTGCACTCTCTGGAGTTAGAATAGTAATTTTTACCCCTACGCAATCCAACACTTTCCCTACTGTTGCACTCTCTGGAGTTGGAGTAGTAATTTGTACCCCTACGCTATCCAACACTTTCCCTACAGTTGCACTCTCTGGAGTTGGAATAGTAATTGTTACCCCTACGCTATCCAACACTTTCCCTACTGTTGCACTCTCTGGAGTTGGAATAGTAATTGTTCGTCCTACGCTATCCAACACTTTCCCTACTGTTGCACTCTTTGGAGTTGGAGTACTAATTTTTACCCCTACGCTATCCAACACTTTCCCTACTGTTGCACTCTCTGGAGTTGGAATAGTAATTTGTACCCCTACGCTATCCAACACTTTTCCTACTGTTGCACTCTCTGGAGTTGGAATAGTAATTTTTAACCCTACGCTATCCAACACTTTCCCTACTGTTGCATTCTCTGGAGTTGGAATAGTGATTTTTACCCCTACGCTATCCAACACTTTCCATACTGTTGCACTCTCTGGAGTTGGAATAGTAATTGTTACCCCTACGCTATCCAACACTTTCCCTACTGTTGCACTCTCTGGAGTTGGAATAGTAATTTTTACCCCTACGCTATCCAACACTTTTCCTACTGTTGCACTCTCTGGAGTTGGAATAGTAATTTTTAACCCTACGCTATCCAACACTTTCCCTACTGTTGCACTCTGTGGAGTTGGAATAGTAATTTTTAGCCCTACGCTATCCAACACTTTCCCTACTGTTGCACTCTTTGGAGTTGGAATAGTAATTGTTACCCCTACGCTATCCAACACTTTCCCTACTGTTGCAGTCTCTGGAGTTGGAATATTAATTTTTACCCCTACGCTATCCAACACTTTCCCTACTGTTGCACTGTCTGGAGTGGGAATTTTAATTTTTACCCCTACGCTATCCAACACTTTCCCTACTGTTGCACTCTCTGGAGTTGGAATAGTAATTTTTACCCCTACGCTATCCAACACTTTCCCTACTGTTGCACTCTCTGGAGTTGGAATAGTGATTTTTACCCCTACGCTATCCAACACTTTCCCTACTGTTGCACTCTCTGGAGTTGGAATAGTAATTGTTACCCCTACGCTATCCAACAATTTCCCTACTGTTGCACTCTCTGGATTTGGAATAGTAATTTTTACCCCTACGCTATCCAGCACTTTCCCTACTGTTGCACTGTCTGGAGTGGGAATCTTAATTTTTACCCCTACGCTATCCAACACTTTCCCTACTGTTGCACTCTCTGGAGTTGGAGTACTAATTTTTACCCCTACGCTATCCAACACTTTCCCTACTGTTGCACTCTCTGGATTTGGAATAGTAATTTTTACCCCTACGCTATCCAACACTTTCCCTACTGTTGCACTCTCTGGAGTTGGAATAGTAATTGTTACCCCTACGCTATCCAACCATTTCCCTACTGTTGCACTCTCTGGATTTGGAATAGTAATTTTTACCCCTACGCTATCCAGCACTTTCCCTACTGTTGCACTGTCTGGAGTGGGAATCTTAATTTTTACCGCTACGCTATCCAACACTTTCCTTTCTGTTGCACTCTCTGGAGTTGGAGTACTAATTTTTACCCCTACCCTATCCAACACTTTCCCTACTGTTGCACTCTCTGGATTTGGAATAGTAATTTTTACCCCTATGCTATCCAACCCTTTTCCTACTTTTGCACTCTCTGGAGTTGGAATAGTAATTTTTAACCCTACGCTATCCAACACTTTCCCTACTGTTGCACTCTCTGGAGTTGGAATAGTAATTTTTACACCTACGCTATCCAACACTTTCCCTACTGTTGCACTCTCTGGAGTTGGAATAGTAATTTTTACCCCTACGCTATCCAACACTTTCTCTACTGTTGCACTGTCTGGAGTGGGAATCTTAATTTTTACCCCTTCGCTATCCAACACTTTCCCTACTGTTGCACTCTTTGGAGTTGGAGTACTAATTTTTACCCCTACGCTATCCAACACTTTCCCTACTGTTGCACTCTCTGGAGTTGGAATAGTAATTTGTACCCCTACGCTATCCAACACTTTTCCTACTGTTGCACTCTCTGGAGTTGGAATAGTAATTTTTAACCCTACGCTATCCAACACTTTCCCTACTGTTGCATTCTCTGGAGTTGGAATAGTAATTTTTATCCCTTCGCTATCCAACACTTTCCCTACTGTTGCACTCTCTGGAGTTGGAATAGTAATTTGTACCCCTACGCTATCCAACACTTTTCCTACTGTTGCACTCTCTGGAGTTGGAATAGTAATTTTTAACCCTACGCTATCCAACACTTTCCCTACTGTTGCATTCTCTGGAGTTGGAATAGTAATTTTTATCCCTACGCTATCCAACACTTTTCCTACTGTTGCACTCTTTGGATTTGGAATAGTTATTTTTACCCCTTCACTATCCAACACTTTCCTTACTGTTGCACTCCCTGGAGTCGGAATAGTAATTTATACCTCTACGTTATCCAACACTTTCCCTACTGTTACACTATCTGGAGTGGATATAGTAATTTTTAGCCCTGCGCTATCCAAAATTTTCCTTTATGTTGTTTTTTTGGGAGCTGGAGTAGTAGTTTTATTGTCTCTGCTATTTAATATTTATTTTTATTATTTTAGCTAATGTAGTATATAATTAATTTTAACAATCTTTAAATTAAATATAATTTTGTAAATTTGTTATACATAATTATTTAATTTTTATTTATGTTATTGTTTTATGTGTGTAATGCGTTTGCAATTTTTAATATTTTTAAATAATTTATAATTTATTACAATAATTATAAAAACATTATTAAGTAAGTATATATATTATATATTATATGTATATGTTTAATTCATTTTTTATTAAATTATATTGATTAATTATTAATTTTTAACATTATTAAATATATTTAATTATGTTTATTTTATTTATAAGTATTATTATGTTTATTTAACATATTTATTGTAACAAAAAAAAACCGATATTTTTAAAAACGATATTTTTGACATCTATATTTTTTTTCCGATATTTTTGCACTTACCATGTTGTAGATAGGATGTCGATATTCTTGACATCGATATTTGTGTTGCGATATTTTTGTAGGTCGATTTTCTGACCTTCGAAATTTTGTCAGAGATCCGTGTGAAAGGGCTTCGTGGATAAGAGGCAGGCAGAGAGACGTGTGTACAAAGAATAGATATGGTTTCAAAATGGATGTCGGGTTTAGGCTAATTTAGCAAGTAAGTAGCGTATTTGCATAGGCCATACATCATCCATCCCTGGTTAGTGTGGAGAGGTAAGGGCCAATAATGAAAACAGAGTTCAAATGCCTAACCATACTTAGAAAGTTATTATATGAAAATAGTTCAATTGAAGTGTATTAAAATATTTAATAGGAAAAAGTCAAAAAAGTTGGAAAAAATCAATCCAAGAATAAAATGAATTTCTTACACGTCTTGGAGATTGCAGTCCGGAAGTTCTTCAGCGGCTTGAAATGCGTAATGTTCCAAGAGGCGATTGTTGCCATCGTGTGAGAAAAGCAAAGCGATCCAATTCATAGCCTCGAAGGGACACTAATGTTCCTCAATGTTGGAGCGGCAATATGAATTGGCAGGCAATCTGCGATATTGTGAAAGGTCGCACGTTGCAGGAGATTTTTCGCGGCTGCGCAGAAATCCCATTCCGCCAGGATACCTTTTTGCGTTGTATCCGTCATTGCTCCACAGCCCGAATAATCAGGTTCATGGTTTTCAAGATACTCCATTACCTGCTGGATATCGGGAGTGTTTGCTGGGATGTGGGCAAGGCATAGATCCATTCACCTGTCGATTGGGCAAGTTTTGCAATAAAAACGGTTGCACGCAGATTGTATATGTGTAAATAAATGTCATGTTGTAGCTGGCTCCGATAATAGATAGAGGCAGGCAGCCGAAAAGTTCAATTTTTTCACGGTATTGATGCAGCTTCGCGTAGAGGCGTATTCTTTTGGACATGCTTGTTACCACAGGGAGCGTAGCCATTTTTAACAAGCTAAAATAGTAGTAGGATGGCCGCAAACAGAGCGAGAATTATGGGCACTGTTGCTGTTATTCCAGAGATGATCGAATGAATGAAGATACTCGAAGAATGAAGATGAAAGTACTCCTTTCGACCAGCTTCAGTATTAGACTAAAAACAGTTTGAAAGCCTGTGAGAAGGCTGGAGGAGACAATGTTAAAAAATTGTGCAAGATCTTAAATGTCAGATGTGTTGAAAATTGTGTAACAATTCACAAAGTGTAATGGGAGGTTCGTATTTAAAAGGGAGTGTATTTTACTTGAAGTTCGTGCTATCTGCAGTCGTTAAATTACTTTTGGAGAAGTGATGGACACTTCTGTTTGAAACAAAAGCGCTTTGAGTTTGCTCCGTTTAATAAAATCTGTTTTCAAAGTAGGTATTGAAGGCCAAGTTGAACTTTGGGAGTTACTTTGTGTGGGTGGGAATAGAGATTGCCAGAGGAAGTTATCCGGTTTGAAACAGTAAGGACATACGGTTTGCCAGCTCACATTGCGTAGCAGTCCATGTTATTAAGAACCAGATAACTGCCGCTAGAAAGCTGTGTGAATGTTGGTCTGATTGTGGGAGTTGGGGTGCTTTTAAGAAAGCACGCAAGATTGGCGGCCGTAAGTTTAGAAGCGTCGTGCAGTTGGACATTCTTGCATAGTAATGAATGACTGGCTTGTGGTCGCACTTTTCACCTGTGAGAAAAACTTCAGTAGCCTCTTACAACATGACAAACAACATGTACACCTAGCAGACACAACAACACTACGTACTGTGGAACCGTGGCTAGCCATGTACACAAACCAAACATGGCATGGCACCTCTGCCACACAATGCAAAATGCGGGCAGAGAAAGGAGCAAAATATGTGCGAAGGTGGCAAGTGATTCTCGATTATAAAAGTATACAATGCAAAGTGTTGAGGGGATGTGCCGGAGAGACTTGAGTATGCAGAGCACAGACATTTACGTGTCAACATACACTGATGGTCTATTGAGTGAAGTCGACAGTGGACGCATCCATGATAGTACAGTCAGTAGGGAAGATTACGAAAACATAGCGCGTACGTGCCCCCTTCCCCCCCAAAATCTTTAGCGTAGTGGGCTGGCTCGGCGTACGCAAGGCTAGCGTAGGGGTATGAATAAAAGATACGTTTTTCTGGGTGTGGTTCTCTTCCAGAATGGCAAACATGTCTGTCAGGTCTGCGCTGCTTACACCGCCACGAGGCTGACGCCGTGAGTGAAGGTAGCTGCGGGAATAATGCTCTCAGCCTGCTGCTATCCAGAAACCGTTATGGCCGCTGCAACGCACATATGCCCCACAGTTCACCTTTCGACACCGCTGTATGTGAAAGAGGGCCCTCCATGTACCGGCAGAAGCTTTTGGGCCGAGGTCTGCGAGCTGGGAAGGCTCCTGAGATCAACGCTGGCTACCGCGACACAGGCAGACAGCGCCCAGCCTGAGGCCCAGCACCGTGAAGTGCTCTGTATACGACTAACACAGTAGTCGAAGAGGTACCAACAGTGGAACGGTGTCTTGATCCCACAATGGACGATGTTAGAACTGCATCTGAGAGTGCAGATGAAGGTTCTCCCTGCGATCAGGTGCAAGTAACTCTAGGTCCCAACAGTGGAACGGTGTCTTGATCCCACAATGGACGATGTTAGAACTGTATCTGAGAGTGGAGATGAAGGTAGTCCCTTCGACCAGGTGCAACCCACTCTAGGTCCCAACAGTGGAACTGTGTCTTGATCCCAAAATGGACGATGTCCGATATTACTTGCTGCTTGGTTTTGACAGAACTCCCTCCGTTGAGGTGCATCAGACTCTGTGCTTCCGTAGCTAACTGGTGCAAATGATTATTGGGCTTGGTTGACTGCAGTCGGTGGAGTACACCGTGGTACAGCAGGTCGGAACAGTGAAACGGGGTCTTGATTCTGTGATTGAGGATATCAGAAGTTAAAGTTTGTGATGATTTCTGTGTACCCACTCCGATCAGGTGCAACCAACTGCGTGCTTCCGAATCCAACGGCACGTGGTTGTGAGGCATTAATGACAACTGCCTCTGGCCTACAGTGCGGTCAGCAGGGCTCACAATTCAGATGGAGTGGTGATTGTTTAATTACAGAATCCAGTAGGCAACTAACTGCAATGTCTATTGAAATATATACAATAGCCTTTTAGTATACTTGCTTGAAGAAGTTTTTTTAAGATGAATTATAGGTCTAGTACAATGACCAAATTCTTCTTGGTAGTGGCAAAGAACACTGAATAACAATGTGCACAGTGGACAGCAGAGATCGCAATTCGAATTGTTTTGATTTATTTATTGCAGAGTTTTGTGTAATTTATGTTGTTGTATGCTGTGAAGAGGACATGAGAAAAAGTATTCATGGAAGACTGTGCTCACTACTGCCTTCAATTTACACTGCAGACAGCAGTGTTCACAAATCAGATCGAGTCGCTATTGTAGATGACGCAGTCCTGTAGGCAAAAGACATTGCTCCAGTGTGCTCTGTCCGCACCACGCATATGCATCATCACAGGGTCCGCACGCGGTTTTTGTTGCTTTGCGTACGACAAACTGGGCAGCTCAAGTCAACGCCACGTGGCTGTGGGCCCTTGCTGACCGCTCCCTGGCGTACACTGCAGACAGCAGTGTTTACATATCAGATCGAGTCACTATTGCAGATGATGTAGTGTTGCAGGCAACAGACATTGCTCCTAGTACGGCCCACCCGCAGCACGCATCATCGCTGGCTGTGCACATGCTGAATGCTTTTGATGTGGCTATCTAAGTGCACTAGACCTGATGGACCCTTTATGATACAATCTTTTTATGTATTTCAGATCTACTGCTTGTATCTTGGTATACCACAAGTTATGGTTGTTTTACAATAGAATCTTTTCTGTATTACTTCACATCTAGTGTCCCTACCTTACTGCAGCACAAACTATTGACCCTTTTATTATTGAATCTCTGTGTGATCAAATGATTACTGTTGTAGTTGATGCTAGCAGCAACCATTCCCTGAGGGCTGCTTTACACTCACCCCACACACATCCAGTACAGAATGGATATGTAACCCTGGTAATAAAAAGGAGTCGAGCGCACGTGCCCGTACCCACTTCCACTATCTATCTGTGTCCGTGTGTTCATTATGTATGCATGATACTGCCCCTGGGCCGTACCACATTACATTGTGCTGTGGACAGCGTATGCAACCATGTTACCTCTGGCAGTGGGGAAAAGTTCTGTTATGTAGCTTTTAGATGCATGGCTATCACAGGTGGAAGGCTGCTTTACAGAGCATGAATATTGATGAAGATGATGGTTGCATGTTGTGTGTACTGTCAGATATGTGTACATAGCAAAATGTTTTCAAAAAAGCTCTGTAAGCAGAAGAGGAGTCTCTCATCAAACGCTGTAGAGAGAATGGCAAAATTGGGTGGGGTCCTCCAACTGTTACAATGGGAAATTTTATGAACCAATCAAATGCTTTTCTTTAAGGTCACATGGCAATCGTGCAGCGAGCGCACGAGGAGGCCGTACCCGACGTGATTTTGAGAAAATATTACCGTCATTTAAGTTTATTACAGTTAGAAATATGTAAATGATTAAAATATTTTAGATTATCGCTTGGTCTCATATACACTTTAAACTTATTTAGATATAGTTTTGAGCTAAATAAAATGATGGAATTGCATTCCCGGCGCGGCACCATACGTCTATGACGTAACACAGGGCCTGGCAGCGTGCACTCGTCGAATACGCAACGCGCAGCAGGTGTGACCCCACACGTACATGACGTAAGGCGCGGCTTGGTACTGCGTACCCATCGCATACCAAAGTAGCAGCTGGCGCGACCACATATGTATATGATGTTACGCGGGACGCGGTGCCACGAACCCGTCGGATATGAAATGCGCATCCTTTACGAGTTTAGCAATATGGCGGATAGGATTGGAGTGCTAATGGAGCTTGTTACACTACTGTTACGAGACTTCAGTTTTCTCAACAACAAAAAAACCGATATACATACTTTTTTTTGAAGATATAAAACATTATATATTTTTCAAATTAAAAACAAAAAAGGATAATAGAGTTCCAAAATATTACACAAAATATTAGAAAAAAATATAGGTTTTATAAATATTAAAATATGAAATTAACATTTAAAAAACCTACGAAATTCACTGAAAAAACCATAGGTTTTACCGACGTTATAGTTAGGAATTAGCATTTAAAAAACCTTAGAAATTCACTGAAAAAACATAGGTTTCAGGGACGTTATAGTTAGTTGGACATTTGACTCATATAAAACCAGAGAAATTCGTCTGTTATAGTTCGTTGAGCTAACCATAACTCGCGCGCCCGCAATGCACTGGTGATGATGTCACATATTACATCACTCATGACATGGTCAGTGACATCACTGATGACATCTCAAATGACATCACTGATGACATCACTGATGACATCATCCACCTGATAATCTGATGCACATACTGATGGCCTAATATAAACTTTGATACACACACTCTAAAATACAGACTACTATTTTTGAAACTATACACACAACAATGCCAGATACTACATACCACCCACTATTTCCTAGGTCTACACTCACATCCACTCACTTATCCATGCAGTTGCTCATCAATACAGTACTATAATATGCACTTATACACCTATACATACAGTCACAGTACGCCACTCATCCATAGATTTACTCACACACCTAGTCAGTCATGCAAAGAATCAATCACATACCCATTTACTCATGTATACAGTTATACACACCAACTGCGTTATTTATACACACACCACATCACTTATTTATGCAGATACTAACACATACTTACTGTCTTATACAATCACTGATACAAGCAGACACTTTTATACACCCACTCCTTCAAATAACTTTCTCTCACGTATAGTCATTTATATACTCCAACACTCACATATACTGCGTTAAAACATATGTAGTTACTCACACATATACCAGTGAGACAATCATTCACTCACCAACACACCCATACACACACTAACTCACCCATACTGCCGTTCGCAGATGTACTTTTGAATCCATACAACCAGTGAATCATCCACTCAGACATGTATGCACATAGTCACACACCCCCCACCCACCCACACAGACACTCAGGCACTCATACAGATACTCAGACAACAAATCAATAACCCATATAGACACTTGTGTAGCTACTCACCAACCCATGCAGCCGCTTATACACCAACTGAGACACTAATACAGACTTTCACACAGTTTAGTCACTAACCCATACATTCAGTAACACATGTTCAATCACTCACTTATACAGTCAGTCACGCACCTACTAAATAATCCATTCAGGGACTTGTAAATTCACTCTTTCTTCAATACACCTTGGCATAGATATATATGAAAATATTTAAACTTTACAGAGACACACATTTACTGGATGATGTCATCAGTGATGTCATCAGTGATGTCATTTGAGATGTCATCAGTGATTTCACTGACCATGTCATGAGTGATGCAATATGTGACGTCATTACCAGTGTATTGTAGGCGCGCGAGTTATAGTTAGCTCAACTAACTATAACGGGCGAATTTCTCTGGTTTTATATGAGTCAAATGTCCAACTAACTATAACGGCCCTGAAACCTATGTTTTTTTTAGTGAATTTCTAAGGTTTTTTAAATCCTGATTCCTAACTATAACGTCTGTAAAACCTATGTTTCTTTCAGTGAATATATATATATATATATATATTTATATTGTCTCTCAAAAAAATAAAGGCACGGCACTCCTCTTGGCAATGATGTTATTTTATTTCAAGTCGTGTAACATTTTGCCGTGATCAGGAACTACGGTTCGAAACGCATAGGAAGGAGAAACACGACTTGAAATAAAATAACATCATTGCCAAGAGGAGTGCTGCGCCTTTATTTTTTTGAGAGACAATTAAATTACGAGACGTTGCCCTGGTCTCGACGTGGGCACCGACTGTGAAAGTTCTCCCACTGTGGCAGGACATTTGAGAAAGGATATATATATATATCAAAACAATAACCTTTGAGGCATAGAGTGACGCATAAATACTGAGGGTCCGTGGGGGCCAACTAGACCACCAGGTACCTCCAGTATGCGCCAATGAGATGTGTTGCAGAGAGGTGTTTAGAGGCCACGCCCCTTTTTACACCTTTCTGCAACGCAGCGCTGTAGCGCTTACTGGAGGTACCTGGTGGGCTAGTTGGCGCCTCAGGACGCAAGGGGAATTAATCCCCCAATTTACAATACGCCAGGGGGCACGTTTGTACAGTAGTGAAGGGAGGGGGTGGGGCCTGATGTGACATGTGTGTAATTATGCAATCACTTCGCCAAAACCCAAGCACTTCTAAATTCACCATGCACTCTCCTTGCAGCACTCTAATCATCCAGTCACTACCCATGCACTCATGCAATGACTCATGCACTAATTCATGCACTGCTACAATACCCTGAGCACTACCCATGTAGTTCAGCCATCCCCCTGTCACTACCCATGCACTCCTCCAATCACCCAGCGAGCACCATGTACTTATCCAATCACTCCGCCAAAACCCAAACACTTATAAATTCACCATGCGCTCTCCTTGTAGTACTCTAATCATCCAATTAGTACCCATGTACTCATGCAATGACCAGGCACTAACACATGCACTGCTACAATCCCCTGAGCACTACCCGTGCAGTCTAGCCATCGCCCTCTCAGTACCCATGCACTCCTTCAATCACCCAGCCAGCACCATGTACTTATCCAATCACTCCACCAAAACCCAAGCACTTATAAATTCACCATGCACTTTCCTTGCAGTACTCTAATTTTCCAGTCAGTACCCATGTACTCATGGAATGACCCAGGCACTAACACGTGCACTGCTCAATCCCCTGAGAACTACTCATGGAGTCCATGCACGTCCTTGTCACTACCCATGCACTCCTCCAATCACCCATCCAGCATCATGTACTTATCCAATCACGCCACCAAAACTCAAGCACTTATAAATTAACCATGCACTCTCCTTGCAGTATTGTAATCATCCAGTCAGTACCCATGTACTCATGCAATGACCCAGGCACTAACACATGCACTGCTACAATCCCCTGAGAACTACTCATGGAGTCCAGGCATCTCCTTGTCACTACCCATGCACTCCTCCAATCACCCATCCAGCATCATGTACATATCCAATTACTCCACCAAAACCCAAGCACTTATAATCCACCATGCGCTCTCCTTGCAGTACTCGCATCATCCAGTCTGTGTCCATGTACTTTTCCAATCACTCCGCCAAAACCCAAGCACCTATAAATTCACCATACTCTCTCTTTGCAGCACTCTAATCATCCTGTCACTACCCATACACTCATGCAATGACCCAGGCACCAACTCATGCACTGCTACAATCCCCTGAGCACTACTCATGCAGTCCAGCTATTGCCCTGTCACTACCCATGCACTCCTTCAATCACCCAGCCAGCACCATGTACTTATGCAATGGTCCAGGCACTAACACATGCACTGCTACAATCCCCTGAGCACTTCCCATGCAGACCTCTAACCACGTACACACTACTGATTCACTCCTCAAATTACCCAGGTAGTACCCATGCACTCCAGAAATCCCTCTGTCACTACCCATGCACTCCTCCAATCACCCACCCAGCATCATGTACTTATCCAATCACTCTGCCAAAATCCAAGCACTTATAAAATCATCATGCACTCTCCTTGTAGCACTCTAATCATCCAGTCACTACTCATGTACTCATGCAATGACCCAGGCACTAACTCATGGCAAATACAGAGGCGGTCATGCTAATCACAGGGGTACCCCAACGCATAGTGATCCCTAGTGTATGTAGGTGTTTTCACTGTATTCTAAGTGTCTTTTAGCATAGCACTGGCTCTAGGCCTGGTTAGTCAGAGTCAGTTACCTCCAGTACCCGACAGCAAAAAGTTGGGGGCACAGGAGGACTTTCTGCTCCTCCGTTGGTTCTTTCTGCACATCTCTTGCTTCTTCCTGCACTTTTCTTCGTCTTTCTGGACTTCTGTTGCCTCGTTCTGCCTTTGGCTTGCTTCTTTCTGCGCTTTTCTTCCTCTTTCTTCACATGTCCTACCTTTGTAGGCATAGTTAGAAATTAGCATTTAAAAAACTTTGAAATTCACTGAAAAAACCATAGGTTTCAGAGATGTTATAGTTAGAAATTAGCATTTAAAAAACCTTTGAAAATCACTGAAATAACCATAGGTTTCAGGGATGTCATAGTTAGAAATTAGCATTTAAAAAAACCTTAGAAATTCACTGAAAAAACCACAGGTTTCAGGGACGTTAAGGTTAGTTGGACATTTCACTCATAGATAATCAGAGAAATTTGGCCGTTATAGTTCAGCTAACTATAACTCGCACCCCCACAATGCACTGCTGATGACATCACATATTACATCATTCATGACATGGTCAGTGACATCACTTATGACATCACTGATGACATCTCAAATGACATCACTGATGCCATCATCCATGTGATAATCTGATGCACCTCCTCATACCGTAATATAACCTTTGATACACCCAATCTAAAATACAGGCTACGATTTTTGAAACCATAGACACACCAATACCAGTTAATACATACCCACTCACTAATTCCTAGGTCTAAACACACATCCACTCATTCCCCCTTACAGTCACTCATACATGCAGTCAACCATCAATACGGCATGAGCATATGCACTCACATATCTATACTGACACTCACACACCACCACCCATCCATAGAGCTACTCACACACCTAGTCAGTCATGCAAAGAATCAATCACACTCCCCTTTACTCACCAATACAGTTATACACACACCACCTCACTTATTCAAACATATACTAATACATACTTACACTCTTATACAATAACTAATACAAGCACACACTGATCCATACGGCCACTCTAACAATCACTCACTCTCACATATAGTCATTTATACACTCCAACACTTACATATACTGCCTTTCTCATATGCAGTTACTCACACATGTACCACTGAGACATCCATTCACTCACCAACACACTCATACACACACTCACCCACCCATACAGCCCTTCACAGATCCACTCTTGAACCCATACACCCAGGGAATCATCCACTCACACATCTATGCACAGAGTCACACCCCCACCCACCCACTCAGACACTCAGGCACCCATACAGATACTCAGACAACCAATCAATAACCCATATAGATCCTCATTTAGCTACTCACCAACCCATGCAACCGCTTACACACCAACTGACAAACTAAATTGTGTGAATGTCTGTATCAGTCACTAACCCATGCATTCAGTAAGACACATTTATTCACTCACTTATACAGTCAGTCACGCACCTACTAAATCATCCATCCAGACACTTATACACCCACTCATTCTTCAATACACATTTGACATATATATAAAACATATTTAAACTTTATAGAAACACACGGTCACTGGATGATGTCATCAGTGATGTCATTTGAGATGTCATCAGTGATGTCACTGACCATGTCATGAATGATATCATATGTGACGTCATCAGCAGTGCATTGCGGGGCGCGAGTTATAGTTAGCTGAACTAACTATAACGGCTGAATTTCTCTGGTTTTGTACAAGTGAAATGTCCAACTAACTATAATGTCCCTGAACCCTGTGGTTTTTTCAGTGATGTGATCAAGGGCACGGAGGTGCTCAAAACGCGTCATAACGGCTTTGCTTGCTAAATAAAACCTATTCTGCCACATAATTTCGGAGTCCGGATCTCTCTCATCGCCAGAAGGAAGTTGGGAGATCGAATACTGTATATGTATATATATATATATATATATATATATATATATATATATATATATATATATATATATATATATATATATATATATATTATCTACTGGCGGTCGCCAGTAGATAGTTATAGTTAGGACCGTGTTTCCATAGGAAATCCGCAACATTCTATTTTGAATAACTTTGGCGCCGATTGACGAATCTTCGCGAAATTTTCAAAATAGGTGGGGCGCTCCGCTCCGCTCCTTCCCTGAAAGTGTCGGGGGGATTCGTCAAGCAGGGGCTGAGAAAAAAGTGGGGTCCCAAAACACGTTTTCCCCATGCATTTTTCCATAGGACCTTTAGTCCAAGCTACAGCCCGAACGGCTGAACAGAATTACTTGAAATTTGGCAGAGAGGTAGTCCTCAGGTCAGGGATGTGCTTTTTGCAGGTCTGGTGTAAATCTGTTCAGTATTTCCTGAGAAAATAGCATTTAAATCAATATATATATCTAAAGGCGCGCTCCGAGCGCGTACGGTAAACTTAACGTACGCGAACGCTGCCGTGCGCGAGCGCAATTCTGATTGGTGGTTACATGACTGTAAACATTCGAATTGGTCGAAATCAGGAAGTGTCGGCCGCCATTTTGTGTGTCTCACACTGATAAACAAAGGTGGAGAACGTGAAAAGGGGGCAACGAAGAGAGTTGCAGACCCCCTAGCGTTTGTCAGGGGGTCCAAGAAGGACCCAAAAGTATGAAAAATACATTTTATTTTATTTTTTTTAAATCGCGGGGTGCGCGTACGGTAAGCTTACCGTACGCGCACGGCAGAAAAAAATCATTAAAAAAAAATAGAAATAAAAATCAATTTTAAGTGTTTAGATATTTAAACCATTTATTGATAAATAAGTTATTTTGTTGGTCAGGTAAGTGTGAAATTTCTGTATTTATCACACATTACTTTCATGCTTCCTTTTTTTCACTTCTCCTCTCTGCTTTTCTCATTTCCGGTCCCTCAAGGACCTTGTAGGGTGAACATTTTTTTTTTTTTTAAAAAGCGCGTACCGTACGCGCAGGGTAAAAAAAGAAATAAAAAAAAGTGATTAAATTTTTTTTTAAAAAGTTGTGAGGTAAGGCTGGCTCTTAAAAGAGCCGTTGTGTTAATACAGGGACAGAGGAAAGAAAGAATGGGAATATTAACAAGGACCACAGATGTGCTGGTCTATCTTATTGTTTATTAGGGAAATACTGGTCTCCCCATGAACAATTAGACCATAACATCTGGTGCACCTCATTTGTACCCTCTGAAATCGAGGGTTCCTTTCCACAGGAGCAGAAGAGGGTGATGCTCCCACCGCAGAGGAAGGGCTCAGCTGAGCTGCCGAAGATGTACTCGGCTGAGCTTCTGCGGATGTGCTCGGGTGACTTACTGGAGATGTTTCTTCAGTATGTCGAGCAAAAGTCCTGGGATGTACATCCCTAATGTGTCTAACCATAGAGTGATTACCAAAGGAATACTTCTTCCTTGGATCACCTCTAGATAAGACACGCTCACAAAGTGTGCAGGTGACTAATGGAGCATTTACCTTTTTCTGCCCCTCTGGAAATGTAAAATATTCCCAAACAAAAGAATTCTTTTGTTTCCTCCTTCTCTGTCTAATGATGGTGCTGCCCTGCTCACTCACAGAAGAGGACTGCTGCTCTGCCATTGTATGCCAAAGACAATTCAGCTCCTTCTCCTAGGAAATCACAAGCAGTAATGAGGGGAATGGGTGTGGTGTAGGAAGATTCTGGAACTGAAAGTAGTTTAAACCAATCAGAAGTGTTGTTTCTTGATCACATGACCCACCGTACGCGCACGTTAAGCTTACCGAGCGCGTACGGTAAAAGTACGCATGCGCATAGGGAAGACACACGCACGCGCGCATGCGCATTACAGGCACGCTCGTACACTTCCGCGTAACGTGCGCACGCGCGTATGAAGCATGCGCTTACGCGTCGCGTAGGAAGTATGGACGCGTCCGTAAATTGCGTAAGCATGCGCACACGGAGTATAAATATTACGTACACTCACCGTACATAAAGCGAAGCATGCGCTTACGGTAAGCTTACCGTACGCGCACGGTAAAAAAATTTTAAAAAAATATATATAAAAAAAGTTAAAGGTTTGTTGGAGATATTAACTATGTTATACAACTATATCTAACCATTTATTTAAGAAAGGTGAATCTTTCTATATTGCAGAATGGATTAAATCCATGAATATATGCATAGGTAGCATAGTGTTTAAAGGAAAAAATTAAAAGAAGAAAAAAAAAGATGTAAAAAAACAAGCAAATTCAATGAAAAAACCATTGGTTTCACACACATTATAGTTAGGAATTAGCATTTAAAAAACCATGCAAATTCACAGAAAAAACCATAGGTTTCACACACGTTATATTTAGGAATTAGCATTTAAAAAATGTTGCAAATTCACAGAAAAAACCATAGGTTTCACACACGTTATATTTAGGAATTAGCAATTAAAAAACCTTGCAAATTCACTGAAAAAACCATAGGTTTCACACACGTTATAGTTAGGAATTAGCATTTAAAAAACCTTGCAAATTCACTGAAAAAACCATAGGTTTCAGACACGTTATAGTTAGCTGGACATTTCGCTCATAAAAATCCATTGAAATTCCCCCGTTATAGTTAGTTCAGCTAACTATAACTCGCGCGACCGCAATCCACTGCTGATGACGTCACATATTACATCACTCATGACATGGTCAGTGACATCACTCATGACATCACTGATGACATCTCAAATGACATCACTGATGACATCACTGATGATGTCATCAATGTGATAAATTACCACATCTTCTCACACCCTTATAAAACCTTTGATATACCAACTGAAAATTACAGAGTTCCATTCTCAAATTCATAAATAATGCAATACCAATAACTGCATACCCACATATTAAATTTTAGGTCTTCATACACCTCCACACACTCACCTGTACAGTCACTCATAGTTACAGTCACTCAATAAAAAAGTATCATATGAATTTATACACACACCTATATAGACACTCACACACTACCAATCATCCATAGAGGTACTCTCACACCTAGTCATTCATACAAATAATCACACTGCCATTTACTCACCTATGCAGTTATACACACTCAAGTTCCCTTGCTCACAAAAATAGTATCACATTCTTATTCTCTATTAGAATCATTGACTCAAGCACACACTCATCCATACAGTCACTGTCACAATCACACACTCTCACATCTAGCCACTTATATACTCGTACACACATATATACTGCCTTTCACATATGTAGTTAGTCACAAAGGTACCACAGAGATATACATTCAATCCATAACACAGCCATACATACACTCACTCAACCATACAGTCCATCACAGATGCACTTTTAAAAACATCCAGTCATAGAATCACCCACTCACTCATCTATGCACAGAGTCACACACACCTTACCCACACAAACACTCAGGAACTCATACACATACTGAGACAAGCAATCAATAACTCATATAGACACTTATATAGCTATTCACAAAACCATGCCGCCACTTATACACCAACACACAGACACATACAAACCTTTATACAGTTTAGTCACTAGTCTGAAGTAAGATGCAGTTAAACGACTCACTTATCGAGTCAGTTACGCAACACAGAAAATCATCCCTTTACACACTTGTACACCCACTCATTCTTTAACAGGCCTTTCCCTATATATATAAAAGATATTTAAATTTTTTAGAAAATCACACATTCACTGGATGACGTCATCAGTGATGTCATGAGTGATGTCATTTGAGATGTCATCAGTGATGTCATGAGTGATGTCACTGACCATGTCATGAGTGATGTAATATGTGACGTCATCATCAGTGGATTGCGGTCGCGCGAGTTATAGTTAGCTGAACTAACTATAACGGGGGAATTTCAATGGTTTTTTACGAGAGAAATGTCCAGCTAACTATAACGTGTGTGAAACCTATGGTTTTTTCAGTGAATATATATATATCTATATGTATGGTTACCCCCACTTTTTGCTTGCGTCAGTATATTTCTGATTAGCCTGACTGGGATCCTGCAAATTGGGACCCCAGTCACTGTGCTTCCTCCCTAAATTTGACTATGGTAAGTACTTCTGTACCTCCAAAATTGGCTACGGGTGTACCCTTGTACGTTCCTAGCATATGGTACTAAGGCACCCACGGCCTAGGTACACCAGGGGTTTCCCATGGGTTGCAGCATGTGTTATTCCACCCATCAGAGACCATTCAAACAGTGACTATAGGCCTGCCATTGCAGCCTGTGTGAGTTGGGCTTGCACCTCTAATGACAGATATAAGTTTCCTAATATCTGAGATCACTGCACTTAAAAACTATGTCACCCTTATAGCAGGCCTTTCAGTCCTGAAGGTAGTGTGCTTGGTTACAAGTGTGAGGTTGCTCCTGAATGAGCAGGACACCCATACAAACCCCAGAGTCAATTCTCCTGGCTCTGTAAGTGCGGCCAGCCATTTTGAATCATATAGTGGCCATCCGTCATCACGCGATAGCTAACTATGTATTGGCTGGGCTGAACCTGGGCATGTTTGGCATCAAACATGTTGTAATCATACCCCAACACCTTTACCGGTGGTATGATTAGAGGTATGATTCCATGTACCGGGGGCTCCTCTGGGAAGCCCCCAGTACTCCCGGTAACAGCCTTTCAGGGTCTGCCAGGAAGCTGGTGCTGCTGACAACCCCATACATGATTCTGCCCTCCTGCTGCTGAGCAGAGCTCAAGGAGGGGAAGGTAGAACAATAGGTTTCCTGTGTCAGGGAGGTGTAACCACCTCCCAGACAGGACTTAGTGTATTGGGCTGGGATGTGGGCGCTTACCAGCACCACCAGACTGCTTTGAAGGGCACATTTGGTGCCCTCCTTGCATACTCTAGTTTGAACCTGGTCAGTGAGGCCTTGGCTCCCGCTCTGGTGTGAAACTGGACAAAGAACATGGGAGTATCCTCCCCTCTGTCCAGCCCATCCTCTGGGAGGGATCCCTGAATTGTCCTAATCCCCTTCCTAGGGTTTTTAAGGGCTTAGCTGTGGGTGGCTCTTCATATTTGCTGTGGGACGATACTAAAGACAGAAACCACATCACTCTTTGACTGTCTTGAGATTTGGACTTCGCTGCACTTCACCTGGAACAGAGACTGCATCAAGGAAGCCTCCTGTTGCTCTCGGTCTTGCTGTTCTGCAAGTCTTCTTCATTGTCTGTGTCTGTGCTTCTTTCAGAATCTTCAAGAGACCTGTGGGCTTCCAGGACACCCAAAGTTTTCTACCCTGGAGTGAAGGAGTCACTCCCCTGCATCTGCAGGCACCGCAACGAAGTTGACGGGTTTGCTGCTCCTGAGGCCCCTCGGACTTCAAAGGGCTCAGCAACACAGGTGGTGGTTCTGCAACTCCATCAAGGCCTGACCTGTCCTCTCTGCAATTTTGAGGCCAGTATCCTTCATTGGAATGGCTGGAGTCAAACCCCTGTGCACCGCATCGACTTGCCGTTGGCAATGCTTGTTGTCTCTGCACTCCAGAGATCTTTGAGCTGCAAGAAGCTCCATCCTCTAGCATTTCTTCCTGCCAAGTCCAACGTCCTCACCATATCCTCTACACCGTGGGCCAGCCTTCTTGATGAGAGGCTCGGTATCCGCTTGCAACTACTGTGCCTTCGGCCTGTGGGTCATCATGAGGGTCTTCTTCTGCCTCAGTGGGCTCCTCTGCTTGCTCTGGGCCTTCTCTGACTTTCCTGCTTTTAGTGAGTCCCTTGGACCTTGCTGGTCCCAACGTTGCTCCTTCTTTGCTTTCCACGCCTGTTGCAGCTGCCAAGGCTTGTTGGTGTACCCGCCGGACACTGACCCCCTGGTTTTTGACTTCCGACATGGGACAGCACCTGCATGGCTCCTGGTCTTCCTCAGCATTGCCTAGCCCTCACAGCTGCTGCGACAAGGTTACCATCAACCCTTCTGAACCATCCGACATCGGTGGGCGTTCTGTCTTCCATGCCTCCTGGTCACTTCCCAGTGGCACAAACTCTATCCCCTCTGCTTTCAGGTTCTTCACTTCAAGAATCCACTCTTGGATTCCACCGGACTCTTGCACAGTCTTCTCTAGCAGCATCTTTCCTGAAGTCCTCCTTTGTGGTCTCAGGCGGTTTCCAACGTCACTTCGCACCTATGCACCCAGCTTCCCTTGTGTGGGTATCCTGGTTCCACGGGTATCCACAGGTGGGGTGACTCTAACTTTCTATCTCCACTGGGTTTTTTCATGGTCCACTGGGAAGGGTCCTGCTTCTTCAAAACTGCAGCTGCGACTTCCCATTTACTTGTATTGGACATGTGGCTTTGTTTCCACTTTGCACACAGCCTCTGTGGGATTCATGGGTACTTACCTTGGGTGGTTCCTGGGGTCCCCCACTCCTCTGAGTCTTCTGATCCAAGTCCCAACTTTGGTTGCAGTTTGCATTCCATTTTTTTAGTATATGGTTTGGTCTCCCCTTGGAGACCACTGTATTTTGTGCTTGCTTACCTATTGCAATTGAAGTATTATTGTGTATTTGTGTTTATATCTCTGGGTAGGAGATCTACCAATGTGTTAGTGAGTGTTGTACAATAAATAGGCATATTTTTATATATACTCTGTATAGTTATTTTTCGTTTAACCTACATTACATAATTAACCTGGCAAAACAAGCCCACTCCTTCGAGATAATCCTGAAGGCTGCTCTCCACAGCTACCCCTTTGAGAGCTTTCAAAGGTTATCAAGGACCACTAAAATCACCATGGGGCATATCATCAACAACGAGCGATAAATATCACTAAACGTGTTTAGCGCGTTTTACATTATCGCCGTATATCGCCGGATCACATCGCCATGTTAGCGGCGTATTTGCAACGATTTGCTAACAGGCGATGTGAAATCCGGCGATATACGGCGATTGTCATCAATATTGCATGAAAACCAGCGATGTTTGAACAGCGCTGAAGAAAATGTTGTATATAGGTAGAAGTGGATTTAACCAAACAATCCACCTCACATTATGTACATGGCTAAGTTGAGAATTTAGCAGACGTTAGTATTAGGCGATATCAGCAGTTAGCGCGGAGTTTTTCATCGCTAAGGTTTTTCTGGGACGGCTTGTAAATACGTCGATGTACGGTTAGCTATCATTTTCCTGTTGTTTCCAGAGAGGAACACCTACTTTGCATCTCATTAGCGATGCAAAGCGTGGCGTTTGAAAAACGGCTGCTAACATGCGCTAATGCATGTTAGCGGCGTCATGTTAATAGGGCGATGTAATTTTCGCCAGAAATGCGCATGCGCAGGCGTCCGCGCATGCGCATTTGTCACAAGAAGTTGGAAACGAGGAAGAGGGAGCCCCGGAGACGCCGCGCTGCAGGTAAGTCTTTACTTTTAATTATTTCATCATGCATTATATTATTTTAAAAGGAGGGTGGGCGGGAGGCGGGCGGCACGTAGTGGGGCTACGTGGAGCGCGCGAGTGTGCGTAGATTTGGGCACACTACGCGCTGCTGCACGTAGCCCCACTACGCCCAGGCCTGGTAATAAATAGACCTATTTGTATATATACACTGTGTGGTTCTTTTTAGTTTAACCTACACTGCATGATTATCCTGGTAAAACAAGCTGCTTAAGACTCCTTCAAGATAAGCCTGAACGCTGCTCTACACAGCTACCATTTTGAGAGTTTTCAAAGGTTATCAAAGACCCCTAAAATCACCATAAGTGTTGCCTTGATTAGTGCAGGGTGTTTCACTTAAATGAATGTGCACCATATACTAAGCCAGCCTCCTACAATATATATATAGATTCCATCAAATGCTGCCAAACTCACAGTGGATGACGTTACATTCGTGATGGTAGATCTCACGCGCTTACATTTGGCTCAAGAAGTCGCTTCTAGGCACTCATTGGTCTCTTAATGTGTTTAATATAGCAGACACTTTTCAGCAAAGGAATCTTCCATCTCAATGCTCCATAACACTTTTGCATATCCAGCGCTCTGAGTCTGTTCAAATATACTGAACCGTACCCTCATTGGTGGGTTCAGTTTGCGATAATAAAAGAAGGACTTCAGTCATTTTATCAACATCACGGCTGCTGTTATAATGCAGTTCCAGTATGTATCAAACTGTTTATCCAGCAACAAATGTTCACAATTAACTCACCCCAATAGGTAAGTATACAATGAAAAATCGCTGCTTTACCATGTTGTTGTTGTAATTAATACCAGCCCCTTTAAGGCTCCCGTGGAGCTCTGCAACCCTCACAATCAGGATTCCGCGTCTCCCACCATACCCTCATCGAAAGACTCTACAAAATCGGCAAACAACAAAACGCCCTCAAGTGAATCGCCTCTCTTCTTACAGACCTCACACAGAGCATCCGGATGCCTCCCTTCATCTCTGAACCCAAGATATCATATGCGGCATACCCCAAGGATCATCCCTCAGTCCCACCCTGTTCAACACCTACATTACCCCCCTCGCAGATGTCATCAGATCCCACAGCCTCAACATAATCTCCTACACAGACAACACTCAACTAATCCTCTGGCTCACAGAGGACCCCTCCCAACCCAAAACAAACTTTCTGCAACGCCATGACCACCGTGGCTTACTGGCTGAGAAACAACTGTCCCAAACCCAACCCGACAAGACAGAGCTGCTGATCTTCGGGAAGAACACTTCCGTATGGGACCACAGCTGGTGGTTAGCATAACTCAGACCAACACCAACCGACCCTGCACACAACCTAAGGCATCATCCTCCACAGCGAACTGACCAGGAAACGACAAGTCAACACGGTTGCCTCCTCCTGCTTCCACACCCTTCACTTGCTCTGCAGAATCTGCAAATGGATCCCGGTCAACACCAGAAAGACTGTCACTCAGGCCCTCATCACCAGCTGTCTCGATTACGGCAACCCTCTCTATGCCAGGATCTCCACCCAGCTCCTCAGAAGACTCCAGACCATATAGAATGCTGCAGCCAGACTCATCCTTGACCTCCCCAAATAGACCCATATCACCCCCTACCTTAGAACTGGCTCCTCATTCGAAAGAGATCCCTCACACACACCTACAAGGCTCTACATGATCAAGGACCAGTCTACATCAACCATCGACTGAACTTTCATCTACCTGAAAGACACTTGCACACCTCCTCATCTGCTCGCGTGCACGCCCCCTGCATCCGTTGCAGCTGCAGCAGGGGGCAGCTCATTTTCCTAGACCTGGAACAACCTACCCCTCCACCTCCAAACAGCACTATCCCTCACAGAATTCAGAAAGAAACTCAAGACCTGTAATTTTGACGGAGACATGGCACCCTTAGTGCCCAGATACCCCTAGGGGTGACAGTGTTGCGCTATACAAATACTGATTGATTGACTAATTGATTATCAAGCAGTCTTTCCTGCATGACAGTCTTAAGAACCCGGAAGTCACCCATCAGAATAGTAGATGGTTTGCAACAGCGTTAGCAATTGCAAAACTTGACATTGAGAGCCCCACATGTCCCAGACATTCATACATGGCAACAAGAAATGCTCAAAAACAGCCAAATATAGATAGGTGATCTATCTAGCAAATGACCAGCTGCATAAATTCAAGGAAGTCTAGGGGTGTTGTAGGACTGCGAGTGACACACAGACTGCTACCACAATGGCTTTACTAGCCCTGGAATGACCCTGAGTATACATTACACAACATCTGGTCGATACACGCATAGTCACCGCCCCTTCCATTAACAACGATATTTATACGACCAATCAGAAAAATCATGAAAGAAGGAGCGATATCTCGTTACCCACAATAAAACAGATGTGATATGGATAATCGAGAGGTTGTAGAGGACCCATATTGAATCAAACACGAAGCTCACTACACACGCATGTTGAGTTGAGTTGAAAGCCATGGAGGGGACAACTGTAACCTTCAAGGGCTATGACTATTTTGTTTGCATGAAGAAATGACGCGAATGTTAAAGTCAACAGTCATGGTTTTAATTATATCTGTTTATTGTTCTGAGTCTACTTTATTGAAGTTTACATAAAGAAATATATTGTAGGCTTCACATAAACCAATGTTTCCTTTTGTCAGCGTAAAGCTTCCTCTACCCATAGTGCTTTAAAAGAAAAAATAGTGATATTTGAATTATTACAACGCCTCTTCAGGGGTAATATGCACTATTTAAATGGTATTTATTTTGTGCACGTACTGGGAAAGATCAACACATCCGCCGTTTTTACAGTGCATGAATATCTCCTAAACAGAGCATGAACAAAGTGGGAAGCTCCCTCTCTTGAGAATGTGTGAAGTGCTAACAGGGTGTGAAGCTTTGTTTCCCCTCTGCTGCATTTGCTTCTAGGTGTGAGGCTCCTGACTGCTGCCAACCAGGAGACTCGAACAAAAGGGATGCCTGAGTACCCCTCAAATTCGGCCTTTGTTATGGCCCAGCAGGAGTCAGAACTAAGAGAGCCCCCCCTCCCCCCCCTGCACGCTGTTGCAGATCGAAAGCAGACAACGTGCCTGTGCTGCTGAAACTGTCATTGGGACGAATTCAGCATCTTTTTCAGTGGGGCCCAACTTCTTGGCAGGGTGGACGGCATCCACCCTGTGAAAAAAATGGGTGGACGCCATCCACCCGCGTGTACCCCCGACTCGTGCCCTGGCTGCAACTGTCCATATGTCAGTACATACCGTTATCCTCGCTGAGGAACAGCGGAAGGAGGGGCACTCTGCAGAACTGGACTCCTAACATCTGGAGAGAAGATGTGCTTCTTTATTGTGTTAAGTTGTATGGGAGATACTCCAACACACAAATGTTGATATATATGTAGCATTTTCTATGCAATCGTGACAGTGTGTACTATGGTTCGCACACTTAATAAAAATGAATAATATCAAAAAAGAGACCAGGGTGACAATGAAAGTCCCTTGAAGAGAGGCTGTAAATGTATCTTTTTTTGTAAAGTATTTTATTGATTTTTGAAACCATACAACATATAATGAATAACCCACATTTTTTCCCTCTTCCACCCCCTCCCGTCCCACCCACTTTTCCATCCTTTCCAAATCTTCTCAAATGTATTTGCGCACCCTCTCCCTTAATGGATTGTTTTTTCCTGTGTATAGTTCATATCCATTCCCTTATCCCTGGGGCCACCAGGGAGCCCCATTTACGTTCCATTTCTCTTTTTGCAAGGAGGAACCCTAGATTAATCAGTGTGGGTAGGTAATATGTTGTGTCCGAATCACTCCAAATCCCTACTAGGACCAGTGGGGCACTAATCAATATCCTCCCTACAGTGACTGTCTCTAATCTACGTGTCACCTTCTCCCGCTACGCACTCAGAGCCGGGCATTCCCGAAATAAATGTGAGAAGGTCCCTTTTTGTCCACACCCTCTTAATCAGGAATCGTCTAACACCTTCCCTCTTCTATATAAGTGGATTCTAGTGGAATAAACTCTGTGTAGAATTTTAAGCTGTATTAATTTGTAACAGGCCTTAATTGCCACCTTTCACAGGAAACGGTAGTGCATCTACCCAGCCTTCATCCTCCAGGTCTCCAAAGTCACTCTGCCACCTGTCCCTCAATGATACAAGGTCTTTCTGAGTATTCCTCATGAGGGTCTGATAAGTGAGTGAAGTCATTTTTGTCTGTAGGGCCCCCTGCAATAACCTGTATTCCAATGGGGAGGCCTCCATAACTTCCTCCCCTGCTGTAGCCATTGCCAGTAGCGCATGGCCCAATTGCAGATCCCTAAACATTTGGGAGGCTGTCCACTCATACTCTGTTTGGAAATGTGAGAAAGGCGCCACCCCATTGACATGCCATGGATCTGCCAAAGTGCTGAGTCCTATCAGATCCCACTGTCGGAAACCCTCAAGCTCAGTCACTTACTTTAGCTTTGCACCCCCATAGTGGAGTCCCCGGGGTAAGTCTTCCTTTCCATCTTATCACTCGGTGAAGCTCATGCCATATTGATACTGTCACATTTGTGTGTGGGGGTGTTCCTTTTTTAATTTCCCCCCCATAGAGAACATGTAGATGCCCTTTCTCCCCCATCATCTCCCTGTCCATTTGGAATGCTTGGTGGTTCATCAGTGCATTGGCCCAGTCATTGTAAATGTATAATTTTAAACAGTTTTTACAAAAGATAAAGGTTTTATAAAATAATCTGCAAGGTGATCACTGCCTGGACCAAGGCTGGGGGGACGGGGGGACTCTCGTCCATTTTTCTCTCTCCACAAGGATCAGATGTTGCCCCTCAGGAGTCAGATGGCTCTGGCTTTGACTTGGCAGATGGACATGAGGCGTATTTAGAGCCGGCAGCCTTTGCTTACATGGGAGACTAGGGGCTGGAACTCCAGCACAAGGGCCTCCTATGGGGCATTGCTTTAAACCCCTGTATATTTGGTGATGCTAATAAGAAGACATGTGAGGCAGCCTTAAATCAGCAGGGCCCTGGGTGCAAAGCCTTCAATTCATTGGCCTTGAAGGCGTTTGACTGCTGAGGCTAATGGCCCATCCATCTACGAAGACGAGAAGATTATTAATCTGTGTTGCTCCTGCTTGCTTGTATGTGCATGATCTTAGACTGTTCGCGTGTGGCAGGAAGGCAGCACCTGTGCGGGCACCAAACCGTACCCCAGACTAAAAACAGGATTTAAAGACTGGCATAAGAAAGGAGAATCGGACTACTGAGATTATTGATGTGCCTTACCCCTTTGTCTCTTCCTCATCCCAGACCATGCATCAGGAGGATCAACCAAAGCTTGTGCCACCACCATTCATCGCCATGGATCACTCACCAAAGCATTGAACCAGAGGAAAGGAAGGGAAGGGTACCCTTTCTGTACACAATACCATGCCTAGACAAGCCTGCCTAGACCACGGAAAAGTAAGGAGAAATGAAAGCGTTTCTCCTTCCTTGCGCCTACTTTAAAATGGCTCAGTTTTCTCACGCTAAACCCAACCTACTTTATTTAGTAAATCAGGTTTAACGTGAGAAAACTTGGGTGGTGCATGGGAACGCCTATGCTCCACCCTTGGTACGCCCCCATGGCGCTAAGTAAAAAGCAGCGGCATGCGCTGCTTTCCATTACTGTTCCATTATTTCCAGTGCTAGACAAGTTTAGCGCTGGAAAGTAAATTGGAAAAAAAAAGATTTTGTACACATGTCTGTAACTTTTGTGAAGCACAAACAGCGCAAAATCTTAGTAAATCTCTGCCTTAATTGTTTTTTATTTGTCAATTACTCTGCATTGCTCCTAACACTGAAAGCCTTCATGGTAATAATTTTATGCATGTAAACAAGACTTCTGCTGCATCTGTATATTGCTATTTCTGTATTGATCCTCTGAATTTTGTAATAAACCTTCATGTTTTTCTAAATCCTGCATAGAACTCACTTTTTGAGACTTTCCTTTCGTTTTTGACTGTATTTTGGGATACTGTTTTGAACCTTATAACTGGGACACATTGCTTCATGATTTGAGGTTAACCCCATCCCTGATCCACCATAGAATTGGATGGGCTAATAAATTATAGATTTTCTAGGAGTACAGCGTGCCCACAATAGGGAGCTTGCCACAGCAAGGAATACCCCTTCCAATCCCCTGGAGAACAGCCCATTCAAACCCCATGGCCTGGAGTTGGCAGGCTACCAAAAGCAAACATCAGAACCAGTCTGCTCAAACAGAGAGGCATTGTCGTCTGCCCGGCCTGCAGAATACAAGAGGCAAACCAATCAAAGTCCTAGGAGGACAGTAAAAATGCAGGAACATGACCCTCACCAAAAGCAAAGTGCTTTCAGAAAAAGACAAAGTGGAAAAGGCCCAAACAAGGCAAACAATAAGCAGGAACTCGACACCCAGGGGCTGGGACAGTGTGGCTTCTGGCTCTCGTAGGAAACAGACAAAGCAGGAGGATTCAGGATAGATGTTGTCCTCTGTGGGAAGACCAGGAAAGAGAGCGATTGAAATTGTTAGGTCTCAGCTCTAGACGGCATGCATTCGCTCTCTCGAACCGAGACATGCTGTATCTGCTTTGGGGGCTTCAGCCCGCCCGTAGGCTTGCCATTTGCTGGCTCCCACATCGCTCTGTTAGTCCTTCTCCCCATTTGTCCACGGCATGCATGCATCATGCCTCTTGCAGAGTTTAGCTGTCCCTAGAACTGTGACCAACTTCTAAACCTATGCAGCCGCCATTCTAAGACAGTGTTTCAGGCTACTTTTTTTTCCATTAAGAGCGCTTTTCAGGACAGCTACTGTTGTTTCTCGCTCCTGCTCATGCCGCCTGCTTTATACAAAACTATCACTTAGCAAGGGTATCTATGCTGGCTGGCTGCATTTTTATCGAAAGTGTGAAGATACCGTTGGTCTGGTACACAGACACAATTTTTTTAACGTATGGATTAAGGAATGTTCACACACCTTTTAAGTACTTATAAATACATAAAAGAAATGTTTTTGGCAAGTATGGACACAAATTATTTTTGGGTGATAAGCAAATAATTACTTTTCTTTAAATTCGAAATTCATTTTTTTCTTCTAATTGTGAGATTTTTGGTGAAATGTAAATAGTTTTAATGAGTTCTGGTGCATTTTCTGCACAAAAGAAATCAAACACATCTCTGGTTTCTGGAACAAGAGGCCTTTTGTTGCATAGGCTGTTGTACGCTTGCCTTAAGAAGGAAGGCCTCTTTTCTCAGCAAGAGAGGATGTTGCATAACTGCCTGAGCTGCTCATTTCGGAGTCTGTGGGAACCAGGTTTGAGTCACGGCATCGGCGTCAACATCCTGTGATTCTGGGCATAATCACTTAAAATTAATTAATTTTCTATTTCCGAGTTGCTGTGCTCTGCCCTTAGTTTTATGCATGCTGGTCCATGCCTAGACTAGAATACAGCAGCCATGGCAGTCTTAATTAACTTGTCACCTACTATTACCACCAAGCCAGTCTCATGATTCCTCTTGGCAAGTGCTGTTGCTGCCAAGTTGTGCTTTGCTTGCCAATCTTCTTACCTAGACACATCCAAGTGCACCGTCTTCTCTGTGCTGTGCGTAAGTTCATCGAGTGAGCGCGCACCTCTGCGGGAAAATATCCCATTGTTCTAAAATCTGTATTCACGCTACCTTGCATGCTGTCGCACAGAATGTTTATCTTTTTGTTTAGGTAAATGTTGTATTCTATGATGTAATGTTCCTGGCTACAGATGCTCTTCCTAGGCAACGTGATGCTTCTACTACCGCAGTCCAGCGCGTGGGTTCTAGGAGGCTGGTGGCAGGCGGGTTCTGAGGATCAGGCTGGCCAGGGGTCGTTGTAAGCAGCTAAATAAACACCTCTCAGCTATACCCCTACCATGTCTTGACTTCTTCAAAATGGCGACCATGATGGGATGCTGACTAAGAGGACACCGTGGTAGTGAGGATTTTGTGGACGAGATTCAGGTTTACTATCAGATTTAGGGAGGATTTGACCTCTGGCCAGAAAAGGAAAATATTTTTACCCTGTGATGCAGCTTAAGTGCAACCTGCGTCAATGTCCAAACTGAGGAGGGTGCGGTGAGTGTTCTGAACTGTTTGGGGCAAACCTGTAGCCTGACGAGAGAGTTCTGCCTATAGGAAGGTGCGATACTGTGCTGCGTGCATTAGGTCATGGCCGATCTGTCTGGAGGCGAGGGACAATGTACAGTATACAATAAGAGCTGTACGCCAAACTGTGGAGGTTGCAATAGTGACTATTGAACCCCAGAATCGATAAGGAGTGTTGGAGGTGAATCGCTTACCTGCAAGTGGCATCAATTGAATGTGAAGGGGTAGATACTTGCTGTGGCTAGCAGCGGAACCAACAGGATGAGGAAGCTTTGCAGGTGTGCACAGCAGTGTGTGCATTGAGATGAATTTTCGCTAACAAGCACAGCTGGGTGTGTGTTGAAGGGTGTTTTCAGTGATGTGCTCAGCTTTGTGATTACACCAGAGGATAATCACACCGATGTGCGTGGCTTCAGTGCTACATTGACACCATTCTTTGTGCATCACAAGGTACTGTTGACAATTTTCTACTGGTGGTGTTTAAGTAGCTTTCTTGCATCATTTGGCTTTCTATCTAAGCCAAATTAAGAACTTCATGTGATGGGTAGTGACACTGAGCTCAACAGTAGTCCCTCACCTCAACACTGACATGTTTGTTGAACTACTAAGGAATGTGTAGTAAATCTCCTTGGGTGTCAGATGTACCAGATAAGTGAATAAGGGAAAACTAGTAAGCTTCTATAAAATTTATTTTGCAAACTATTACTGGAGGACTTGATGGCAAGTGTGTTAAGTTGTCAGTTACCAGAATAGTCCTGTTGTGAGTGCGGTCAGGAGAAAGCATTCTTCCCTATATTTGGAACGGTGTGTTCAGTCATGACAACGCAGTCTATATCTGAACCTACAGTCTTCTTACAAGATCCAGGGGTTCCATGTAAGAGATGGAAAGACTGGAAGGAAACGTTTGAAACCTATTAGGGGAAGATGTTTTTGTTCCGATTAGAAAATTGGCCATTCTAAAACATAGTTTGGGGCTGAAAGGCAAAAAGGTTCTCAAGACACTGCCAAGACCGGTTGTGGAAAGGAGAAATGTAGATGAGGGGTCTGATGAGGAGGAGGACGATGTGTGGGAAACTGCAATTAGAGCCCTGGTAGAGAATTTTGGCAGAAAGATCCGCATTGTGGTCGAAATGCACAATTTGTTTCTCGCACGCAGCTGCAGGGGGAAACCATTGAGCAGTATGGCAACCCTGAGAAAGTTGGCAGTTTCATGTAAATTTAGAGATCTCGGGGATGAAATGGTTAGAGATCAGATAATTAAAAGGACTAAAAATATTAAGATCCAGGAGAAGTGTGTCAATTAGACTAATTATAACTGATCGGCCTAGGTATATGACTGTAATATTTATATGTCAGGGCTGTGGACCAGGACGTTGCCTGTTTCTAATCATTACAAAGGTAATCCGGGATGCTATGAATGCAATGATCAAATGTGTCCAGCTGCTATCTGTACGTTCAAAAATCAATAAAGTTGTTTATCAAAAAAAAGATCCAGGAGAAGCTCTTGGGACTAAAAGACTCTACATTATAAGAGACCATAAAAGTAGCTAGGTGTATGGAGAACACCTCTTGCTATGTCAAAGAATCGGGAGGTGCTGCTGTTAATGGAGCAAGTGAAGCAGAAAAGGCATGTGATGTGAATGTTGCGAAGAAATCCTTGCATAGGGGTAACGAAGGAGAGAAGAAAGATTGGAAAACTCATAATGCTGGGAAAAAGAGAGCGTGCTACAGGTGTGGTAGTGAGCGACACATGGCTGAGGCTATCAATTGTCCTGCAGCTGACAGCAGGTGTTTCAAATGTAACAAGATGGGTCACTTCTCCAGAAGGTGCAAGATGGGGGACAAATGGAAGTCAGGAGCACAGTGGATGTTGTGAATGGACAGGAAGTACCCGGTGACAACATGGATTTGGAATCAAGCGATAAGGGAAAGTTGTTGTTGTAGTACTTTATTCGACATATAAAAAATATCATAAAAGTGCAGTGCAATGTGTGATAAAAACAGTTTAGAAACATACTACAACAAATGGCTTCAATCCATGCATGGTTAAAAAGAATAAAAACAGCATATATATACACGTATCAATTTCACATATCCCCTTTAGTTGATAATATGAACAATAATGGCCAACGGGGTCAGGGGAGTGGGTGGTTTGCTTGTAGATGGTACGCCTTAAGTAACCTGCGTCTTAATCTCCAGGCCCAGCCCAGGTATTTGGCGGTCCCACAGATTACACTAGGGACAGATGTGTCGTAGGTCAAGATACGCAATGCCACCCTAGCGGACCTTACACCCAGATTTTTGCAAACAGGTTTAAGCCACCTTAGTCTTGGTTGCCTGTACGCCTGGCAGGTAAGGGAAAGATTAAAGTGGTGGTGATGAGTGAGAAGGAACCACACCATACGGGTCAGTCAAGGGAGTCTTGTAAGGAGTATCGCCCACCTGAATGTACAATGAGGGTGAAAAACAATCACCTCCGATGTAACACGGATAAGACAGAAATGTTGCTGATAGGGAAAGATAACCCCTTTCAACCCAAGGATTGGTGGTCGGAGGAGGCAGCAGCCCCTCCATCCACTGTGGAGGTGGCTAAAAACCTGGGGGTGTGGTTCGATTCCTCCCTTTCCTTCAAACCCCATACACTCAAGGTGGTGGGTACATGCTTCGGCCTAATTAAAACCATGAAAAAATTATTTGATTTGATTCCGCTTTCTGCGAGGAAAACAGTGGCAGTGGCATTAATACTTTCACGTCTAGACTACTGTAATAGCCTCCTGGCAGGGGTCAATAAATCAACCCTGAGGAGGCTACAGGTAGTGCAACACGCAGCAGCCAGATTGGTCTTAAAACTTCCCCGTATGGCGTCAGCTTCAGCGGCGCGGAAAACACTTCACTGGCTCCTGCTACACAAGAGAATTCCAATCAAACTCCTTGTTACCACCTTCAGAGCCACTCGCCGACTAGGACCAGTATATCTCTCTACAAGATTTACGCCATATACTACAATGAGGACACTCAGATCTAAATCTGCAAACTTACTCCAATTGCCTGGTTTTAAACTTAAAACTTGGGGAGGGACGTCTGCAACTGTATTAGGTGCAAAGGCTTGGAATTTTATGCCAAACAAATTGAGATCTATGGAATCTGAAATGCAGTTTAGGAAGGCCCTAAAAACCTGGATCTGTGGAACACACGACGAATCTTGCCTTGCCCTCATCCAGGTCTCCATTCTCCACTGCTACGTTTGTTATCTGTACAGCGCCAGGAGGCTCCTTTGGGAGTGACAGTGTGCGCTTTATAAATGCCACATTTCATTTCATTTCAAGGGCAAAGAGGTACACGTTTGGGCTGATTAATGTTCACCATTTTCCATCATTGATAAATTTACCTGAGAAGGATTGGATGCTTGTGATCTGTGTTACTCGGATGTTGAACCCATAGGGTACTGTGGGGACAAATTGCCAGTTTTAATATATTTCAATGCAAATGTGGAATTTCGAGATAGTAAGGTGATGGGAAAAAATGATGTTGTTGAGAAGGGAAGATCTTTGTTGGGGTGGAAGGAACAACTAGCCTTGGGCATGATTTTGAACCCTAATCACCCTAGATGGTGATGAAAATCCATAACACCAACAGCATTGACTGAGCGTGCACGGGATATTTTGGCAATAGAAATTTGTGATCTATTTGACTGTTTGGGTAAGGGTGAAAGGCATGCTGCAGTAAAGATGGATTGGTTCCTGCAATGGCCAGAGGTGGCATTTATGAAAGAGGTCAAGGCATCAAAGGTGATTGCTTTTTGTTGGGAAGTATTCCAGAGAGATGGTTGTCCTGCCTCCATACTGGCCAATTGGGTTTCTCTTTTTACTTCGGGAGAGATTGAATTTTTCCTGAAAAGGAGGGGGATTATGCATAGTAGGACCACGCTGAACTAAATCAGGGGGAAGAATGTAATGGAGCACTTTAACCGCATCTTGAGAGAGAGTCTACGGTTGGCAGTGACAAGTAAGGTTGGTTGGAGGAGTCAGGTTAAGGATGTGTTGTGGAAATATAGGACTACTCTGCACTCTATGACAGGTGGGTCTCCATTTGGCCAACTTAAAGGGAGAGTGCCTTGCGCTGTGGAGAAGCCCACAAGATGGCTCAAGTCTAAGTGGGATTTTGAGAGGTCAAATAAGAAGAGGGAGAACAGTCAGGTGATATGTGTGCAGAGACAGAATGGAAGGAAAGTGGAGGATGGTGTGCATGAGAGGGCATGTCCGTGTAACAGGTTGATGAAAGGGTATGCCAAGTTGTTCGATTCCAGGAGGGTCGGCAACAGGGCGATGAAAGGGTATGCCAAGTTGTTCGATTCCAGGAGGGTCGGCAACAGGGCGATGAAAGGGTATGCCAAGTTGTTTGATTCCAGGAGGGTCGGCAACAGGGCAATGAAAGGGTACGCCAAGTTGTCTGAGACAAGGAGTGTGGCGGAGCTAAGAAATTAACCTGTTCAGTGAACAGTGAGGCAAAGACATTTGGGGAGGAGGGTGACCCCGTGAGTGGGTAAAGTCCTAAGCTGTTTAAAGTTCATGTATGCACTTATAACATGTGCTTGCATGGTGAACAAAGGCTTACTGTCCGGTAAGTCTTGATGATAGTTAAGGAGAGTTTAGCAGTTTTATAGTTGGTTTAGATGTATGAATATTTTAATTAGACTGGGGCAGCTATTTGCATTGTTTATTTGTTATTGTGTTAAAGAAGGCGTATGTGTTGTATTTTATGATGTAATATTCCTGGCTACAGATGCTGTTCCTAAGCAATGTGATGCTCCTGCTACTGGAATCCAGTGAGTGGGTTCTAGGAGGCTGGTGGCAGACGGGTGCTGAGGCTCAGGCTGGCCAGGGGTCCTTGTAAGCCGCTAAATAAACACCTCTCTGTTATGCCCCTAACTTGTCCTGACTACTGTATTCACACCACCTTGCATGCTGTTGCACAGAATGTTTATCTTTTTGTTTAGCTAGATATAATTCAAATGTGCCAAATCTGTGCAATTTACCCTGCACTTTTTTTCCATCAGCAGAGGTTCTAGAGGTCAGATTGAAGACATTTTAACTTAGAGGTTTGCATCCAATATGGGCGCATTTCACACAATTTTGTTTTGAATTCTGCTATTCTGAACACACTGATCAATATTTTAGACACTGGTTCTAAATGAACTTGACCTGGATTGACCACCCACCACAGAGGTCTGTCTGTAACCTGTGGGCCACTGTCCCTAAGCGGACTCAGCCTTTCATCATCCATCCTTCCTTGCAAGTAACGCGGGTCAATAGGTTAAGACCACACTGCTTTATATTTTACATGAGATTAGAAAACATTTACTTGTATGCAACTGCCTTTTCAATGCAACAATGGTCGGCTCAGCTGAAATGACCTTAAAATATGAAGTGAAGGTGCCTAATTATTCAATGGATAGTGTTCCAGCGGCTGGAACACTATCCATTGAATAAGCGCCCAAGGCCAAGCCCTAAAACCAGCATAGCGTATTAACAAGGCCTCAAAGTAATACCAGAGAGGCTGCTGCATTTTTCGTGCAGTGCTGATTGTACCAATATTTTTATTGGGTACAAAATGGCGGCGGCTATTCTTGTGTTCTCAAACGCCTAAGAAGCCCTGTCACCCACCTGCACATTCATGCAATGGCTTGAGTAGTTCTCTGCAGTGCTTAAGGAAGGTAATACTTTTAAAATATCCAGTAGACGGCAACAAAGAGTAAATACATTCTTGGCCGAAGTAGATGAATAGGTGGCGTGGGTTGCATTTGTGCCACCATTTCATTGGCGGTTCGTATCTTTGTTCTTTTGACAGAGGGATTGACTATCTTTCACAAAACACATTACATTAATACCAGAGCAATCAATGCAGTTCTCAAACCTGAACTTCACGTTTTGATTCGAAGGAACAATTTTCACCTGCACCCTAATGAAATGTCATTAGAAAAAAAAGACCATAAGAAATACAAAGCTTGGTATAATTTCACACTTACAGCTCAATCTGCTTGAAATGCCACTGTTCTTGACCTTTAGTCACATTACAGCTTCTTCCAGCAAAGCCTTCGGACTGAAAGGAAAAGGTGAATGTGCAAATTGTTGAGCCTGCCTGACACTGCCCAGGTCCTTGGTGTTCGAGTGCAGGCATTTGAACCAATGTCATTTTTAGGTCTCGCCTAGCTATTGCGTTTGCGCAATTGCTATGCGAGACTCTAGTAAGAGGGGCATTTCAAAGTGCTCCCAAAAGTGGATTGCATGGCGAGCACGCGCACAATCACGTGCATCGTGTCGCCATGCAATCCGTTTGGGGAAGCTCTTCAGCCCACTGGCGCGTGCCTGTGTAGCCACAGCCTCGGCATCATACTTCAAAGGGTCCGCTCCCCCGCCTGGAATGCGCTCCCCCGCCCCCGCCACAGCATGCCGAGAGATTGTTTCCTCATGGCGCCTCTCACAACTGTCCCTCCCCCACCACAGGGCTAGTCTCACGGACGCATTGCCATTCATCCATTTCACTTTCATGCCCGTGTTCTCTTTGCCTTTCAGCACACAGCCCGCCCTCCGCCCTCCATGTTTTCTTGCAGCTTTACCCAGATCTGAGTCTCAAACAACCAAAATAATAAGTTTGGCCTGCACGCTTTCTGCGCTTACAAAGTTAACATATGCCGCGCTCATTCCCTTTTCGTCCTTCTAAGGTCGATAACATTAGCTCCATTAATTCTGCGTCTAAGGATTTAAATAACCATATGTTTTCTTGCAACTTTAGGCACTTCACACACACAGCCCCACTGCTCACACACACAGGCATCAAGGCAGAAACAGAATGCACTGAGCCCCACCAGTGTTTGCCACACACACATGCCTCTCGCATCTCGTGTTTTCTTCCAGCTTTGGCCCGTGTTCTCTTTGCCTTTCAGCACTCAGCTTCCCCGTAACCACCATTTAACTAACATCCTGCCACACTCATTCCATTTTCATCCTCGCTTTCACTTTCATGCCCGTGTTCTCTTTGCCTTTCAGCACACAGCTTCTCCGTAGCCACCAATTAACGACCATCCTGCCACACTCATTCCATTTTCATCCTCGCTTTCACTTTCATGCCTGTGTTCTCTTTGCCTTTCAGCACACAGCTTCTCTGTAGCCACCATTTAATGACCATCCTGCCGTAAACACCATTTAACTACCATCCTTTTAGTTAAAATAAAAGAATTGCCTCTAAGGGTTTATGGAGCCATAAAAATACAAGGCAAGGCAACATACACTCCGAATGCCACTCAGAGCCACATAATTACATGCCACATAACTACAATGCACTCAATACAACAGACACTCCAAAAACCAATCAGTGCCACATAGTTACACACCACATAATTACACAGCGCTCAATGCCACATACACTTCAAATACCACTCAGCGCCACATAATTACACACCACATAATTACACTACACTCAATGCCACATGCACTCCAAATAACACTCAGTGGCAATTAATTACAATGCAAACAATGCAAGATACACTCAAAATAACACTCAATGCCACATAATTACACACCACTAAAATCAACATACACTCCACACAAAACCACTCAGTGCCACATAATTATATTCTACATAATTACACTCTATCTATCTATCGCCCTCACTCTATCTATCTATCTATCTATCTATCTATCTATCTATCTATCTATCTATCTATCTATCTATCTATCTATCTTATCTATCTATCTTATCTATCTATCTTATCTATCTATCGGACTATTGCACTTTATCTATCTATCTATCGCATCACCACAGCATCACTAAGCACCACCACAGCATCACTCAAGGGCACCACTACATCACTATGCGCTACCACAGCATCAATTACCGCCACAGCATCACTCGACACCACCACAACATCACTCACCACCACCACAGTATCAATCTGTACAACCATTCAACAACAACTGGCTCTAATATGTTCTCTCAATATTTAGGCTTTATTACAAATGGCACAAAAAAGATAATATTTAACTTCTGTTCTTGGATTTTAGGCGCAATTAAATACACTAAAAATAATCTTCACAAGAATTATTAACAAAAGTATAAACGATTGCCATTATAATTTACATTAACTTTTATTTAAGTATTAATTATTTGCAAAAATTAAAAGCCATTGTTATTTGTAATATCAATACATCTAAGTCACGTAAATACAACACATATTGCATTAAAATGCTATAGGTGTCACATTTGCAACAGTTAAAACTATTGACATTGTACATGAGAAAGCTAGTAATTTCAATAGTTTCAATACCAACACATAAATAAAAAATTAGTCAATTTACAATACAAAAAGCTCAAACTTTCGTAATGCGAGACCTATTGCATTGCAAATGCTTGTTAGCATGTGCTGTGCTGCGAGACGTATTGTTCACTGTTCAGTTGGCTTACAGCCTGCCCACAGCATACCATCGATTGTTTTCATCAGGGGCGTAGCCAGGGTGGACTGGCCATAGCGTGCAACGGACGTTTCCCCGGTGGGACGCCAGGGTGGGGGTCGGTTTTAGACCCCCTGCAATATCGGACCCCAGCAACAAAAGCGGCACAAAGCTTTCTGCTAGTGCCCCCCCGGGGTCTGGCTGAGCTCATTGCCAGGGCTGGTTTTGGTTCCCAGTCCGACCCTTGGCGTAGCTTCCGGAGGTGGGGTGTTTGGGGGGTTACAACCCCCTTAATAAATGTATTATTTCATTAATAGTTGGGTGCAGGAGCTTTCAGTAGGGTCTGGTAAGTTGTCTGTCAGATTTCATCTGTGATTTTTAAATACTCACGCACACGAAAACACACACACACACTCTGGTCTCTGTTTTGAAGGTCTTAAAACATGGATATTTTAAAAAAATACTATGTTTTAGGTACCCCTCACAATCTGCACTCCTTTCCTTTTCCACTGGGCCTTGATCCCTGCTCATGCGTGGCTTCTCATGTAATGGTTAACATGATATGCGAGCGTGATTGTCGGAAAATCTGAAGCTCACCCCCACCATCTGTCCTACTGACCAAGCTACGCCCCTGGTTTTCATTGTTATTCTCACTTGCAATCTTTCGATTGCTCATCTTCCCTAGGCTCCCCTTCCCTTCATATGTTAGCTCTCCCTGCAGAATGGATCAAGTACATGTGCTGTTCCTAGAGGGGAATGCTTTCAAAATATCCATTTCTTGTTTGAAGAATGCTTTCAAACGGTGTGCTTTCGGTTTACATTGGTTTTCTTGCTTTCAAAAGATGCAGTTTTATTTTGCATTGGGTTTTCTTTATAATTAATCAATTCATGACACAGCATGTAATTGCACGTTTTTCCATCTAGTTCAAATTTTCAGATGTTTGACATCTCCTTATTTATGATCTTTTCACCCTATCTGCCATCTCTATCAACACTTTAGTTGCTTACAGTTACACCCACAACTCTACCACTCTACTCCATGATACTCCACTCTATTGAATGCTACTCTCTCTACATAACTCTACTTCACGCTACTCTATGCCACTTTACTCAACGCCATGCTATTCTACTGTGCACCATTTCATTCTACTCTACGCTACTTTACACTACGTCCCTCCACTCTACTCTACACCACTCCACTGTATTCAATGCCACTCTACACCACTCCACTCAACGCCACTCCTGTCCACTGTGTGCCACACTATGCCACTTCACTCCACTCTACGCCATGCCACTCCCCACAATGCCACTCTACTGCACTATACATCACTCGACTCTTTGCCACTGTACTTTGCATCACTCTACACCACTCAACGTGAGGCAGAGTAGTATCGTCCCACTGCTCTGGGAGCAGTAAAAATAGGAAAAACAAAATTATATTAATGTTTGTTATTATCATTTTATTTTTCCGTGGCTTGTCTGGTAAGGGGCGGGACAGGCTCGACCAGGAACAGGGGAGGAGTGGTAGGCACTCACTTAAGTGCGCAGGACTGTTTGGACAGCCCTCTCGGGCTGACCAAAACAGTCCTGCGCAATTTGCATGTTCTTCATCCAGGCTGTTCTACAGCTGGGCGAAGAACATGCCAAGGGCTCCCAGTCCCTCTCTGAGCACTGAACCACGGCGCTCAGACCAATCACGATGCTGGTCACCACCCCTCCAACCCCGTTGAGTTGCAGCCACCACTGACTCTGCTCCACTTTACTCAACACCCCTCCATGCCACTTTACTCTACTCCACTCTATTCCACACTGTGACACTCCACCCTGCTCTATTCCACTCTACAGCACTTCACTCTACACCACTCTACTCTACGCCACACTACTCTACGTCACTCCACTCTACGCCACTACCCTCTTTGCCACTCTATCTTTGGCTCTCCACTCTATTGTACATCACGGCACTCCACTCTACTCTCCCCTATGCCACTCTATCTTTGGCCCTACACTCTACTGTACACCACACCACTCCCTTCTATGCCACTCTCCTCTACACCACTCTACTTTATGTCACTATACTCTACCTCACTCTACTCTACCTCACTCTACTCTACCCCACTCTACTCTACCCCACTCTACTCTACCTCACTCTACTCTACCCGACTCTACTCTACCCCGCTCTACTCTACCCCACTCTACTCTACCTCACTCTACTCTACCCCACTCTACTCTACCTCACTCTACTCTACCTCACTCTACTCTACCCCACTCTACTCTACCCCACTCTACTCTACCTCACTCTACTCTACCCCACTCTACTCTACCTCACTCTACTCTACTCTACCCCACTCTCCTCTACACCACTCTACTTTATGTCACTATACTCTACCTCACTCTACTCTACCTCACTCTACTCTACCCCACTCTACTCTACCCCACTCTACTCTACCCATATCCACTCTCTTCTACGCCACACTACTACCTTCTAGCCATGCTGACAGCAGCCACGCTGCTGTACAACAAGGCTAACAGACATTGGCAAAGCCAATAGGTCTCGGCAATCTAAGAGCTATAGGCATTGGCAGTGCTAATGTATTTATGCATTTTAACTTTTAAAAAACAGAGCCGTAAACAAATGCATTTACATTGCCAACGCCTATTGCTCTCGTATTGTCGCGACCTTTTGGCTTTGGCAATGCTTGTTTTGTTATAGCAGTCAGTGTGGGGGCGCACCTCCTGACGTAAGGACTGTGATGAGGAATAAATGAGGAACTAATTCTGTGACAGTCAAATAATAATGTGTTTTGTTAGAGAACAGGAAGAGCCGTGCAGAGGTCATGAATAAATTAGAGGCTTTGACGCATTTCTGCCATTCTTTCAGTTCCGCCAGCGGCCTTTCTCGTGTACTGTTGCTTCTCGACATGCTTGTTTTTTAAATAACACATTTTTTATTTCCTTTGCCTTAACTAATATCTTACACTTTCTTTAAACTGATGTTTTACATTTTTTCAAGAAAATTGTAATTGGAATGCCACTATGCTCATTTATTATACATTTTGCAACCGAGAGTTTAGTGTAGAGTTTTTTTAATAACTCAACACTAAAATGTATACAATGCCACGAGCCAGCTGCCATCCTTGAAGCAGCGGTGCCTTGAGACTCCCAGTGATTCTGCTGCCCCCTGTTAAGCACACAGGGGGCCACGAATCACCGTCGCATATTCCAGCATCACTCACTCGCTTCCGGGCTGATTACCGGTGCAAACATCTGTGTTACGCCCCCGCGACGGGCGAGTCCCGCGACCGGGGTGCAAGGATGCCCGAAATCAACCTCTGAGAGTCAGCGACCCTCACTTTCCCTTCTAGGGTGGTCAGAGGCGCAACTAGAGCCAAATTTCGGGGAGGGGGGCGGGGGGAGGCTAATTCTTCAGCAATAGGCAGAGTGGAGATGCAGCGGCTCTAAGGTGGGGTGAAAAAACAACAAAGCCTCGTTAACAAGCGAATGGTCTTTTAAAGACCTGTGAAGTACTCGGGTGCGTGTGTGCCCCGGAAGCTGTCTCAGACCGGGCTGCCACACACGAGGGGGGGGCGAAGCCCTTTGAGCCCAATGGGCGTAGCGCGCCTGAGGGTGCTTGCAATGAATCTCACTCAGGTAGCTCACAGTCTGTATCACGATACTTCAAATGCCCTCCATTTTTGGAGTCTTGTATTCAGTGCCAATGGGCTTCCAGTGACCATCATGCTCGGTGTCAGGCTGCTTTAAGTGTCAGAGCTAGGAAGCTTCAAGTGATCCTCGTTTTCAGTGGAAGGAATTCAGTGGCGGCTTCTCCGCTATGGTGGAGGAATTAAGTGGCGGCTTCTCCGCTATGGTGGAGGAGCATCGCCCCACTCCTTTTTAGCAGTTTAAAGGAAAGGAAATATAAAATGATAATAACTTTGAGTTATTATCATTTTATATTTCCTTTGTGGGCGGGCAGGTAGGCGGGGCTGCTCTTCTCATGGAACAGGGCAGTGGAGGTGTGATTTGCCCACTCCTAAATGCGCAAAGACTGTTTGGTCGGCCCTCTCGAGCCACCCAAGCCAGTCATGCACACTTTCCCTATTCTCCATGCAGTTTGCATTACAGCCTGCGTGAAGAACAAGACCAGGCCCCTATTCCCTGGTTGAGCGTCGAACCAGGATCTCAAAACCAATCACAGCGCTGTGATTGGTCAGTTGAGACTGGGTGCTTACCAATCACAACGCTGCATTGCAGCGTTGTGTTCAGTCAGATGAGCCTGGCAGTTCTTCCTGGCTTCCTGTCCCACGAGGAGAGGAGGAGACAGGGAGTAGAGATGCGGGACCCAGCGGTAAGGTAGGTGTATTATTTTTTTCATTTGTTTTTACATTACGCAACCTTTCTCCCCCTCTCCCTCCCCACGCTTGCCCCCGAACCGCTACCCGCGAGTCATGCTGGCTGCAACTGGGCAGGATGCTTTATGCAGCACTCACTGTCCATGCCAGAATACTTCAAATTACCTTCACTTTCCATAGTACAGTGTTTCCCAAATTGTGGATCACGACTCACTGGTTATGTTATGTTAAAGATCCCTTTTTAAGAGTATATCCATCAAAAAGGTCTCTTGGCGCTGGGGTAGAAGGAGGCTTCTGCTGTCAGAGTCCTTTATTCATAAGCTTGTCTGAACAGCCAAGTTTCTGTTTTTTCTGAACCCCTTGTAATTCACAGAGGATCTTATTTCAAGGGGGAAAGTGTTCCAAGTGAGGAAAGTGGACACAGAAATCCTGCCTCTCCTCCCCCCCTCATTCTTTTGCTTCGAGGAACAACCAGTAGATTTAAATGTGCTGATCTGAGCTGGGGGAATGAATTTTGGAAGAAAGGAAAGCAGGGGTTTTTGCCCTAGAGAGATCTAAAGATAAGGCACCCTGTTTTGAAAATGGACCTCCGAGCTACAGGAAGCCAGTGCAGTTTTTCCCAAGGATTTGATGTGGCAATATCTGAGCTGCCAAAAGGCCAGCCAGGCTGCCTGATTTGTAATATCTGCAGTCTGTGCGCAAGGACAGAAGGAAGTCCCATGAAAAAACATTTACACAGTAAATGCAGGATATTACTGGGCAATTATTATTTTAATGATCACTTCCAGGGTAAAGTACCTTCTTGTTTTCCGAAGTTGCTAGAAACATGATCAGGTCACTCCGCCGATCTGAAGTTTCGTAGATAAATCCTCATCTATGAGGATGCCGTCACTTTTCATCGTTTTTTTGGGGAGTGGAAGGGTGCTCATCTCTGAAGGCCGAAAAGAGGGGTTCCATAAGAGGGCTTCAAGCTCGTTTTTTGGTGGGTCAGGCAAGTCAGTGCAATAAATAAATATGACTTTAAAGTCTGTATTTATCTTGTCACATTTATGATGCTACAACAAGGTCAAATGTCAGGCTATGGCATATTCTTTTAGGATGGGATTGGTGTTTACTTTTCTTTTTTCTGACTGCAAAGTGAGAGGACTTTTAAAAAGTGTATTATGTGACAGTCCTATGATGTTTTTAGCAACATACAACAAAATGTAAGTACCTGTAAATTAACTGTGCATTCAGAAGTTATGAAAGTAAAAATGAAGTACACATTTTTAGGTCTCGCCTGACCCAGCGCATGCGCTGGTCTTGCGAGACTTATTGAGAGGGCTCCAAAAAGTGCTACCAGGCCAGCCTGGAGCTACAGTGCATGTGTGCGCGCGCGCGCGCTGCGCTTAACCGCGATTACTTTCACTTTAGCGGCCGCACGGCCGCTTTGATGTTTGATCGCGATCACTTTTACTTTTCATAGCCGCTTTTGGGACCTTATAAGTATTTAGTTATGCAACTGTTGCATGGCTAAACACTTATAAGGTCCCAAAGGCGAGACCTATTGGCTATGCCAATGCTTGTTTATAATTCTGAAGAGCTCCTCCTTCACAGAAAGTGAGTTGTAGCCTGCACTGTGATCTGCTGTCACGCTGGGAGGAGAATCCCAATGATGAAGCATGCCACATCTGGTGGGTGAGGGAATTTGTCCTCAAAAAGGAATACTTCTGTTCAGCTAGGTTTTTCAAATGCTTTTTAGACCCAAGTGTTCCTGTGTGTGTAAGATATGTGAGTTGAGAGTGAACACCTGCTGGTCTCTAAATCTCCCCTGGCCCTTCTTTTGTGTTTACTACTATTCTTGTAGGTCCAGTAGAGGTTTCAGTAATTTAAACCTGAGTTCACCCCCGGTGGGTATGGCACAGAGCAGGCAGGCTTAACTCAGGAAAATTAGTAAAGCATTTACAAGTCCCAAAACTGTTAAAAAGTAAAAAAGACAACACAATAAAAAAAATCTCCAATTTATAAGAATAGAGAATATTGTAATGAACAAAATGACACCAAAATGACAACAATCCAATAAGAGGAACCGGAGATATGAATTTTTAATTAAAAATAGCGCCATTAAGCACCAACTGCGGTCATCTGGTTGTCCTTGATCGGTACCTAGGCCCGACATAAGGCTGACCCCGATAGAGCACGGGTCGGATACAGAAACCAGGTACATCCCGGTCGGATATTTTCCTCCTGACGTAGTTTCTGAAATGGTAGTCAAAGTCCTAAGAGAGGTAAGGCAGATTGTAGCCGAGATTGGCTCCACAAGGCTAGATAGCCGTCAGACGATGAAGCCGTTGACTTTTGGCAGGAAAGCTCAGAGTGGAAGAAATTCAAAATATGTGCCCAAGTAATGTCCCTTGCTGGGCAGATACTTTTGGCACCTTCGCCAGGTGAAGATATCTACCTTTAGACTTTGTCACTTTTTTCGGGCTCCAGCGGGGCAAGGCTGAAAGCTGTAGCCAAACATGGCTCCATGAGGATGGATACCTTTGCTGCTGCGGAAAAGCTATGCGAGGCAGCAACCTGAAACTTTGTTCTACAGCAAAGCAACTTTGTAGGATTGACTTTACAGGTTTATCCTGGTCCTCCAGAGGTCTTTGGATCCAAAGAGTTTTGAAGTCTCTGGTTTTTCAGGATGTTGGGAGGAGTACACTTTGACACAGCCATGGTCCCAGGACCTCAGGAACAGCACTTAAGGGTCAACACGCATTCCAGCAGAAACCACCAGTAGGGTCCAGGACACGTCCTGTTGGGACTGGTTAGCTGGACTCTTCAGGAACAAGCATTGGCATAGCCAATAGGTCTCGCTTTTGGGACCTTATAAGTGTATAGCCATGCAACAGTTGCATACCTAAATACTTATAAGGTCCCAAAAGCCAGACCTATTGGCTATGCCAATGCTTGTTTCTGTTTATTACTGCTCTGTAGTAATGGCGGCGCACGGGTGCTACCATTACTACATAGAAGTAATAAACTGGAAAAAAAAAATGGCTCACGGAGAACATCAAAGCGGTTGTGCGGCCGCAAAAGTGAAAGTGATCGCGTTTGCGGTCAAACATCAAAGCGGCCGCGCCGCCGCGAAAGTGAGGCGCGCGCCCGCGCACATGCACTGTTGCTCTAGGCTACAGTGGTAGCACTTTTTTGAACCCTCACAAAAGTCTCGCCAGACAGCGCATGCGCTGGGTCAGGCGAGACCTAAAAATGGCTTCTCAAAGTTTTATTCCTGTGCTTAAAAGGTCAGCCAACTGACCCGAGGAGTTGACTTCTTTATGCTGGATCCAAGTGGAAGCAGGTCCAGCCTCTCAGTTCTCCTCACAGATCTCAACAACAGGTGCAGTCTTCCTTCTGTCTTCTACAGGGCCAAAAGTATTCTGCAGAAGGGGCCCAGAGATGCTACATTTATGCCTGACACAAGCCTGTGAGTGGGGGTGACTCCTGGCCCCTGCCTAACTAATAGGGAAAAATTCCCAGGGGGTACCTCTACCCAGGTTTGCAGCAGTTCCTGTGTGCCCTAGTGCAAACAATCCCACAGTGTCTCTCTGTACCTAAAACCAGGATGGCAGAACCTTCATTTCCCTGCGCAGAGGTGTGACCAGGGAAATGAGCCACCCCTCCTCTTTAGTCACTCAAAACGAGTTATAGGGGCAGCTCCTCTCCCACTGAGATTGTTGGTGCCTGGCTGGCTAGAAATTCAAAAGAGATAGCAGGTCCAGGTGTTAGCTACATTTGCCTGCGACAGGCTAGGCTTCTTTGAAGATAATCAAGTTACGAGTTACCGCCCAGATGGTCATCATGTCAGAGGGACAGAACACCTCCCAACAGCCTAGGCATTTGTCTCAGCGCTGAGTGCAAGTTTCCATCTCATCAAGGAGCTATTCAGCTCCTGGGTGGCAGCTGAAAGCTCATGCAGGTGAGTTTCTAGAAGCTTATGTTGGGCAAAAGGTGACGTTTTAAAGGTACTCTTTGTTAAATATTTAGTACAAATCTGAATTTACCAATGAATTGGATTTGTAATTAATATTTTAAAAAGTCAAAGATTTAACTTTTTAGTAGGTTCCTAGGAGGAAATATAATTTTTAATTTTAATATTAACACCCAAAGATTTTCTATGGAACACCTAACCCTTTTACAGTGAAAATAGCCTCAGGGGCCTTGTCACTGTAATGACACATTTTCTAAATTAAAATGTTACATTTCCTACTTTAAAATAATTTGACCTCTACCTTATTTCTTAGGGCAGTCTCATTAATATCTAAAAGGAGGGTTTAGGCTTGTCTAAAGGGGTTATTTTGACAGGTCAAATTTGCAATGTTAACACCACATAGACAGACTACATTAGTAGACCTGCAGTCATGGTTTGCACTTTCACTCTAGTTAGGACTCAATGTGTGCTGCAGGCCACTAGTGACATTTAACTAACAAGCGTGGAGTACACTGTGTACCATATGCTAGGGACTTACTTGTAAGTTAAACATATCAATTGGGCTTTCAGCCAATTTCAACATATTTTAGGCATCAGAGCACATAAACGGGTGCCTAGTTAACAAAGTGCCAGAACACACAGTCAAAAAAGCAATAAACTCTAGCAATAAATGGGGGTTACTGCACAAGAAGGTGCATTTTGCTAGAGTATTCTTTGATTGACCATCACATTATGGATTCCGCAGCAACCACAGCACTAAGACCGCCCTAATAGCCGCCACCGACGACATCCGAGCCCTCCTCGATCAAGGCCACAGAGCAGCCCTCATCCTCCTGGACCTTTCAGCAGCCTTCGAAACCATCTCCCACCGCACACTAGCCATGAGACTCCACGAAGCCGGCATCCAGGCCACAGCCTTGGACTGGATTTGATATTTCCTCTCAGGCAGAACACCCGAGAATAAGACTCCCGCCCTTCCTCTCTGAACTAACAGAGATCAGATGTGGAGTACCCCAAGGATCCTCCCTCAGCCCCACGCTCTTTAACGTCTACATGGCCCCCCTTGCAACCATAATCAGAAAACATGGGCTCAACATAGTCTCATAGCCCAACAACACCCAGCTCATCCTCTCCCTCACCAAGGAACCCAACATCACCAGGCGCAGTTTCTAAGAAGGGATGAAAGACATCGCAACCTGGATGAGCAGCAGCTGCCTGAAGCTCAATTCGGAGAAACAGAAGTCCTCATCCTCGGCTCCACCCCTCCACATGGGACAACACCTGGTGGCCCTCTGCCCTCGGAAACCCACCCACCCCACTGGACCACACACGCCTCCTCAGCATCATACTCGACTCTTCACTCACCATGACGGCCAGATCAACGCTGTGTCCTCCACTTGCTTCAACACCATCGGCATACTTCGCAAGACCTTCAAATGGATCCCCCAGTCACCGAGGCACTCATCACCAGCAGAATGGACTACAGAAAAACGCTCTATGCCGGAATCAACTTAAAGCTGCTCCGCAAACTACAGACTGTCCAGAACGCTGCAGCCAGACTCATCCTCAACATACCACACCATAACCACGTCACCCAACACCTCTGCGACCTCCACTGGCTCCCTGTTGAAAGAAGACTAACCTTCGAACTGCTGGCACCCGCCTACAAAGCCCTCCATAACACCGGACCCCAATACCTCAATGAACGAATCTCCTTCCACGCCCCAAGAGAAACCTCCGCCCTGCCGACCTCGCCCTAGCCACGGTCCCCCGCATCCACAGAGCCAGAGCAGGAGGCTGATCCTTCTCCTACATCGCAGCCGAGACCTGAATGAACTCCCCCACCACATCCGACGAAGCCCGACACTGCACCAATTCATAAAGGACCGCCACACCTGGCTCTTTGAATGACCGACGGAGCTGCCTGCACCCCCACCCGTGAGACCCTCAGGGGTGAGTAGTGCGCTTTAAAAACCCTAATTGATTGATTGATTGATTATGTCAGGATGATGCAAGCAAACCTCACGTTCTGTGCTGAGAAGCTTCGAACGGCCCTTTTCAGTGCCCAATGCTTCACCCGACCCTCACATTCTGTGCCAGCATGCTCTCCAGTCAGGTTGCTCAAAGTATCCCTCACTGTCCGTCAAAGGACCCTCACTTCCATTTAAAAAGTTGCAAACGATGTTTTGTTTAACAGTATCCTTCAACTGACCCTCACATTCTGTGCTGGGATTCTTGAAGTCACCCTCCTTTTCCATGCGTGGGTGCTTCAGAGACCCCGCACATTCTTTGCCGGGGTGCTTGAACGGACCCTCACTTTTGTGCCAGGATGCTTCAGAACCAGGGGGTTTACAGCGTCCCTCACTTTCTGTGTTAAGATGCATGAAAGGGCCCTCACTTGCTGCGCATGGATGTTTCAGACAGTGAGCTGCCAAAGAGCATCGCGTTCTGTGGCAGGATGATGCAGGCAAGAATCACATGTGTCTCGATGCTTCACATGACGCTCACTTTCCGCTTCAACTGTCCCTCATTTTTCAGTCTCAGGCAGGTGGAACCATCCCTCGTTGGCAGTCTCTGGAAGCTGCTAGTAACCCTCCCCTTCAGTGCCAGAACGCCTCAAACGTCCCTCAGATTCGACTCCGGGGTGTTTTGAGTGACCCCCATAAACCGTGAGAGAGGATGCTGTAAGGGACCCCTCCTTTTCGAAGGGGAGACAGGCGAGCAGAGACGGAGATGCCTGGGTTGAGTCCATGTGAGAAGAGCAAAAGGAGAAATGAAAGAGAATTATGGAGAGAAAAAAAAGTAGAAAGGGAGAGAGAGAAGACGAAGAAGAGGGAACTGTAGAAAGAGGGAAACATGTGGATGTTGGTAGTGAGAATGGAGGCTAGAAAAGATGAAAACAGAAAGGGAGATAGAGAGATGGAAAGGTAGTTTGGGGAGACAAGGGGTAGATGTAGGAGACAGGGAGGAAGGATCTGCTGGGCTACTGCAGGGGAAGATCATGGGGGGGCAAAATGGGAGAGAAGGGAGAGTTAGAAAAGGAGGAATCAGGGGCGTAGCTTTCTTTGGTGCAGCAGGAGCAGTGGCACCAGGGCCCAGAGTGCCACACTAAGCCCTGATTATTGCTGTATTTTATCGTTCAAACAGCAGTGGGGCGGGGGGCTTCCTTGCACCAGGGCCCATGGCACACTGGCTGCGCTACTGGAAGGAATGGAGCTGTCGAGGAAGGATAGAGCGGCGTCGCAGGGAAAAGGGGAGAGGAGAGGTTGTGGGAGGAGATGTGGGAAAAAAGGAGGGGTGTGTTGATGGAAGGAGGGGGACACCGCGAGAAGGAGGGAGGGAGATGTCGATGGCTAAAGGAAAGGGGTGTTGGAAAAGAAAGCAGGACGTTGCTGGGGAGGTGCTGTGAGGGCAGACGGTGTGGGTGAGGGAAGTGCCCGGAATCCACACAGTAGCCCACGCCGGTGGATGTGATAGCCACCGGGGCAGCACACAGAGCCGCTGCCGCGATCAGCGCCCCCGGCCAGGCCCGGCCTCCTCCGTCCTCCCCCGGAGCCGGGCCTGCCCCCTCCTGTCCTCCTCTGCCCGCCAAGCAGGCGGCTCGACACAGCGAGCGGGGGCAGCCAGTGGGCCGGGCTGTGTGATAGCGAGAGGCCGGGGGAGGCTCCTGACTGAGACCAGGGCCGTGGAGAGCACGAACCGGGCCCGGGGGAGATCACTGACCGGGGCTGCAGGAGAGCATTATCCGCGTGGGCGAGAGGCTCTGAGACCGGGGCCCGGGAGAGCACGGCCCGCAGGAGGCGTGCGCAGAGCGGGGACGCTGCAGCTGAGCACCGGGGACCTCCGGCCTGAGCCCTGCGGTCCGCCCATGGAGGACACCTTACCAGCCCTCGCAGCCGGCCCCCGCAACACTGTGCGGTGCAGGTAAGGTGCACATCGGGAGGAAACAGAGAGAGCTCAGCGTGCACGCACTTCACACCCAGAGAGTACACACAGAGGAGCGGACATGGGAGCGAAGACCATGCACTGTGCACCGATTACAGCCAGGGAGCACACTCAGAGAAGGGAACGAGCACATACATGTACACAGGGCACTGTGCACAGATTACAGCCAGAGAGCACAGCGGAGGGAACCGGCACATACATGTACATAGGGCAATGTGCCCAGACCACAGTCAGAGACCACACCTAGAGAAGGGAACCATCACATACATAGGGCACTGTGCACAGATCACAGCCAGAGAGCACACAGCGGAGGGAACCGGCACATGCACACAGACAGAGCACTGAGAGGAGATCGCAGGATGTGAGCACACAGCGGAGGGAACCGACACATGTACGCAAAGAGAGCACTGAGTGGAGATCGAAGCAAGAGAGCACACAGAGGAGGGAACCGGCACTTGTACATAGAGAGAGCATTATGCATAGATCGCAGCCAGAGAGCACACAGAGGAGGGAACCGGCACATGTACACCTAGAGATCACCGAGCGGAGATCACAGCGAGAGAGCACACAGCGGAGGGAATCGGCACATATACGCAAAGAGAGCACTGAGCGGAGATCGCCGGAAGAGAGCACACACATAGGAAGGAACCGGCACATGTACACAGGGAGAGCACTGAGCGGAGATCTCAGCGAGAGCACACAGAGGAGGGAACCGGCACATGCACACAGAGACAGCACTGAGCTCAGATCACAGCGAGAGAGCACACAGAGGAGGGACCCAGCACATGAACATAGAGAGAGCACTGAGCGGAGATCGCACGAAGAGAGTACACAGAGGAGGGAACCGGCGCATAAACACAAAGAGAGCACACAGAGGAGGAAACCGGCACTTGTACACAGAGAGGGCACTATGCATAGATCACAGCCAGAGAGCACACAGAAGAGGGAACCGGCACATGTACACCTAGAGATCACTGAGCGGAGATCGCAGGAAGGGAGCACACAGAGGAGGGAACCGGCACATGTACACTGACAGAGAGCAGTGAGCAGAGATCGGAGGAAGAGAGCACACAGAGGAGGGAACCGGCACATGCACACCTAGAGAGGACTGAGCGGAGATCGCAGGAAGAGAGCACGCAGAGGAGGGAACCGGCACATGCATGCAAAGAGAGCACTGAGCGGAAATCGCAGCCAGAGAGCGCACAGAGGAGGGAACCGGCACATGCATGCAAAGAGAGCACCGAGCGGAGATCGCAGGAAGAGAGCACACAGAGGAGGGAACCGGCACATGTACAGAGAGAGCGCACTGAGCGGAGATCGCAGGAAGAGAGCACACACAGAAGAGAGAAGAGGGAACCGGCACATGTACAGAGAGAGAGCTTTGAGCGGAGATCGCAGGAAGCACACAGAAATGAGCACATACATTCGGAAAGGAAGCACTGTGCACAGATCACAGCCGCCCCTGCTTTAAGTAGGCCGCTCCTCACGGTGCTAAGTATCAGCACTTCTCAGTTTCCTCCCTTTCAGTACCTGCACTTTTCCTTGCTAAAGGAAAGCACAGTACACATAAAGTTGGACCAGGGCAGTGGTCGAAGTTGGCGGGGTCGGAGGGACACGAACTGCCCATACTTTTTTAAATTTATGGAAAACAGTTCCACTACTTTCTGTGAAAAGATAAGTGTCCGAGAATATTAATCCCGGGAGTTGAAATGCTTCAGCTGCAGTGTTAGGCCACGAGTCTTCAGTGCTGAGACCGAAGGCTGACAGACAGCTAAACAAGCCTTCCTGCCAGGGTGCCTGCTTACCTGAAAGAAGTGTCAAAATGCTCAGTACGTCAATCTACAAATGTAATAAGGGAGCTCCGATGTCGGCATTGGCGTTAATTAATTAATGGATTCACTTTACACTGCTTGATGACATACATGTATTGTTGTTGAGTGTTTTTGGAAAGGAGTTACCAGCTGGGCTGTGAAGTGTGTGCTTTTTAAAGGCCGGCAACACAGGACCGACTGGTGCTACTGGGGCCTGTTACCCCACCACCCCCCTCTCCACTGCTCCGACTAGGATTCAGTACTGTGGCTGTCTGGTTACAGACACAGACCTCCTAGAGGTTTCAAAAACTATCAGTGCGTTTCCCACTGAATAACTTAATTTGTATTTGTTTAACATTTAAGCAGTGTGTCATTTATAGGTACATACATGAAGGTGAAAGACCCCAAAAGTTACTGAATGTTTTGTTTTTTTAGCCACTCCTTTGACCTCGACCCCACGCTTAGTCGCCCCACCCCCATGTGCACAACATCACAGCTCCCTTACTTTCTTTAATAGGCTTAGACTGCTGGAGCAGGGTCAGGGCAGGGATTGTGGGAGGGGATTATGAACAGGCTGTCAGGGCTGCTGAATCCATATGCTGGGCCATAGCCAAAATGTTATGTTATGTTATAAGTTGTTTGTAAAGCGCACGTTCCCCCAGGGGTTTCATGGCGCTACTTGGAACATACTGGGACCAAAGGGAAAATCGTGAGCTCTCATGCACAGCCACGTTTTAATCGATTTCCTGAATTTGAGTAGGTCTACAGGATCGGATCTCCAAAAATATGAAGCAGAGCCTGGCTTTCATAGTGACAGGCGGCTCACTGCTTAGGGGATTGTAGGCTGTGCATCCCACTAACAGGACAGGGTCCAACCAAACCCTATGCTGTTAAACACACTGTATGTATAATTTGGGGTGCGTCCTGTGTGCTGAATTCTATGTGCATGTGTGAGTTCTTCGGCCTGTGTGTGAGTGCCAGTGAGAGAGAAAGTGTGCGCTCCTGGTTTTGTGTCTAGTTTCCACCCCTGATAAAAAAAGATGGCAAAGACCCAAAGATTCAGCCCTGCCTCTAATAAGCAGCACCCCATTCCAGGGCGCACATACACACAGGAGTTCTGCTGGTAGCCTGTGGCCCTTATCTGCAGGATCTTGCTATTGACAGCTACTGTCCCCAGGACCAATGTGGAAAGACCAGGGAGGCAGCTGTAGAGAGCCAAGGGGTTCAGAAGTGATTGGAGGGAGAGGCAGAAGGTCTGTACATCCCATCCTCGTCGCCACTCTCCCCAGGACCAATGTGGAAAGACCAGGGGGGGGCAGCTGTAGAGAGCCAAGGGGTTCAGAAGGGATTGGGAGGAGAGGCAGGTCTGTACATCCCATTCTCGTCGCCACTCTCCCCAGGACCAATGTGGAAAGACCAGGGGGGCAGCTGTAGAGAGCCAAGTGGTTCAGAAGGGATTGGGAAAACAAGCAGAAGGTCTGTACATCCCATCTTCGTCGCCACTCTCCCCAGGACCAATGTGGAAAGACCAGGGGGGGGGGGGCAGCTGTAGAGAGCCAAGGGGTTCAGAAGGGATTGGGAGGAGAGGCAGAAGGTCTGTACATCCCATCCTCGTCGCCACTCTCCCCAGGACCAATGTGGAAAGACCAGGGGGGGGCAGCTGTAGAGAGCCAAGGGGTTCAGAAGGGATTGGGAGGAGAGGCAGGTCTGTACATCCCATTCTCGTCGCCACTCTCCCCAGGACCAATGTGGAAAGACCAGGGGGGCAGCTGTAGAGAGCCAAGTGGTTCAGAAGGGATTGGGAAAACAAGCAGAAGGTCTGTACATCCCATCTTCGTCGCCACTCTCCCCAGGACCAATGTGGAAAGACCAGGGGGGGGGGGGCAGCTGTAGAGAGCCAAGGGGTTCAGAAGGGATTGGGAGGAGAGGCAGAAGGTCTGTACACCCCATCCTCGTCGCCACTCTCCCCAGGACCAATGTGGAAAGACCAGGGGGGCAGCTGTAGAGAGCCAAGGGGTTCAGAAGGGATTGGGGGGAGAGGCAGAAGGTCTGTACATCCCATCCTCGTCGCCACTCTCCCCAGGACCAATGTGGAAAGACCAGGGGGGGGGGGGCAGCTGTAGAGAGCCAAGGGGTTCAGAAGGGATTGGGAGGAGAGGCAGAAGGTCTGTACATCCCATCCTCGTCGCCACTCTCCCCAGGACCAATGTGGAAAGACCAGGGGGGGCAGCTGTAGAGAGCCAAGGGGTTCAGAAGGGATTGGGAGGAGAGGCAGAAGGTCTGTACATCCCATCCTCGTCGCCACTCTCCCCAGGACCAATGTGGAAAGACCAGGGGGGCAGCTGTAGAGAGCCAAGGGGTTCAGAAGGGATTGGGGGGAGAGGCAGAAGGTCTGTACATCCCATCCTCGTCGCCACTCTCTCCAGGACCAATGTGGAAAGACCAGGGGGGCAGCTGTAGAGAGCCAAGGGGTTCAGAAGGGATTGGGGGAGAGGCAGAAGGTCTGTACATCCTGTCCTCGTCGCCACTGCTATGATGCCGACTTGCCAAGCCTGTAGTACTTTCAAAAGGGCTTTGCTGCATAAACGCAGCTCCATCAAGATTGTCAACAGTCCAGCTCAGCTCCCACCCAGTCTCCAACTGCCTCCCTGTAGTACTTGCCTCCCTAGTGACTGTCAACATTCCTTGCATGCCCTTCCTACCTACAATTAAAGGAACCCCAATACATTTAAAGCCACAACACACTCCAATCCTAAACATTGCAGTCCCAAAGTCAAGGCCCTTTCTAACACATGACCCGTCCCCACGAGCACCGCTCCAGCAAGGTGACAGATGCGAACTCTCGCAGAATCCTGTGTGTCTCACTTCCGAGTCTGCCACTGACTCTCGGTATGACCCGAGGACTGCCATTCACTACCCTAGGTACCCACCTGTGATGAAATCTCACTGACCCCTAAATGTGCCGACTGAGCCTTTCACTCTGGGATGACGTGAGCAGTGTCCACTCACTACCTGGTTGTCCTGTGTCTGAGTCCCTGACCGTGTGACTGAGGAAACCCACTTGTTAGGACCAGTGCTTAATTTGTAAAATTTGAAGTGCAGGTGCTCAAATCTTTGTCGGAGGCCACACCTACTTTTCTTTGACTCCACCCACTTCCTCCACTGGCTCCACCCACTTCCTCTATTAGATCCACCCACATCCTCAACTGGCACTGTGAAACGTCAGATGAATTTCAGCAAGGGAGCCTGCCTTCCTCATAATAAGGTTCTGATAGGAGGTTCCCCTGCCCTGTGAACATTTTGAAAAAGATTAAATCAAAAGTGCATTTAAAGCACAATTTTGGAATAAATTAGATAAAATCACTAATGCATTGAACAGGGACAATAATTCCAGTGCTCTATGTGCTGATTTGGGGAACGGACAATACCGGGGTAGGGTATGCCCTTTTTAATAGTCCATGCCTGACACTTGGCGAGTTCGTAGTGGGAAGCTGACCAATATGGTATGGTAACAGAATATGTTGTCCGAATATAATGCAGGTAAGGAAATAGACCCCTTGCTAATGCCGGCTTGATATAAAAAAAAATAACAGACATAGTTGATGTGCAGTGGGCCTCTCACACCTAGACCAGGTGTCTGTGCACTAGTAATGCCGGGTCTGGTGGCTTAGTGGACTAATGCGCCCACTACAGGGGCCTGTGTTCAACCACATTGCCACAGCTTCAAACCCCACTCATTTCATCCTTCCAAGGTCGATAAAAGGAGTACCATTGAATTGGTAACAATAAACATCTGTTATTCAGCTCCAAGATGCCCTTGGGTGAGCGTGCGCTTTACAAATACACATGTTAAGTTATGTAACAGATGTGTCCCTGCTTACTGATCGTCAAGGTTCTCATTTGTCCCGTCTTTTCCTCTCTCCTGCCTATCTTTATACCTCCACCCTCTCAGCTTCTTCCTCCTTTTCACTCTCTCCATCCTATCCTCTTTTTCCGTCTCTCACTTCCCTCCTCTCTCTCTTACTAGGTTCTCATTCATCTCCGTTCAATATGACATCCTTATTTCTGGACCCATTCTCTTGGTCGTTTTTTGCCCCTTTTCCTCGTCTTTATCTTACTTCTGATCCCTCCCACCCAGTATCTCCTCTTTCCATTCAGTCACTTATTCCGCTCCTCCTCTCGTTTCTATATTTCACCCCCTCATTTTCCTTCGTTTTTTCTCTTCTCTATTTTTCGTTTTTCCTCTGGTTCCATGAAATGTAAACATGGAACCAACAAGGCCACCGTCACGCTGCGTTAAAAAAAGAAAATCTGAGCGGGAGGCCTTTAAAATAACTTCAGCAGGTGCAGGGCAGGATGGGCGCACACTTGGCAGATGCCCCCGAAACCTGATTGCGACAAAGGAAACCCCAACCTGGCAATGCATAGGCGATGAGATTAAGATCCAGGCAGAGTCTAGTACTGACATCACCCTGCGCTCTAATGTGAGACTGCCGCCACATGTAATGTCGCTAACTTTGCATTAAAAAAAGCGCTATAATGAAAATAGGGTTTGCACTTTTCCACGCACGTATGCATCAAACCGTTAATCAAGACATACTTGCTTCAGAAGCTTATGTTAAAAAACAAAAATGAAATAATTACTTACTGCCTTTTTTCAGTTTTATTTATAGGCCTCCTGCTTGCTTCCTTCGATGACTAGAACTGCAGCTGCGCAGTACACTGGGGCATGCGAAAAGTGCAGACCCTGATCTGCATTTTGTCCATACAACTTGGGAGGAAGCACTTGATGATTCAACGCTAAGGAGGGAGGACGGGCCTGACGTCACCATGCCCAGGCAGTTTATGGCTGTGTGTGTGTGTGTGTGCCATCCTTGTTCCTCATGAGAAGGCGGGAGGCCCCGCATCCAAATTTAATAATTTTACAGCATGGCACGCTCAATCAAGCACCAATGACTGAATCCAGGCAGGCATGGATTTATTTACAAATTTACAAAGTCAAGCAACAAGGGCCTCCCTGCACGAGCGCGTACTTTTCATAGAGCAGTTTCTTTCGAGAGCCATCCGTTTTCTATTCACGGGAACCTAAAAAGGTAAATTAACTGTCTCATTGTCATCCCCTGGGAATAACTCCTAAATAAAAGTCCCACAGCTGGTGTTGAAATAATTGAACCCGGTATAACACATGCTGTAAGTAACAAAGCACGGAGTTACTACTCCTTGAAAAAATTTGATTTATTTACCCCTCACCATAGCATGCAGCTCCAGCGAGATTCCAAGGCTCCGCCTCTTTCATGAAAAAACGACCCGTGCCGTGCGCCTTTCACGCAGAGAGCGCGAGCTGCACGTCGCTTGTCAATAATAAACGCTGCAGTCCTTTCACGAAGGATGAACGTGATGTAAAAAATAATAAACGCACACCTACCTGCCCAGAAGACAGTGCTTAATTTGTGCCGGTGCTTTCCGGTGCTTAGCACCGGCACTTATTTCTTAGGGCCGGGTCTATACACGATATCGGTCTCTCCAGTGAATAGATGATATTGCATCAGCAGCACTGCTCGTGTTTGACCTTCAGGGGGCCCTTCTGGTAAGACTAGTATACGAAATTGCTACTTTGCAACCTGTTCCGAAAATATCTAGTAAATTTGTAACTGTCCCCAAAATATTCCAAGGGTGGAGTTGGAATAGTTAACAAGCCTCCTGCTCTGCATCTACCACCCTCACATTCAAATAGGGCAAGCTCTGAGGAAGTTACACTTTAACTTGTTCTTCTGGGCAGGTAGGTGTGCGTTTATTATTTTTTACATCACGTTCATCCTTCGTGAAAGGACTGCAGCGTTTATTATTGACAAGCGACGTGCAGCTCGCGCTCTCTGCGTGAAAGGCGCACGGCACGGGTCGTTTTTTCATGAAAGAGGCGGAGCCTTGGAATCTCGCTGGAGCTGCATGCTATGGTGAGGGGTAAATAAATCAAATTTTTTCAAGGAGTAGTAACTCCGTGCTTTGTTACTTACAGCATGTGTTATACCGGGTTCAATTATTTCAACACCAGCTGTGGGACTTTTATTTAGGAGTTATTCCCAGGGGATGACAATGAGACAGTTAATTTACCTTTTTAGGTTCCCGTGAATAGAAAACGGATGGCTCTCGAAAGAAACTGCTCTATGAAAAGTACGCGCTCGTGCAGGGAGGCCCTTGTTGCTTGACTTTGTAAATTTGTAAATAAATCCATGCCTGCCTGGATTCAGTCATTGGTGCTTGATTGAGCGTGCCATGCTGTAAAATTATTAAATTTGGATGCGGGGCCTCCCGCCTTCTCATGAGGAACAAGGATGGCACACACACACACACACAGCCATAAACTGCCTGGGCATGGTGACGTCAGGCCCGTCCTCCCTCCTTAGCGTTGAATCATCAAGTGCTTCCTCCCAAGTTGTATGGACAAAATGCAGATCAGGGTCTGCACTTTTCGCATGCCCCAGTGTACTGCGCAGCTGCAGTTCTAGTCATCGAAGGAAGCAAGCAGGAGGCCTATAAATAAAACTGAAAAAAGGCAGTAAGTAATTATTTCATTTTTGTTTTTTAACATAAGCTTCTGAAGCAAGTATGTCTTGATTAACGGTTTGATGCATACGTGCGTGGAAAAGTGCAAACCCTATTTTCATTATAGCGCTTTTTTTAATGCAAAGTTAGCGACATTACATGTGGCGGCAGTCTCACATTAGAGCGCAGGGTGATGTCAGTACTAGACTCTGCCTGGATCTTAATCTCATCGCCTATGCATTGCCAGGTTGGGGTTTCCTTTGTCGCAATCAGGTTTCGGGGGCATCTGCCAAGTGTGCGCCCATCCTGCCCTGCACCTGCTGAAGTTATTTTAAAGGCCTCCCGCTCAGATTTTCTTTTTTTAACGCAGCGTGACGGTGGCCTTGTTGGTTCCATGTTTACATTTCATGGAACCAGAGGAAAAACGAAAAATAGAGAAGAGAAAAAACGAAGGAAAATGAGGGGGTGAAATATAGAAACGAGAGGAGGAGCGGAATAAGTGACTGAATGGAAAGAGGAGATACTGGGTGGGAGGGATCAGAAGTAAGATAAAGACGAGGAAAAGGGGCAAAAAACGACCAAGAGAATGGGTCCAGAAATAAGGATGTCATATTGAACGGAGATGAATGAGAACCTAGTAAGAGAGAGAGGAGGGAAGTGAGAGACGGAAAAAGAGGATAGGATGGAGAGAGTGAAAAGGAGGAAGAAGCTGAGAGGGTGGAGGTATAAAGATAGGCAGGAGAGAGGAAAAGACGGGACAAATGAGAACCTTGACGATCAGTAAGCAGGGACACATCTGTTACATAACTTAACATGTGTATTTGTAAAGCGCACGCTCACCCAAGGGCATCTTGGAGCTGAATAACAGATGTTTATTGTTACCAATTCAATGGTACTCCTTTTATCGACCTTGGAAGGATGAAATGAGTGGGGTTTGAAGCTGTGGCAATGTGGTTGAACACAGGCCCCTGTAGTGGGCGCATTAGTCCACTAAGCCACCAGACCCGGCATTACTAGTGCACAGACACCTGGTCTAGGTGTGAGAGGCCCACTGCACATCAACTATGTCTGTTATTTTTTTTTATATCAAGCCGGCATTAGCAAGGGGTCTATTTCCTTACCTGCATTATATTCGGACAACATATTCTGTTACCATACCATATTGGTCAGCTTCCCACTACGAACTCGCCAAGTGTCAGGCATGGACTATTAAAAAGGGCATACCCTACCCCGGTATTGTCCGTTCCCCAAATCAGCACATAGAGCACTGGAATTATTGTCCCTGTTCAATGCATTAGTGATTTTATCTAATTTATTCCAAAATTGTGCTTTAAATGCACTTTTGATTTAATCTTTTTCAAAATGTTCACAGGGCAGGGGAACCTCCTATCAGAACCTTATTATGAGGAAGGCAGGCTCCCTTGCTGAAATTCATCTGACGTTTCACAGTGCCAGTTGAGGATGTGGGTGGATCTAATAGAGGAAGTGGGTGGAGCCAGTGGAGGAAGTGGGTGGAGTCAAAGAAAAGTAGGTGTGGCCTCCGACAAAGATTTGAGCACCTGCACTTCAAATTTTACAAATTAAGCACTGCCAGAAGAACAAGTTAAAGTGTAACTTCCTCAGAGCTTGCCCTATTTGAATGTGAGGGTGGTAGATGCAGAGCAGGAGGCTTGTTAACTATTCCAACTCCACCCTTGGAATATTTTGGGGACAGTTACAAATTTACTAGATATTTTCGGAACAGGTTGCAAAGTAGCAATTTCGTATACTAGTCTTACCAGAAGGGCCCCCTGAAGGTCAAACACGAGCAGTGCTGCTGATGCAATATCATCTATTCACTGGAGAGACCGATATCGTGTATAGACCCGGCCCTAAGAAATAAGTGCCGGTGCTAAGCACCGGAAAGCACCGGCACAAATTAAGCACTGGTTAGGACCCACTACTTCCAGACGCACTTCTTGAAAATCTGATCCCATCCTTGCTCTGCTCGAAGCCCCACCCAGGCCCCACCCCTAACACCACTGCAAACTCTGCCCTATCATCGCACCCACTCGATTGGGCAAGTACCTGCACTTTTTTCTCAATTAAAGCCCCGACCAGACAGAGGGAACAGCGCATGCACCGGGTGTGTCTCATTTGCATATTTAATTCAGAATAGCGTCACAGAAAGTGACGTCACATAAAGCCTTACACTTTGTTTTGTTTAACTTTTTGCAAGTTAGATGAAGGGCTTTCCATATATTAGTGTGTAACTGCTCTAAGAAATGCCAAATACGACACTATTTTTTATTTTAAACAGGTGTCGAACTTGTTATAGCCTCTTTTAATTGCGTTTAGAGAACAAACGAAATGTGCTGGGTATATTTGTTATCAATTAAAGTTGGTGTTCAGACATGTCTGTTTTCTGCTGGTGCTCTGTGCCAACTTTAAGGCACGAAAGCGCTGCACATTTGCAGTTCGTTTGGTGATGGAAGGTTTCATGGTGTGACGTTCTCTGTACTTCTCAGATTAGGACCTTTTTGACAAAGGGAAGGAAGGTGGGAAGGAGGGTTTTGCAAACGCCCCAAGACCAGGTGAGTAGGTGACACCCACAGAGCTTGTACATGCAAGCCGCTACAGTGCTGCGGCGCAAGGTGACACCTCTGAGCCCCTCTGTCTGGCCTTGGGTAAGGGGAACGGAGTCCCCTCTCTAAAACTAGCAGGGGGACGCCGTACACCCGCATCCATCTCCAACTTGTGCCCTTGCTCTGGTGCAGGTGTCACTGCTCCTCTCACACATGTGCACACAGATAGACTGGGTTCATGGCTCACCTGTGATCATAATGCACATATGTGTTTGTCTCACTTATTCCCCACACAGGCATCTCTGTGTGCGTCTCACCTGCTCCTCGCTGGGGTGCGCTCCTAGATACCTTATATGTTTGTCTCTTTTGCTTCTCGCACGTGTGTGAATACAGCGCAGCCCTGTATGTGTGTCTCTCCTGCTGTGTGCATAAGTGTGCTCCCACACCACCTCTGCGTATCGCCGGCTGTGTGCACAAGTGTGCTCCCAGACCATCATTGCACTTCACCAGGTGCGTGCACAAGTGTGCTCCCGCACCACCTCTGCGTATCACCGGCTGTGTGCACAAGTGTGCTCCCAGACCCTCATTGCGCTTCACCAGGTGCGTGCACAAGTGTGCTCCCAGAGCACCTCTGCGTATCACCGGCTGTGTGCACAAGTGTGCTCCCAGACCATCATTGCACTTCACCAGGTGCGTGCACAAGTGTGCTCCCAGAGCACCTCTGCGTATCGCCGGCTGTGTGCACAAGTGTGCTCCCAGACCATCATTGCACTTCACCAGGTGCGTGCACAAGTGTGCTCCCAGACCACCTCTGCGTATCACGGCTGTGTGCACAAGTGTGCTCCCAGACCACCTCTGCGTATCGCCGGCTGTGTGCACAAGTGTGCTCCCAGAGCACCTCTGCGTATCGCCGGCTGTGTGCACAAGTGTGCTCCCAGAGCACCTCTACATCTCACCTGTTGCGCGCACAAGAGTGCCGCCAGAGCACCTCTGCTCCTCACCTGTTGCGTGCACAAGTGTTCTCCCAGACCACCCTCTGCGTCTCACCTGTTGGTTGGCACATGTGTGCTCCCAGAGCACCTCTACATCTCACCTGTTGCGCGCCCAAGAGTGCTGCCAGAGCACCTCTGTGACTCACTTGTTGCGTGCATAAGAGTACGCCCAGACCACCTATGCGTCTCACCTGCTGTGCGCACAAGAGTGCTCCCAGAGCACCTCTGCTCCTCATCTGTTGCGTGCATAAATATACTCCCTGACCACCTCTGCGTCTCACCTGTTGTGTGCACAAGAGTGCTCCAAGAGCACCTCTGTGTCTCACCTGTTGCGTGCACAAGTGTGCCCCCAAACCACCTCAGCGTCTCACCTGTTGCGTGCACAAGTGTGCTCCCAGAGCACCTCTGTGTCGCACCTGTTGTGTGCACAAGAGTGTTCCCAGAACACCTTTGCGCCTCACCTGTTGCTTGCACAAGAGTGCTCCCAGACCACTTCTGCGCCTCACCTGTTGCGTGCACAAGTGTGCTCCCAGACCACTTTTCGCCTCCCTGTTGCGTGCACAAGTGTGCCCCCTGACCACCTCTGTGTCTCACCTGTTCCGTGCACAAGTGCGCCCACAGACCTCCTCTGCATCTCACCTGTTGAGTGCACAAGTGTGGTCCCAGACCACCTCTGTGTACCACCTGTTGCATGCACAAGTGTGCTCCCAGACCACCTATGCGCCTCACCTGTTGCATGCACAAGTGTGCTCCCAGACCACCTCTGCGTCCCACCTGTTGCATGCACAAGTGTGCTCCCAGACCACCTTTGCGCCTCACCTGTTGCATGCACAAGTGTGCTCCCAGACCACCTCTGCGTCTCACCTGTTGCATGCACAAGTGTGCTCCCAGACCACCTCTGCGTGTCACCTGTTGCATGCACAAGTGTGCTCCCAGAACACCTTTGCATCTCACCTGTTGCATGCACAAGTGTGCCCAGACCACCTCTGCATCTTACCTGTTGCTTGCACAAGTGTGCTCCCAGACCACCTTTCGTCTCATCTGTTGCGTGCACAAGTGTGCCCCCAGACCACCTCTGCGTCTTACCCGTTGCATGCATAAGAGTGCTCCCATGGCACCTCTGCGTCTCACCTGTTGCGTGCACAGTGTGCCCCCAAACCACCTCTGCGTCTCACCTGTTGCATGCACAAGTGTGCTCCCAGAGCACCTCTGTGTCCCACCTGTTGCGTGCACAAGTGTGCTCCCTGACCACCTTTGCGCCTCACCTGTTGCATGCACAAATGTGCTCTCAGACCACCTTTCGCCTCACCTGTTGCGTGCACAAGTGTGCTCCCAGACCACCTTTGCGCCTCACCTATTGTGTGCACTAGTGTGCTCCCAGACCACCTTTGCGCCTCACCTATTGCATGCACAAGTGTGCCCCCAGGCCACCTCTGCGTCTTACCCGTTGTCTGCATTGGAGTGCTCCCAGAGCACCTCTGCGTCTCACCTGTTGCGTGCACAAATGTCCCCCCAAACCACCTCTGCGTCTCACCTGTTGCGTGCACAAGTGTGCTCCCAGAGCCCCTCTGTGTCCCACCTGTTGCGTGTACAAGTGTGCTCCCTAGACCACCTTTGCGCCTCACCTGTTGCGTGCACAAGTGAGCTCCCAGACCACCTTTGCGCCTCACCTGTTGTGTGCACTATTGTGCTCCCAGGCCACCTTTGCGCCTCACCTATTGCATGCACAAGTGTGCTCCCAGACCACCTCTGCATCTCACCTGTTGCGTGCACATGTGTGCTCCCAGACTACTTCTGTGTCTCACCTGTTGCATGCACAAGTGTGCTCCCAGAGCACCTGTGTGGCTATACCATTTGAGTTTGTTTCCACTTCCCCTCTTTGTTGCAGGCGATGCTACTTCTCGTGATGGGGGTGCATGCATTTAGATTGCGGAGTCCCTCATGGTTATCTTCTTTTCTAGCTTTCTAGATTCCCAGAGCATTACTCTTGATTCCCAGCACCACGGCTTTCCATGTCCCTGTTCTTGTTCCCTCTTGCATGTAGTTGACTTGCTCCCTGCCGTGTTTTGATCTGACCTGATCACGGTCACGTGCACTGTGCGCGTTGTGCTGATGGGTATTAAACTGCCATGCCCCTTTAATTTTTTTAGATCTCGCCTGACCCAGCACATGCGCTGGTCTGGCGAGACTTTTTGATAGGGCTCCAAAAAGTGCTACCAGGCCAGCCTAGAGCTACAGTGCATGTGCGCATGCGCGCGCGCCGCGCTTGACCGTGATTACCTTCTCTTTCGTGGCCGCACGGCCGCTTTGATGTTTGATCGCGATCACTTTCGTGGCCGCACGGCCGCTTGGCATAGCCAATAGGTCTCGCTTTTGGGACCTTATAAGTATTTAGCTATGCAACTGTTGCATGGCTAAACACTTAAAAGGTCCAAAGGCGAGACCTATTGGCTATGCCAATGCTTGTCTATACTTGTTATCATCACTGCACTGGTGCGGTGCTCTGTTGGTTTCGAGCCGTTGCCATTAACAATGACACATCCTGTGTTCCTTCTCCTCTATCATGACTTTAATTTTCAATGTTCTTGTTTTGCCATTGATTATCCGTATTTTGTGCCCTGGTCTTGTTTTTTTAGTCACTGGTTCCCACTTCTACTCTGACAGTTGTACAATACCAGCCCCCTCCTGTTTTTTTTAAATTGTCACTGTCTTTCTCCTTTGTTTTTGTTATCTGTTGGTTTTTATTATCATTGCCATGTGTCCCGTTCTTGTTCTCTGTCAGGTATTACTCTTCTGCAGCCTTTCCCTTCTTGTGTTACTAATTGTTATTGTCATTGCCGTGGCCCCTCTTTTTTAGGTCTCGCCTGAGCTAGCGCATGCGCTAGCTCAAGCGAGACCTTTAGTAAGGGCTCCAGAAAATGCTATCACTGTGGCCTACAGCTTGCGTGCATGTGCACGGGCGCGCGCTTCCATCATGGCTCATTAAGTGCATCGCGTGCGGGCACCCTTCCAGCCTGCGATCGCGATCACTTTCACTTTGACGGCCGTATCACGCGAGCGCGCACACAACTCCCGGGCTTGTTTAAAAGTTTAAATGTGTCTAAGCGCGCATTGTTGCATCATCTGGCTTCGCGCACACTGAATATTTTAACAACCCCATTTTACAGTTTCATTGTTGCATAGTACTGCAGAGGCTTTTAATAATGTATAGCCGTTCAATATCTCCTCACAAAACGGAGGCAAGGGAATCGTAGCAAGTTAAAGCAAATTTTGACATGAGGAATGAACTACTTTTTGGGAATAATGGTCTCGATATTCCATCTAAATAAAAACGGTTTTATACATTTTTTTTATCTGCGCACGTTCCCGCCATAAGAGCATTTACTGGTTCTAACAGTCCAGAGATGGATTTCCAGATCTGGCTCCTGACCTTTCCCTCTCGCCTCTTTCTTTTGCCTCGGGTGATTATGAGATATTGATGCTTAACTGTACACCTAAGTCGAAACTGTAAGCAGCAATCTTCCAGCAGAGCTAGGTCTGAGAGGGGGTTTCCTTTCATACTCTCGCAGGAGTAAGCCTCAAGTTCATAAGGTGAATGAGGCTGAAATTGAAAATGATAACCGTCCTTGTTGTTGGAGAGAGCACATGACAGGTTCGCATTTTCAGCTGGGAGATTGTGGGTGGCTCATCGGCAGTGATAAAGTTCTGTATGGGCACTACAATGTGGCTTCGTGTTTTTATTTATTATCTTTTATTGACACCTCTATGTTTGCCTTCAACAGGGGTTTTGAGATCGATCACATTTTTTGTCATTTTGTTTTCATTAAAAAAAAGCTGGGGTTGTCGGAAGGTTTCCCTGTGACATATCTGAGATTAGATCACTGCGTGGCATTCCTGGCAAGCCCATAATTTCAGACAAGAGCATTTGATGCCTAGCAACCAATGATCGTGAGCAGACTGCAGGTTGGCTCCCGCACTTCATCAGCACCATGGGAGAGTGTGAGGGTGCACAGGTCATCCGGCTGCAAGACAGGAACAGGCGCTTAAGGAAACGTTAAGCGCTGTAATCAAATGCTCCTCTTTTAATGAGCATTTCTCTGTTTTAATGTCGGAAACTGTTGGTCACAGCCACTCTTTGGCACATGCACATTTGCTCAAACACAACGGTGGAACGGTGCACCCGTACACAAACAATGAGTCTTTGGGTCCATTTGGAAAATTCTCGCTTTATCCACATCCAATTTTCAGATTTGTAAAATGCAAAGGTTAAAAACAACCAGCCAACTAGTTTTGTTCAAACTCTCTTGAACTTCCTCAGGGCTTTTGCTTATATGCCGTTGCGCCTCTATTTCAATAAGAATTGATGCTTCGAGCCGACTCACATGTTGATTGGTTTAGTCAATATGGGGATATTTCTTCCCCTTGTTCAATACCTGAATCCATATTGTATCGTGCGAAACCGTGTCTGATCGTTGCACATTTGCTCTTTATTAAAAATTAAGCACAAGGAACCTGTACAATTCTGCAACAAGCATTGGCATAGCCAATAGGTCTCGCATTTGGGACCATATAAGTGGTTAGCCATGCAACAGTTGGTGTTGTTGCACCAAGGACATTCTGCTGCATAACTAAATACTTCTACTGTCCAAAAAGCGAGACCTATTGGCTATGCCAATGCTTGTGTTTAGTGGTTGTTGATATGAAAGTAATGCCCCCTCCTCATGTTCTGTTGGTTGTTATTAACAGTCGCGACTCCTCTAGTAGTTCTGTTGGTTGTTATTATCAATACCATGTGGCTGCTTGTAGTTCTGTTGGTTGTTATTTTAACCGTTTTGCCCCCTGTTCTTACTCTGTGATGCTTGCTTCTGTCACTATGCTGCTGTCTCGTCATTCTGTTTGTTGTCAATATCACTGTGTTGCCCTTTGTTCGCTGTCTTGTTCTTGATTCTAGTTATGTGGTTGTTACTATAGCTGATATATACCCTTCCTTCTGTTACTTGTTATTATTACCTTTGTCATGTTCCCGGTTCATGCTCTCTCTTGATTGGTTATATGCTGTGCTGTCATCATCTTCTGTTGCTCTGTCTTTTGCCATTATCACGGCAGTGTCAACCTTTGCTTTTCTATCTGTTTTTATCATTGTAACCTTCCACGTTCTTGTTTTGTCTGTTGTTATCTTCACAATCATGCAGTCTGTTAATGTTTATTTCACTATCATTGTTACCATTATCATTGTCTTCTACTTGTTATCTGTAGGTTGTCATCACCATTTCCTCATTTCTTGTTGTCTGTAGTTAATACAGCCAGGTAGCCTTTTCTGGGGTTACTAGTTGCTATTGTCATGGTCCAGTCCTCTGGTTATTAGAGCTGCCATGTCTCTATTGCTTGTTGTCTGGCAGTTGTAGTTATCACTCCCAGTCCCAAGTAAACCAAGTTATCATTGTCTTGTAATTTAAGATGGAAAGGTGCACCCGGAAATCAATGGGAGTCCATGAAAATCCAATACATGTTGCAAGCTTTCTGTTTTTGTTTAATCTTTGTCTCAAATCCATATGCAAGAACAATCTTGTTTGTGCAACAAACTTTTAGCCAATGTGTTTCGTTCAAAGAAAATTATTTTGAACTTCATCAGGACTCATTATATCTTGTGATCAGAAAACCATTTCCCTTTATGTAGTTGAGTCCTCATAGATTGGTTTGGTAGTTGAATAGTCATATGGGGTTAACTTCCTCTTGTTTGTTCACAATATTAAATCCAAATGAATTATGGCAACATCATCCGCTGGTGGAGTATCCACAATAGATACCCCCAAAGCTGATCCCTTGATAAGCATCCCGGTGGCCTGTTCCGGGTCCAACAGTTATCATTGTCTTGTCCTTTGTTGTTTTTACCTCTTGATTGTTTTTATCAATGCCATGTCCTCATTTCTTGTTGTTTCTTGGTCATACTTACCATTGACTATGACCCACTTCTCGGGTTAATTGTTGTTATTATCATGATCATCTCCTCTGTTGTTGTCGTCTGTTTGTTGTAATTATCATGGCTACTGCACTATTTCTTGTTGTCTGTCGGTCGTAGTCACTACTGCCCTGTAGCCTGTTCTTGTGTTATTAGTTGTTATTATCATGATCATGTACTCTGTTCTCTTGCTCTCGGTTGGTTGTTATTATTATGGCTAGATCTCTGTTTCTTGTTGTCTGTTGGTCATAATCACTACTGCCTTGTAGCCTGTCCTCAGGTTTCTAGTTGTTATTATCATGATCACATCCTCTCTTCTCCGTCCTCTTGCTCTTTGTTGGTTGTTGTTATCAAGGCTATGTCTCTATTTCTTGTTGTCTGTCGGTCGTAGTCACTACTGCCCTGTAGCCTGTTCTTGTGTTATTAGTTGTTGTTATCATGATCACGTACTCTGTTCTATGTTCTCTTGCTCTCGCTTGGTTGTTGTTATCATGGCTAGGTCTCTATTTCTTGTTGTCTGTCGGTCGTAGTTACTACTGACTTGTAGCCTGTTCTCAGGTTTCTAGTTGTTATTATCATGACCACGTCCTCTGTTCTCTGTCCTCTTGCTCTTGGTTGGTTGTTGTTATCATGGCTAGGTCTCTGTTTCTTGTTGTCTGTCAGTCGTAGTCACTACTGCCCTGTAGCCTGTTCTCAGGTTTCTAGTTGTTATTATCATGATCACGTCCTCTGTTCTCCGTCCTCTTGCTCTTGGTTGGTTGTTGTTATCATGGCTAGGTCTCTGTTTCTTGTCGTCTGTCGGTCGTAGTCACTACTGCCCTGTAGCCTGTTCTCAGGTTTCTAGTTGTTATTATCATGATCACGTCCTCTGTTCTCTGTCCTCTTGCTCTTGGTTGGTTGTTGTTATCATGGCTAGGTCTCTGTTTCTTGTTGTCTGTCGGTCGTAGTCACTACTGCCCTGTATGCTGTTTTTGTGTGTAATTAGTTGTTATTATCATGATTACGTCCTCTACTCTCCGTCCTCTTGCTCTCGGTTGGTTGTCGTTATCATGGCTATGTCTCTGTTTCTTGTTGTCTGTCAGTCATAGTCACTACTGCCCTGTATCCTGTTCTTGTGTTATTAGTTGTTATTATCATGATCACTTACTCTGTTCTCTGTCCTCTTGCTTTTGGTTGGTTGTTGTTAACATGGCTATCTCTCTATTTCTTGCTGTTTGTCGGTTGCAGTTATCAGTGTCTTGTAAAAGGTTCTCTGGTTATCAGTTGTTATCATGACTGCCATGTCTTCGACCCTTGTTCCTGCATGGTTGTTATTTTCACTGTGCTGAACCCTGTCATGATTTATTGTTTTTGCTCTCATCCGACCTGTTCTTGTCCAGTCTGACTACTGCCACATAACAGTTTCTGGAGCTGCTGGATGTCATCATTCACCCTTCCTCTGGGCTTGCTTGGCGTCGGGTCTCATCTGAGCCCTAAATTCACCCCCTGTAATTTGTTTCTATTTCATAACAATCAGAAGGCGTGACGTAGATCACTCATAAATATATTAGACCTGGGAAGGTGCAGAAGTTGAGATAAATTAGTCGTTTCATAAATGAAGGTATTTGTAGGTTTCATAAGGTTACTTCTCTGCTGTCGGAGTCTCATTGCAATTTTCTAGAGATAGGGTGACGCATTTCATTCTGTCTCTTCTGTGCTTCTTCGTATGATTCAGCATTTCATGTCACTTCTAGGAATGGAGAGCGCTCCTAGAGTCCTGGAGAGATAGAGAGGTGGCGTTTGGACTGTCAGTATATTATAGGGCACCTAGGAATGGAGAGCGCTCCTAGAGTCCTGAGAGACAGAGAGGTGGTGTTTGGACTGTCAGTATATTATAGGGCACCTAGGAATGGAGAACGCTCCTAGAGTCCTGGAGAGACAGAGAGGTGGTGTTCGGACTGTCAGTATATTACAGGGCACCTAGGAATGGAGAGTGCTCCAAGAGTCCTGGAGAGACAGAGAGGTGGTGTTTGGACTGTCAGTATATTATAGGGCACCTAGGAATGGAGAGCGCTCCTAGAGTCCTGGAGAGACAGAGAGGTGGCGTTTGGACTGTCAGTATATTATAAGGCACCTAGGAATGGAGAGTGCTCCAAGAGTCCTGGAGAGACAGAGAGGTGGTGTTTGGACTGTCAGTATATTATAGGGCACCTAGGAATGAAGAGCGCTCCTAGAGTCCTGGAGAGACAGAGAGGTGGTGTTTGGACTGTCAGAATATTATAGGGCACCTAGGAATGGAGAGTGCTCCTAGAGTCCTGGTGAGACGGAGAGGTGGCGTTTGGACTGTCAGTATATTACAGGGCTCCTAGAAATCGAGAGCGCTCCTAGAGTCCTGGAGAGACAGAGAGGTGGCGTTTGGACTGTCAGTATATTATAGGGCACCTAGGAATGGAGAGTGCTCCTAGAGTCCTGGAGAGACAGAGAGGTGGCGTTTGGACTGTCAGTATATTATAGGGCACCTAGGAATGGAGAGTGCTCCTAGAGTTCTGGAGAGACGGAGAGGTGGCGTTTGGACTGTCAGTATATTACAGGGCACCTAGAAATGGAGAGCGCTCCTAGAGTCCTGGAGAGACAGAGAGGTGGCGTTTGGACTGTCAGTATATTACAGGGCACCTAGCAATGGAGAGTGCTCCTAGAGTCCTGGAGAGACAGAGAGGTGGCGTTTGGACTGTCAGTATATTATAGGGCACCTAGGAATGGAGAGCGCTCCTAGAGTCCTGGAGAGACAGAGAGCTGGTGTTTGGACTGTCAGTATATTACAGGGCACCTAGAAATGGAGAGCGCTCCTAGAGTCCTGGAGAGACAGAGAGGTGGCGTTTGGACTGTCAGTATATTATAGGGCACCTAGGAATGGAGAGTGCTCCTAGAGTCCTGGAGAGACAGAGAGGTGGCGTTTGGACTGTCAGTATATTACAGGGCACCTATGTTGGAAGGCGTTCCCCGGGGAGGCTACGGAATGCGTTCCCGACCACCCGGAGGCCCACCTTTCCCAGAGTTAGGCCGAGCAAGAGCGGGGAGGCCCTTCCTGGAAGGGTCTCGTACCTAGGATCGCACACGCTGCGCTTACTCTCTCTTCGGATAGAGGGACACCACACAGTAATTCGTTGTAAGACAATAGGCTTTTATCGGTAGTTGTCAGGGATCTTTATGATCCGGCAGGCAGGTGCAGAATTAAGGCCACAAGCGGCAGCGATCTCGTGATGAGGGAAAAGGGGTAGCGGGACAGTCTTTGAATCAGTGTGTCTGCGAGGTATCCGGCGCACAGCTCTCAATCCTCGAGCTGAGGGGATGTTGCTTCTCTCGGCAATCTCTGCTGTTTCTCTTGGACGAGCGGGCCGCGAGTCACTCAGCAGGCACCGGAGGTTCGTAGTTCGGGGAGCCGCGATGGCGTCAGCAGGGCTCAGATGGCTCAGAGTTCGGGGAGCCACGACAGCGTCAGCAGGGCTCAGATGGTTCAGAGTTCGGGGAGCCGCGACAGCGTCAGCAGGGCTCAGATGGTTCAGAGTTCGGGGAGCCGCAACAGCGTCAGCAGGGCTCAGTTGGTTCAGAGTTCGGGGAGCCGCAACAGCGTCAGCAGGGCTCAGATGGTTCAGAGTTCGGGGAGCCGCGACAGCGTCAGCAGGGCTCAGATGGTTCAGAGTTTGGGGAGCCGCGAAAGTGTCAGCAGGGCTCAGATGGTTCAGAGTTCGGGTAGCGTTCTTCGGTTCGGGGAGCAATCGAGCCGCGACCAGGTCAGCAGGCTCTCGTCAGTCCAGGTCTTCCCTGCTCTCGTCCCTTCAGCACCCCTTGTTATACTCCCCCCTCCTCTTTGAAGTCCGGAGTCCTCGCGGAGAGGGGTCTGGTGCCTGGGGGGGCGGTGTGTCGGGGTTTCCTGTCGCTCGGCCCTTTGATCTGTTCAGGTGGGTCCGGGAGGGACTCCAGACACCCAGCGGCCGAGGCGCCTGCTCCCCGGGGGCCTGGTGGTCGATCGAAACCTCCCTCGGGGGAGAGACCAGAGGTGTGACAGGATTGGCGCCTCTCGGTTTGGTTTGGGGGGGTTTCGCTCTCCCTCGGCCGGGCATGCGTGTTGGGGATCTGGTCAGCCCTCGGGATGTTGGCCCACGGGAGCCGGAAGGCTGTATCAACGAGGTTCAGCGTGGTTGCAGGGAACTTGCTGGTCGGGAGGGCCCACGCCACGAGGCCGGTCTCACACGTGCCCCCCCCAGCTGAAAGGCGGGGAGAACTACCCATCCACTTGGGGGTTCTCCTCGCTGAAGCGGAAGAATCGGGACAGGCCGTCCGCGTTGGCGTGGTCCGTCCCGGGGCGATGTTCCACCGTGAAATCCATCCCCTGGAGGGAGATGGACCAGCGTAGCAGCTTGGGGTTTTCCCCTCGCATCTGCATCAACCACCGCAAGGGGGCGGTGATCCGTTTGTACTCGGAAGTGTGTTCCGAACAGGTAGGGCCGTAGCTTTTTGAGGGCCCAGACTACTGCGAAGGTCTCTCTCTCAATGGTGCTCCACCGCTGTTCTCGGGGCAGCAACCTTTGGCTGATGAAGGCTATGGGCCGATCTGTGCCCTTGTCGTCGAACTGGGAGAGGACTGCCCCGATGCCGTGTTCCGAGGCGTCCGTCTGGACCACAAACTCCTGGGCGTAGTCGGGTGCTTTGAGCACCGGAGCCGCGCACATGGTGGCCTTTAGGGTGGCGAACGCCTTCTGGCAGGAGGGAGTCCAGTGTACTTTCTTGGGGTGTTTTTTGGAGGTTAGTTCTGTGAGGGGGCCTGCGATGCTGCCATAGTTCTTAATAAACCTCCGGTAGTAACCGGTGAGGCCCAGGAAGGCCCGGACTTCCGTTTGGGTCGTTGGGGGTTCCCCGAACAAGATGGCGTTGATCTTCGGCTGGAGGGGGGCGACCTGCCCACTTCTCACCTGGTGCCCCAGATAGGTTACGGAGCCGTGCCCAACTTGACATTTGCTGGCTTTGATGGTGAGGCCGGCCCGGCGCAGAGCCAGCAGGACTTGCCGGAGGTGCTCGGTCCATTGGGAGCTGAATACCGCTATATCGTCGAGGTATGCTGCGCTGAACCCCTCTAGTCCGGACAGGACCCTGTTCACCAGCCGCTGGAAGGTGGCCGGGGCATTCTTCATTCCAAACGGCATCACCCTAAAGCGGTAGTGCCCATCCGAGGTGGAGAAGGCGGAGCGCTCCTTGGCTCCCTCGGTGAGGGCAATCTGCCAGTATCCACTAGTCAGGTCGAAGGTGCTGAGGTAGCGAGCGCCCCCGAGGCGGTCAGTGAGCTCGTCGGCACGGGGGATAGGGTGAGCGTCCGCTCGGGTGACCGCATTGAGTCCTCGGTAGTCCACACAAAACCTCAGCTCGGGGGCGACACCCGGGGTAGCCGCTTTCGGAACCAGGACTACCGGGCTGCCCAGGGGCTGTCGGAGGGTTCAATCACCCCGAGGTCCATCATCTTCGCCACCTCGGTCTGGATGCAGGTTCGGACCCGATCAGGGACCCGGTAGGCCCGGTGTCTCACTGGCGGGCTGTCACCGGTGTTCACGTCGTGGACACACCAGTTGGGGACCCCAGGGGTTAGGGAGAAGAGGTCCGCGAACTGCCTTAGTAGCTGGCGGCAGTCGTCGGACTGTTGGGCTGTGAGGGTGGTTGATAGTCTCACCCCCTCCACGGAACCATCGGTCTCTTTCGCCCCCAGGGGGTCTGGAAGGGGCTTGGTGTCTTCTTCGGCCCCATCGTCGGTGGCCAGGAGTAAACTCAATTCTGTCCGTACAAAGTGGGGTTTGAGGCGGTTCACGTGGAGAACCCGGAGGGGGTTCCGCGGGGACTGCACATCGACGAGATAGGTGACCTGGCTCTTCCGCTCGACCACCTCGAAGGGTCCAGTCCATTTATCTTGGAGGGCGCAGGGTTTCACCAGGGCCATGACCCAGACTTGTTGGCCCGGCTGAAACTCGACCAGCGTAGCATTCTGGTCATACCAGCTCTTCATCTCTTCCTAGCTAGCCTCGAGGTTCGCTTCTGCGAGTTCTCGGAATTTCCGGGTCTGGTTGCGGAGCGCCAAGATGTATCGGAACACATCCAACTCGGCCGACTTCTGTTCGGTGTACAGGAGGCCGTTTTCCCAGTATACCCAGTGGGTGCCGGTCCGGTCGCCTGCTGCTTGGGCCTCGGCCTGTCATCGGGGTCCAATGAGGGACGGGCAGGTGGATTGTTCTTGGCAGAATTCTTCACGGGAGGGGCCCCCTTCGCAGTGCCACTGGGCCAGTTCTGGCAAGTCCCCGAGTTCGGTCAGGGATTCGGGGTCGGAAGGCACGGACCCTTCGTCGGGAGTGGTCGTTTCGTGCAGAAGGGGGTCGTTGGCCCCTGGTGGCGTATTCTGGACCTCGGGGATGGTGGCGGTGCTTAGCGGCAGGGCTTCTCCCCCCTCGGAGGAAGGCACTCTGAGAGTCATCGAGCGCGTGGTGGCGCATACCCATTCGGGTAGGCCCATCATCTCGAGATGGGCTCTTCGTTCCACTTGTCCCCACGGGGAGTTCTCAAGGTCGTTGCCCAGGAGGCAGTCCACGGGCTGGGAGGTTCGGACCGCCACCTTTAACTTGCCGGTGACTCCCCCCCATTCGAAGGGGTCTAGGGCCATCCGGCAGAGGCTCTCGGAATTGTCTGATGATATGACGGGACAAAAGGCGCCGGGCAGGATCTGATCTTCGGAGACCAGGTGACAATGAACCGCCGCGACACTCGCCCCCGTGTCCCGGAGGCCCTCGACGCGGTGACCGTTGACCGTTACCTGCTGTCGGTACTTCTTCGTGTTGGCGGCCAGGGACGTTCCGGGGACCATCTCCCGGTCCCCTAGGGAGACCAAGGCCATGGCGGCTGGTTCCCATCTCTTCCCCCAGGGCTACGGAGGCCATTTGTCGAGCCGGCGGGGTTGTTGTGGCGGTTCGCTGGTACATGGGACATTGAGGGTCGCTGGCATAGTGTCTGGTCTGTTGGCAGCGGAAACAGGTGATCCTCACTTGGGGCCCCGGCCTCCATGGTGGCCCGGTGCTGGCCGGAGGTGGAGCTGGAAAGGGCGGAGGTGGTCCTCTGCGGGGGCTGAGCGGGGATCCCCCCGGGAGTTCCCTTGGCCGGCCTTGATTCCCTCCGCCCCTCTGGCGGGGGGGTCCCTGACTGTGGCGACTGTAGTCTCCCACGGGGCCCCGGGAGGCCCGGGTGTTTACCCACCGGTCAGCCTCAACGGCCAGTTTCCGAGGGTCTGTGAGTTTGCTGTCCAGGAGGTGCTGGCGCAGCTCTACAAAGCAATTAGCGGACAAGTGTTCCCATGCGATTAGGTCGAACAGCTCCTCAAAGGTAGAGACCTTGCTGCCCTTGATCCATCCGTCCAAGGCCCGGCTGTAAAAGTTCACGTACTCCACCCAGGTGGTACCGGGTATCTTCTTGCAGTCTCTAAACCGTTGCCGGTACATTTCAGGGGTGAGCCCATATCTGGCTACTAGGGCTTCTTTCATGTGACTGTAGGAGTTCATCACCGTGGAGGGCAGGTCCAGCAGGGTATCTCTCCCCTCGCTCAGGAACCGGCCCCACAGCCCAGCCCCCCAGTCTTTCTGCGGGACTCGGTGGGAGGTCATGGCGACTTCGTAGGCTTTGAACCATTGCTGGATGTCGTCGTTCTTATAGTATTCTTTCACCACATCTTTGGGGATGTGGACCTTTGGTTCCACGGTGGAGGAGAAAGGTTGGGTTTCCGAGGGTCTGGCCTCCGCATTCTTAGCCTTGAGCTCGATCTCTTTTAGGCTACGTTCGTGCTCTAGTTGGAGTTTTCTTTCTTCGTGTTCTCTTTGTCGTTTCTTTTCCTCGAGTTCTCCTTGTAGGCGTAACTGTTCCACCGCCAGTTTTTTTTCAGCCAGTTTTAGCTCTCCTTCGATTTTTAATTTTGCTAGTTCTAGTTCGTGGTTGCGACCTCTTTCTCGGTCTGCTAGTTCCTCTGGGGATAGGCCCCCCTCGGGGGCGCCGTTCCTCCCCGGGGTGCTTCGTGGTTCGTTGGGAGGCTCTCCTTGTTTGTGTCTGGGGAGTTCCCGCCTCGACCCAGGTTTTTAATGCCCCCTGGAAGTCCTCTTTCGTGCTTAGTCCGGTGGTAGCGATTCCAAAGTCTTTGCAAAATTGTTTCAGTTCTCGGTGCGTATAAGATTCTAACTGGTCCTTTTGGAATGTCGTGCTCGGGTTGGTGCCTACGGCACCTAGGGAAGTTTCTCCTTCCATTTCTTCTTGATAGTGCGTAAGCCGTCTACTGCACGATCTCTAGGTGTTGGCTCGGATCCCGTCGCCTGCCACCAAATGTTGGAAGGCGTTCCCCGGGGACGCTACGGAATGCGTTCCCGACCACCCGGAGGCCCACCTTTCCCAGAGTTAGGCCGAGCAAGAGCGGGGAGGCCCTTCCTGGAAGGGTCTCGTACCTAGGATCGCACACGCTGCGCTTACTCTCTCTTCGGATAGAGGGACACCACACAGTAATTCGTTGTAAGACAATAGGCTTTTATCGGTAGTTGTCAGGGATCTTTATGATCCGGCAGGCAGGTGCAGAATTAAGGCCACAAGGGGCAGCGATCTCGTGATGAGGGAAAAGGGGTAGCGGGACAGTCTTTGAATCAGTGTCTCTGCGAGGTATCCGGCGCACAGCTCTCAATCCTCGAGCTGAGGGGATGTTGCTTCTCTCGGCAATCTCTGCCATTTCTCTTGGAAGAGCGGGCCGTGAGTCACTCAGCAGGCACCGGAGGTTCGTAGTTCGGGGAGCCGCGACGGCGTCAGCAGGGCTCAGATGGTTCAGAGTTCGGGGAGCCACGACAGCGTTAGCAGGGCTCAGATGGTTCAGAGTTCGGGGAGCCGCGAGAGCGTCAGCAGGGCTCAGATGGTTCAGAGTTCGGGGAGCCGCGACAGCGTCAGCAGGGCTCAGTTGGTTCAGAGTTCGGGGAGCCGCGACAGCGTCAGCAGGGCTCAGATGGTTCAGAGTTCGGGGAGCCGCGACAGCGTCAGCAGGGCTCAGTTGGTTCAGAGTTCGGGGAGCCGCGACAGCGTCAGCAGGGCTCAGATGGTTCAGAGTTCGGGGAGCCGCGACAGCGTCAGCAGGGCTCAGATGGTTCAGAGTTTGGGGAGCCGCGACAGCGTCAGCAGGGCTCAGATGGTTCAGAGTTCGGGTAGCGTTCTTCGGTTCGGGGAGCGATCGAGCCGCGACCAGGTCAGCAGGCTCTCGTCAGTCCAGGTCTTCCCTGCTCTCGTCCCTTCAGCACCCCTTGTTATACTCCCCCTCCTCTTTGAAGTCCGGAGTCCTCGCAGAGAGGGGTCTGGTGCCTGGGGGGGCGGTGTGTCGGGGTTTCCTGTCGCTCGGCCCTTTGATCTGTTCAGGTGGGTCCGGGAGGGACTCCAGACACCCAGCGGCCGAGGCGCCTGCTCCCCGGGGGCCTGGTGGTCGATCGAAACCTCCCTCGGGGGAGAGACCAGAGGTGTGACAGGATTGGCGCCTCTCGGTCTGGTTTGGGGGGGTTTCGCTCTCCCTCAGCCGGGCATGCGTGTTGGGGATCTGGTCGGCCCTCGGGATGTTGGCCCACGGGAGCCGGAAGGCTGTATCAACGAGGTTCAGCGTGGTTGCAGGGTAACTTGCTGGTCGGGAGGGCCCACGCCACGAGGCCGGTCTCACAACCTAGGAATGGAGAGTGCTCCTAGAGTCCTGGAGAGATGGAGAGGTGGCGTTTGGACTGTCAGTATATTACAGGGCACCTAGGAATGGAGAGTGCTCCTAGAGTCCTGGAGAGACGGAGAGGTGGCGTTTGGACTGTCAGTATATTACAGGGCACCTAAAAATGGAGAGCGCTCCTAGAGTCCTGGAGAGACAGAGAGGTGGCGTTTGGACTGTCAGTATATTACAGGGCACCTAGGAATGGAGAGCACTCCTAGAGTCCTGAGAGACAGAGAGGTGGTGTTTGGACTGTCAGTATATTATAGGGCACCTAGGAATGGAGAGCGCTCCTAGAGTCCTGGAGAGACCGAGAGGTGGCGTTTGGACTGGCAGTATATTACAGGGCACCTAGGAATGGAGAGCGCTCCTAGAGTCCTGGAGAGACCGAGAGGTGGCGTTTGGACTGGCAGTATATTACAGGGCACCTAGGAATGGAGAGCGCTCCTAGAGTCCTGGAGAGACCGAGAGGTGGCGTTTGGACTGTCAGTATATTACAGGGCACCTAAAAATGGAGAGCGCTCCTAGAGTCCTGGAGAGACAGAGAGGTGGCGTTTGGACTGTCAGTATATTACAGGGCACCTAGGAATGGAGAGCGCTCCTAGAGTCCTGGAGAGACCGAGAGGTGGTGTTTGGACTGTCAGTATATTAGGGCACCTAGGAATGGAGAGCGCTCCTAGAGTCCTGGAGAGACCGAGAGGTGGCGTTTGGACTGGCAGTATATTAGAGGGCACCTAGGAATGGAGAGCGCTCCTAGAGTCCTGGAGAGACCGAGAGGTGGCGTTTGGACTGGCAGTATATTACAGGGCACCTAGGAATGGAGAGCGCTCCTAGAGTCCTGGAGAGACCGAGAGGTGGCGTTTGGACTGGCAGTATATTACAGGGCACCTAGGAATGGAGAGTGCTCCTAGAGTCCTGGAGAGACAGAGAGGTGGTGTTTGGACTGTCAGTATATTATAGGGCACCTAGAAATGGAGAGCGCTCCTAGAGTCCTGGAGAGACAGAGAGGTGGTGTTTGGACTGTCAGTATATTATAGGGCACCTAGAAATGGAGAGCGCTCCTAGAGTCCTGGAGAGACAGAGAGGTGGTGTTTGGACTGTCAGTATATTATAGGGCACCTAGAAATGGAGAGCGCTCCTAGAGTCCTGGAGAGACAGAGAGGTGGTGTTTGGACTGTCAGTATATTATAGGGCACCTAGAAATGGAGAGCGCTCCTAGAGTCCTGAGAGACAGAGAGGTGGTGTTTGGACTGTCAGTATATTACAGGGCACCTAGGAATGGAGAGTGCTCCTAGAGTCCTGGAGATACAGATAGGTGGCGTTTTGACTGTCAGTATATTATAGGGCACCTAGGAATGGAGAGTGCTCCAAGAGTCCTGGAGAGACAGAGAGGTGGTGTTTGGGCTGTCAGTATATTACAGGGCACCTAGGAATGGAGAGCGCTCCTAGAGTCCTGGAGAGACGGAGAGGTGGCGTTTGGACTGTCAGTATATTACAGGGCACCTAGGAATGGAGAGCGCTCCTAGAGTCCTGGAGAGACGGAGAGCTGGTGTTTGGGCTGTCAGTATATTACAGGGCACCTAGGAATGGAGAGCGCTCCTAGAGTCCTGGAGAGACAGAGAGCTGGCGTTTGGGCTGTCGGTATATTATAGGGCACCTAGGAATGGAGAGCGCTCCAAGAGTCCTGGAGAGACAGAGAGGGGGCGTTTGGACTGTCAGTATATTATAGGGCACCTAGGAATGGAGAGCGCTCCTAGAGTCCTGGAGAGACAGAGAGCTAGCGTTTGGGCTGTCGGTATATTATAGGGCACCTAGGAATGGAGAGCGCTCCTAGAGTCCTGGAGAGACAGAGAGGTGGCGTTTGGACTGTCAGTATATTACAGGGCACCTAGCAATGGAGAGCGCTCCTAGAGTCCTGGAGAGACAGAGAGGTGGCGTTTGGACTGTCAGTATATTACAGGGCACCTAGGAATGGAGAGCGCTCCAAGAGTCCTGGAGAGACAGAGAGGGGGCGTTTGGACTGTCAGTATATTATAGGGCACCTAGGAATGGAGAGCGCTCCAAGAGTCCTGGAGAGACAGAGAGGGGGCGTTTGGACTGTCAGTATATTATAGGGCACCTAGGAATGGAGAGCGCTCCAAGAGTCCTGGAGAGACAGAGAGGGGGCGTTTGGACTGTCAGTATATTATAGGGCACCTAGGAATGGAGAGCGCTCCTAGAGTCCTGGAGAGACAGAGAGCTGGCGTTTGGACTGTCGGTATATTACAGGGCACCTAGGAATGGAGAGTGCTCCTAGAGTCCTGGAGAGACAGAGAGGGGGCGTTTGGACTGTCAGTATATTATAGGGCACCTAGGAATGGAGAGCGCTCCAAGAGTCCTGGAGAGACAGAGAGGGGGCGTTTGGACTGTCAGTATATTATAGGGCACCTAGGAATGGAGAGCGCTCCAAGAGTCCTGGAGAGACAGAGAGGGGGCGTTTGGACTGTCAGTATATTATAGGGCACCTAGGAATGGAGAGCGCTCCTAGAGTCCTGGAGAGACAGAGAGGTGGCGTTTGGGCTGTCAGTATATTACAGGGCACCTAGGAATGGAGAGCGCTCCTAGAGTCCTGGAGAGACAGAGAGCTGGCGTTTGGGCTGTCGGTATATTATAGGGCACCTAGGAATGGAGAGCGCTCCAAGAGTCCTGGAGAGACAGAGAGGGGGCGTTTGGACTGTCAGTATATTATAGGGCACCTAGGAATGGAGAGCGCTCCTAGAGTCCTGGAGAGACAGAGAGCTGGCGTTTGGGCTGTCGGTATATTATAGGGCACCTAGGAATGGAGAGCGCTCCTAGAGTCCTGGAGAGACAGAGAGGTGGCGTTTGGACTGTCAGTATATTACAGGGCACCTAGCAATGGAGAGCGCTCCTAGAGTCCTGGAGAGACAGAGAGGTGGCGTTTGGACTGTCAGTATATTACAGGGCACCTAGGAATGGAGAGCGCTCCAAGAGTCCTGGAGAGACAGAGAGGGGGCGTTTGGACTGTCAGTATATTATAGGGCACCTAGGAATGGAGAGCGCTCCAAGAGTCCTGGAGAGACAGAGAGGGGGCGTTTGGACTGTCAGTATATTATAGGGCACCTAGGAATGGAGAGCGCTCCAAGAGTCCTGGAGAGACAGAGAGGGGGCGTTTGGACTGTCAGTATATTATAGGGCACCTAGGAATGGAGAGCGCTCCAAGAGTCCTGAGAGACAGAGAGGGGGCGTTTGGACTGTCAGTATATTACAGGGCACCTAGCAATGGAGAGCGCTCCAAGAGTCCTGGAGAGACAGAGAGGTGGCGTTTGGACTGTCAGTATATTATAGGGCACCTAGGAATGGAGAGCGCTCCAAGAGTCCTGGAGAGACAGAGAGGGGGCGTTTGGACTGTCAGTATATTATAGGGCACCTAGGAATGGAGAGCGCTCCAAGAGTCCTGAGAGACAGAGAGGGGGCGTTTGGACTGTCAGTATATTACAGGGCACCTAGCAATGGAGAGCGCTCCTAGAGTCCTGGAGAGACAGAGAGGGGGCGTTTGGACTGTCAGTATATTACAGGGCACCTAGCAATGGAGAGTGCTCCTAGAGTCCTGGAGAGACAGAGAGGGGGCGTTTGGACTGTCAGTATATTACAGGGCACCTAGGAATGGAGAGCGCTCCTAGAGTCCTGGAGAGACAGAGAGGGGGCGTTTGGACTGTCAGTATATTAAAGGGCACCTAGGAATGGAGAGCGCTCCAAGAGTCCTGAGAGACCGAGAGGTGGCGTTTGGACTGTCAGTATATTATAAGGCACCTAGGAATGGAGAGCGCTCCTAGAGTCCTGGAGAGACAGAGAGGTGGCGTTTGGACTGTCAGTATATTATAGGGCACCTAGGAATGGAGAGCGCTCCAAGAGTCCTGGAGAGACAGAGAGGGGGCGTTTGGACTGTCAGTATATTATAGGGCACCTAGGAATGGAGAGCGCTCCAAGAGTCCTGGAGAGACAGAGAGGGGGCGTTTGGACTGTCAGTATATTATAGGGCACCTAGGAATGGAGAGCGCTCCTAGAGTCCTGGAGAGACAGAGAGCTGGCGTTTGGACTGTCGGTATATTACAGGGCACCTAGGAATGGAGAGTGCTCCTAGAGTCCTGGAGAGACAGAGAGGGGGCGTTTGGACTGTCAGTATATTATAGGGCACCTAGGAATGGAGAGCGCTCCAAGAGTCCTGGAGAGACAGAGAGGGGGCGTTTGGACTGTCAGTATATTATAGGGCACCTAGGAATGGAGAGCGCTCCAAGAGTCCTGGAGAGACAGAGAGGGGGCGTTTGGACTGTCAGTATATTATAGGGCACCTAGGAATGGAGAGCGCTCCAAGAGTCCTGAGAGACAGAGAGGGGGCGTTTGGACTGTCAGTATATTACAGGGCACCTAGCAATGGAGAGTGCTCCTAGAGTCCTGGAGAGACAGAGAGGGGGCGTTTGGACTGTCAGTATATTACAGGGCACCTAGGAATGGAGAGTGCTCCAAGAGTCCTGGAGAGACAGAGAGGTGGCGTTTGGACTGTCAGTATATTACAGGGCACCTAGGAATGGAGAGCGCTCCTAGAGTCCTGGAGAGACGGAGAGGTGGCGTTTGGACTGTCGGTATATTACAGGGCACCTAGGAATGGAGAGCGCTCCAAGAGTCCTGAGAGACCGAGAGGTGGCGTTTGGACTGTCAGTATATTATAGGGCACCTAGGAATGGAGAGCGCTCCAAGAGTCCTGGAGAGACGGAGAGGTGGCGTTTGGGCTGTCGGTATATTACAGGGCACCTAGGAATGGAGAGCGCTCCAAGAGTCCTGGAGAGACGGAGAGGTGGCGTTTGGGCTGTCGGTATATTATAGGGCACCTAGGAATGGAGAGCGCTCCTAGAGTCCTGGAGAGACAGAGAGGTGGCGTTTGGGCTGTCAGTATATTACAGGGCACCTAGGAATGGAGAGCGCTCCTAGAGTCCTGGAGAGACGGAGAGGTGGCGTTTGGGCTGTCGGTATATTACAGGGCACCTAGGAATGGAGAGCGCTCCAAGAGTCCTGAGAGACCGAGAGGTGGCGTTTGGACTGTCAGTATATTATAGGGCACCTAGGAATGGAGAGCGCTCCAAGAGTCCTGGAGAGACGGAGAGGTGGCGTTTGGGCTGTCGGTATATTACAGGGCACCTAGGAATGGAGAGCGCTCCAAGAGTCCTGGAGAGACGGAGAGGTGGCGTTTGGGCTGTCGGTATATTACAGGGCACCTTACTTGTCAGCAATGATACACAGACCTCGCTAGAGGTGCTGTGTGGGTGATAAGGGCAGGCCGCAAAGAGTGACTGCACACTGTGCACCGACTTCTTGCAAGCTGCTTGCAGTTTTGCGCTGCGCCTTTTGTACTGACACGTCCAGGCGCAGGACTTGCCGAATTAATATTAATGAGCCATTTGTGACGCCCTGTCCTTGGACATTAACACATGGATGGTGTCTGCAAGGAAGAACAGACCTCCATCCCAGCCTCTGTAACTCCACAAGGGGTGCTTTGTTTGTTTGTTAGAAGCCCGGGGTCCCTACAGGAACCGGAGCTTCTGTAAGATATATGTCCCATGTGGGATGACATCCTGGGATGCAGGCAGGGGTTGCTCTTGTGGGCACTGCCTCAGCCTGCCTGCTGCCTCAGGCGTCCGACACACTGCTCACAGGGGAAACTGTCCCCTCGGGGCAGCAGCCTCCCCTTCGTGACTGAGGTGTCAGTATCTGTTCAGTGGTGAGCGACCACAACTGAGGTCACACACCACTGATGCATCGGATACATGTCACTGCAAGTCACAGTTTGCCGGGAGCGCCCTATACTTCGCCTCTTAATCGTCATTTGGGAAGAAGCGCAAAAGCCCTGCTGGGTATCGGACATGCTTGTGCGAAATGCAGAAGGGTTAATACATTACAAAACGCATTTTGCACCGGCAGGCCCTGTGATTTTGTGACTCTAAGGGTTTGGGGCTGCAAATACCGTAGAAGATCCTGGCCTTTGTTATTTCAGCAAAACATGAACATGAACAAAGCTTTCAACAGAAACTACTATCGAGGAAAATTGTTCCAAAGGAAAGGCATTTTAAATTGCTACTGAAACTATTAAAACAAACATTTAAATAAAGAGTTTAAATGTGCTACAGAGGGACGAGAAAAGATTATATTAAAAAAGGTCGGGGTTATGGTTTAATGTAAGGCTTGGCACTGGGATTAAGGTTAGGGTTAGTTCTAGGGTTAAATAAACGTATACTGCAAAATAATCTGGTGTATTGTTGTTTGTTTTTGTTTTCAGAAGTGCATCTAATATGAAATACATACTTTTGTTGAAACCTCCATGCTGTGTATTGTCTTTTAAACATATTTTCTGTCCTAACTTTTCTATGTGGTGGCATTTCTGCAAAGATATTTCTCTGAAAAGATAATCTTATAATGACATAGTCTCGCCTTTCAATGTTCTTGCGGGCTAGATGTCCGTTAGTTTCTAGGAAACTTAGAAAACATTCCCCATGGGCCATTACCGGAAGGAACATGAAAAAATACAAGTATATGTTATGAACAAGATGAGGCAATGGCCACGAAAAAGTTCTGAGCAGGTACCGCGTCTCTCTAATCACTGTGCTTCACAAAGGAAATAATTAAATAAACCTGAAAATGTATAAGCAACTGAAGAGTGACTTACACTGGTATAAATATGACCCCTCTTTCCAAATCCGAAAAAACCAAACTCAATAACATCTGTTACGGTGTTGCAGATGTGCGGGAGGAGCGAACCCAAGCCACAGACCAGGATTACCAGTGACGAGGTGTATGAAGTTCCTTTAGATTTATTGTATCGTATCAGGATATCCTGAAAACATCGTGGATCCCAGCGGTCCCACATCTTTGCCAGACACCCCTGTGTTACAGTGATCCCCAAAAGGCACCAATCTAGTGGCCAAGTAAGGCACATGTAGGGCTGTTTCTCTCCTAGTCACTGGGCACCCTTTTTCTGCAGGGAATTTACAATGGCTCTCTGTGAGAAGTTGGCCTGGTATATGCTGACCACTAGTTATAGTGGGCACCTTGTACCAGTCCAAACGACCCTTATTGATGATTAGGTTAAAGATAACTTTTATAGAAAGCTTTCCTAGTGGCAGCTATGGAGAGCAGCCTTCAGGCTAAGTCTCGAAGGAATGTAAAGCAGCTTGGTTTACCAGATTATAACCTCCTGAATGACCAAATGAAAGGAGAACCACACAAGAGATATATAAAATATATGTATTTTTTACTAAACACTCTCTACTAACCTCTTTATGAGATTAGAGCACAAAGAACACAATATTAAATCACAAGAACGACAGTGAATAGCACAATACACAGCGGGCTCCAGGGGGAGACCGAACCATGTACTAAGAAAGTGGTATAACAACCACAACTTAACTAGACACAGTGCCTAGAGCACGTAGAATCGCTGGGACCCCAAGGAGCCACCCAAAGTAGTGACACAGGGGACCCACGGAGGACGGGTGCAGTGCATGAACACAGGCGCGAGCTCCGTACAACTCTATGGGAAAGCTGCGGTTGGAATTTTAGAGTTTAAGGACACTTCACGAAGGACTTTAAGCAAACCCTTTCAAACATAGAAGGTTCTAAGACCAGCACCCTTGAGAGTACCGAGATACCTGTGTTACCTATCCCAGAGGAGCCGGGTGCATAGGGGTCAAGTGATGTCAGAAACCTTCGTCGTTTTCGATGGCATGATGCGAAAAAGTGCTGCTGCTGGGAAGATGAAAAGTGTCTGGTGGAATCCAAGCCTGGATCCGAGGTGAGAAGAACCTGTCCAGAGGGGACAGAGTCTGGGTCACTTCAGAGTGACCAGGGGCAACGATAGACGAATGCCCACCGATGTCGGGTGCTCCAGGTGAGAAGATGTGATGCTTGTCTCTGCAGCCACGGGGACCAGGAGATGTTGGCGATAACCAAAGTCCGGAGGTGAGCTGTCCCATGAAGGATGTCGAGTGCTGGAGGGTCAGTGTCCGGATTGAACACCAACAAGCCTTGGCAAATGCAACCCACACGGGCAGAGGAAATAAGCTTCGGTGAGGACCAGCAAGGTCTTGGGAACTCTCCAAGCAATGGAGAGTCAGAACACGTCTGAAGCAACCAGTAAAGCTTCACAGGGACCCACAGGCCAACGGACTGGGGATCGCGAAGAGAACTCTAGCTCAATCACGAAATACCAGCCCACGGAACACTCGTGGAGTGTAGGCCGGAAATCTTCAGTGAAAATACTGCTCGGGTCAGGACTACAAGTAGCCCAAAGCACAGTCTCAGGGATTGCCGAAAAGCATATGCTGCTGCAAAAGTACACGTGCACAGGGGTTCGGGTTGCACGGTCCCCACGAGGAATACTGGTCTTAGAATTGCTGGGAGAGCAGATCAACCTCAGAGACCTCGGGAACACACCTCCTGTGTTGCAGAAATATTCGGAGTCCTCAGGAGCTCGGGAGATGCAAACCGGTTAGATGCGTTTAGGTGCCATCTGCTGCAGGGGAGTAACTCCTTTACTCCAAGGGAGATTCTTCAGTCATCCAGCGTAGTGTAGATCGTCGAAGTACTTGGTTTCTGTAGCAGAGTTTAGTCCAGGTAAAATCTAAAGTCCTGTAGTCAGGGTTCCTTCTTCATACTCAAGGAAGGGGTGGGATAAACTCTGTGGACCCACCTATGGGAGGGTCGGGACAGAGGGGTGGTTACACCCTTGTCCTTTGACCAGTTTCGCATCAGAGCAGGAGCAAATGGCTCCTGCAACCGGTTTGAACTGGACTATGCACAGGTACACCAAATGTGCCCCCAGTGCAGATTTTCAAACACTCTCAGAGTGCATCCACCCAGCCCCAATACACTAAATCCTGTCTGGGAGGTGGTCATACCTCCCTGTGACAGGAAACCTATTGCCAAGCCTTCCCCTGCTCGAGTTTGGCTCAGCAGCAGGAGGGCAGACTCGTGTCTGTGGCTGGCAGCATCCATTTTGTGATGCCCAGGTCGAGAAAGCTGGTACCGGGTGTACCGGTGTTTCACATAAGTCCCTCTAGAAGGGTGGAATCATACCTCACACACCAGTTACTGGTGTGGAGGTATGATTCCAAGGTGTTTGACACCAAACACGACATGTTTCTAAGCAGCCGTTTTAAAGTTAGCATTTACCGCAAGGCTATAATGCACTTAAATATATATGGTTGGCTGCATCACAAACAACCCCGGAAAATAGGTTCCGAAGGCTGCAGAGGGGCTCTGCTCATGCAGTTGCACCCTCTCACATAAAACCCAGCACCCTGCCTTCAGGATTGATAAGGCCTGCCATAGGGGTGACGGATAGGTTTATATGTGCAGAGATTTAGAATAGATATATTGAACCTATATCTAAGTAAGGGGTGCATGCACCACCTCACACAGGCTGCAGTAGCAGACCTGTGGTGTCAGTTTGAATGGTCTCTCAGGGGTGGCATAACACATGCTGGGAGGCCTCTGGGGTACCTATGCCCTGGGTACATAGTATACCATAACCTAGGGACTGATAAGGGTACCCTAGTATCCAATCTGGAGTGTACCTAAAGTACATGCACAACCAGTTTAGGGAGTAAGCAGATAAACTGGGGTCCTGATTAGCAGGATCCCAGTCAGACTAGTCAAAAACCAGCAAAACACAAGGAAAAAAGTGGGGGTAACCATGCGGTCCGATTCCACCTTCCTACAGTCTCCACATCCCAGTGAAATATTCTTATCCTGATTTTCAAGATCCTGATTAAAAAGGAGATTTTGTAGGCATACTGTGCTCCAAATTGAGGGTGCGTATAGAATTGGATGGTGAGTATAGAATTGGAGGGTGAGTATAGAAAAAGCAACAGCCCAAAATCGATATAGCTCCTGCGCTGTTTGAAGGCTGACCGTTGCATTTATATTGTTGTGCAGAACTGCAAAGGCCTCATCATCGGGGCGAATACATTAGAGGAGGCAATGCAAAGAACTGTTAAGTGGCAAATGACACTATTGATCAGTGGCGTATCGTGGGCGGGGCCACAGGGTTGGTTGTCTCAGGCGCAAAAATTCTTAAGGGCATTCTTTTGGGCGCAACATTTTGAAAGAAAAGTGGAAGGATCCTTGCCTTGCCCCAGGCACTGGCAACCCACGCTACGCCGCTGCCATCGATAGCGTAGTGTCAAAGGCCCAGGATGATCCATCTCACATTTTCACCCGATCCACATAAGATATGACTTACATAAAATTAATCAAAATGTAACTAATTTACATAGTCAGTTTTTATCTTAAAAATCTGGCAAGGATCTGTCCCTCCTTAACTTACCCTGGGGATCCCTGTATTAAGAGTGTGTAGCTTCAGCATGCTGCCTCCCCAGGACTGGTGCTTTTACAAAAAAGCCATTGTTATTTCCACAACAGTAGTAATTATTAAATAAAATGGAAAATGACCACGATGTATTGTTTACTAATATTATGAACATGTTGCGTTGAACCAAAAAAAAGAAAATCTGAAACGTCAGGCTCATGTAGCTGATTGACTGGGCAGCGACAGCCACACATGCGCAAGTCTAACAGCAAACCACACTACACCAACCTCAGCAGCACCTCCGAGAGGGGAACACATATTGACTTGGCTACTTACCGGTAATGTTCATTACTCCGAGTCATAGTCTCCCTCGTCACAGTGATCACGGGGCGCTCCTTGGTTACTGTGACGAGGGAGACGGACGAGGTTGGCAATGTTGGGTGGCTTTGCTGGTAATATCCAAGAAATATACCTCTATTCTTCGGACAGCTGTAAAATATATGAATGGACCTATTTATTAGGGAGTTTTATATAGCACCTGCTGTCACCTCGGCTGCACCCCACATGTAGGGTAAAGAGAGGAAAGAGGTCAGGGGCTCAGATTCTGTCTGATGCGAGAACAAGCCCCAGATCTGGCATGCTTCAGCCACCTCTTGATGAGTAGGAGTAAGAGACTCAGGTAGAAACAACTAAGAGACAACAACTTCTGGATATAATTAACAATCACTAGAAAACGAGAACAGAGGACAGGACAGTGATAATAAAAAAAGAAAAGATATAAAAGGAGCTTGGGCTATGACAGTGATAAAAGCAGCCAACAATATCAGCAAAGATTGGGCAGCAGTGACAACTTCAGCCAGCAAAGTACAAGCATGTGCTCAGCGATAATAACACATGACAGCCCAGTGTTCATAACAGCGATAATGACAAGTGAAATTTAACAAGAATGGAAGACATGACAGCGGTACTAGCATCTAAAAACACAAGAAAAGGTTACAAGGCAGTGATAACGACTACTGACCTGACCAGAACTGAGAATCTGGCAGTGAGAATAACCAACAGAGAGAAAGGACAAATGAGAGGCAAGCAATCTCAAAAAATGAAAGAAGAGTGACAGTGATAACAAATGAAAGATAACAAGAACAGACAACAAAGCAGTGGTAATAACATCTAACACCACAAGAAAAGGTTCCATGGCTGTGATAACTACAACTGAAAGGAGACAAGAACTCAGATCATGGTAGAGATGATAACAACCAAGAGAGAGAAATCACAACTGAGAGGCCAGCGAGAATAGCAGATGGTAGATCAGGCTTCATTAGAGAGATAATATGTCAGTGTCAAAAATGAAGGAGAAAAACCGAGGACTTGATCATTGTAATGACAACAGTCTAAGCACAAGAATACATGGTGGTGATAAAAACTACTAGCACAGGAACTAAGGGCAGGACAGTGAAAACAACAACCAACTGAGCAAGAAGAGGGCACATGGCAATGGTACTAAAACCCGACAGAGATCAAGAACCGGGGACATGACTGATAATAACCAGAAGGAAACAGAACATAGAACATGACTGTAATAATGTGACAAACCACGAACAAGAGAAAACAGCAACAGGTCATGTCCACTGTTGGTGGAAACTGACAGTGATAATAACAACCAAAAGAGCAAGGAGAGGGAACATAGAAGTGATAATAAGAACCAACAGAGCAAGGAGAAGGAACATAGAAGTGATAACAACAACTAACAGAGCAAGGAGATGGAACGTGGAAGTGATAATAAGAACCAACAGAGCAAGGAGAGGGACCATGACAGTCAGAACAACAACCCACAGAGCAAGAAGAGGGAACATAACAGTGATAACAACAACTAAGAGAGCAAGGAGAGGGAACGTGGAAGTGATAATAAGCAACAGAGCAAGGAGAGGGGCCATGACAGTCAGAACAACAACCAACAGAGCAAGAAGAGGGAACATAACAGTGATAACAACAACCAACAGAGCAAGGAGAGGGAACATGGAAGTGATAATAACAACCAAGAGAGCAAGAAGAGGGGCCATGACAGTCAGAAAAACAACCAACAGAGCAAGGAGAGGGAACATGGAAGTGATAATAATAACCAAGAGAGCAAGGAGAGGGACCATGACAGCGATAACAACAACCAACAGAGCGAGGAGAGAGAACAAAAACATGACAGTGATAACAACAACCAAGAAGAGAGAACATGACAGTGATAACAACAACCAACAGAGCAAGAAAAGGGAACATAACAGTGATAACAACAACCAACAGAGCCAGAAAATGGCACCTGGCAATGATACTAAAATCTGACAGAGGCTAAGAATCGGGGATATGACTGATAATAACCAAAAAGTAAAAAGAACATAGAATTTCACAGTGATAATGAGACAAACCTAGAACAGAAAACTGAAAAAGGTCATTAACAATAACAACTACTAAAGATGGCTACCGACCGTGACCATAACAACTAACAGAGCAAGCAGAAGGAACATGAAAGTGATAACAACAACCAACAGAGCAGGGAGAGGGAAAAACAGCCAACCGAGCCAGAAGAGGTGCTCTGGCTTTAATATTAACAATCAGCAGGACAAGAGATGGGGACGTGGCAGTGATAACCACAAGCAACAGTGCCAGAATACGGGACATGGCTTTAAGAAGAACAATCAGCCGACAAGGGTAGGGCACACGCCAGTGATATTAACAACCAAAAGTGCCAGAAGAGGCTCGAACATAACCAAAACAACTCCCGGGCTATGGAGGGGGGACACAGCCGAGATAATATCAACAGGGCGTCTATAGTGACCATGGTTGTGATGACAAAAATAGTGAACATGGTAGTGATAATAGTGTCCAAAGAACAACCTGTGTTGGCGGCAGTCGATACATACACGCAGGTGCGCAGAATGCACCTGTAGGGACCTCGTGAAACATTCACACACGTGCACTGTGTACACACCTGTGCTGGCAGCAGGCGAGACATACACGCAGGTGCACAGAGTGCACCTGTGCATGGAGCTCGTGAGACATTCACACACGTGCACTGTCTACACACCTGTGTTTGCAGCAGGCGAGACATACACGCAGAGTGCACCTGTAGGGAGCTCGTGAGACATTCACACATGTGCACTGTCTACACACCTGTGATGATAGCAGGCAAGACATACACGCAGGTGCCCAGAGTGCACCTGTAGGGAGCTCGTGAGACATTCACACACGTTCACTGTGAACACACCTGCGTGGCTGAGCAGGGAGCTCGTGAGCCATGCACACAGGTGCCCAGAGTGCACACCTGCGTTGGCTGAGCAGGGGGCTCGTGAGCCATGCACACAGGTGCTCTGTAGCACATACATACAGGGCGCGAAGTAAAACAAACGCATGAGTGATCTGTGAGCACCCCAGTCGGAATCAGAGAAGAGGTGACCCCGGGTGCACTGTGAACACAATTGTGAGGGAAGTAGGTGAGAATTTCACACGTGCTTTACGAGTTCACGTGTGTGGAAGGCAAACGCGGCAGGGTGCACGTGAGAACATGCGCAAGTATCTCAGCGCAACTGTGCAGGGGTATCGGGTGACATGTGGAGATCCCTGCGAGCACAAGTGTGCGGGAAGCAGCTGTGAATGTCACACGAAGCAAACGAGGCGTTCACCTCCGTGTTCGGGGAGCGTGCCTACATAGGGAACGGGTGCACTGTGAGCACAACTGCGCGGGGGAAATGGGTTCTATGTACGTCACTGGGAGCACACGTGTGCGAGGAAGACAGACGGGCACACTGTTGGTGGATGAACACACGTGTGTGGGCAGCAGGTGGGACATTCACCCTCATGCTCTGTAAGAACAGTTGTGTGTGGGAGCACGTGAGACATATCTCATATGGTCCGGTACAGCCGAGACCCCCTCCTCCCTTATCAATACTAAGACAGTAACACGCCTACCACAAGGAATATTTTGTATTAGGGAGTCGTAAACCCCCCGGCCGTATTTATTAACATAAAATTAAATCAACAATTTTTTAATTATAATATTTGAACAATACGCAGAAAAACCATTACATTGTTTACTTGGATAGGTACAGGTGTAATTTTCCTAACCTTAACATATCTCTAATACAAAGATATTCCTATCCGAATCTAAACATTACATAATCAATAATCACAACAATAACATTTCATTTTCTGCGTATCCCTATTTTGAGCCTACGGCAAGGTCATTAACTGGTGGCAGATCCTTATCAAATTATGCCCGCACTCCAACGGAGTGCGCATGCGCAGGGGGCCCATTTACCGTGAGGGTACTTCCCCCCCAGGTCGCCCCCATACGCCCTTATGCCCGCCCTCCAACCGGAGTGCGCATGCGCAGAGGCCCCATTTCCCGTGAGGGTACTTCCCCCCCCCTCCCCCCAGGTCACCCCCGTATGTCCTGTAAATTCTCTCCATAAGGGGCCCTTGCAGTTATGCGCCATTTACTTGCGCCCTTGTGCACGTGCGGGGTGGCCAAGCATCCTACTGGAAAAGCGTGACTCCCCCTCCCCGCACCCATCCAGCCAACCGGCTGTAACTGCCGCTGGAGTTCTATGAGAGACCACTTGTCCCTCCCCCTTGGGCGACGCCATTCAAGAATGGCGCCGCCCTCTAAGGACCTTAAATTTACTGCTCACCAATCATGACCTTACCGCCACAGGCCTGCATAGTTGACCGACTATCAGGCCCCCCAAAAAACTCACCGAAAGGTCATGCCCTGCCCCTATACCCAACTAACTCGGCTAGAAGATCCTCCATAACGATTACAAATCCCTAATTTTGACAGATGGATGCCGTCTCTTAAGAAGCACGGCTCTATAGTCTGGAGGTGTGGAGCCCTAGATAGCCTCCCCTTAGGGGATCTTTGCAGTCCTCGAGCCCGGATATACCCCGGGCATAGACGTGCCTACCCACCTACTTCTGTGGTTAGTGTTTTGCCCAGCCCCCTTATTACCCAAGTGTACCCGGTCATCCCCACCCCGAGTGTAGGATAATAATGCGAGGGCTGACTGGCTAAGGGGAAAATGACATCGTCTGGGAGCCACTAACAGGCCCCGATTGATAGCAGCGCGATGTGCCTGATAGACACAATGCCCCAGACAGATACCCATTGCCTGTGGTAATGCCCCATTGGAAGGCTACACCGGGAGGGCCCCTACGGGCCCCCAAGATCCCCCATGAACATATCATGTAAAACAATCTACACTGGACCACTATGTTCTGAGATAGGATCTGCGCAAGCTTCCACCCCTACTGCGGAGCATCCCAACAGCTCGCCTACGATGGCACCTGCGAGCACAGGCGCCGTAATGGCAGAATACCTTTTCGACCAGGGGTGTCGGATCCGCCTTTTAAAAAACCTGGGTTCAGTCGAGGTGGCCAGGCATACACCTTTGAAGTAGCGTACAGCTAAAATACCACATCTGGCAACGACAAATGGTTGACACCTACACCGGTAAAGTAGCGTACTGCTAACTACCCTGGCTGGCAACAACAAATGGTTGACACACTTATATTCAACCAATATAGTGCATGGGCAGCACCATCTCACCCATGCACGCTGGCACCTCTTGAGTTTTTCCATTGATCGCCCATCAGCCTTAATTCGGCTGCTTGCCACTCCCGTCCTGGATCTTCCGGTCCCCCTGCCTGCCCACATCTTGCAGTCATTGGGGTGTGGAGCGCCTCCCATGTAACAGTTATGGATCCAGCCATACATAAATGAAAATCAAACACAGATGATTAGTGTTTTTTGTCTTTGGGTAAAAGATACAGCGTGATACAATGTGTGACACAAAACGAATGCAAGATATCATAGGCATCCAACACACTATAAGTGCACAAGCCATGAACGATAGGTACAGTGTATTGCAGAAATCGAGTGCAGAGATACCGCGTGACAAACCATAGGCCTCTAATGCTTGATCAGGTATATAGGGCGGACCGGCAGCGTGTGCCACAACACGGACATCCAATGAACCAGTGTTGTGGCACCTGTGTGCAGAGATAGTGTGTGACACAATAAATTAGTAGTATGCATACCTACAAGTAGAGCACATGGGTGCACCGGTACCATGTGACAACCACCGGCATATATTGCTGCACCCTCCTTGTTACCTAACGGGTTTCTAATGTATAGGTGTCGCTGCAATGGGTGTCTAGATGCTTTTCGGCAGTCCCCTACCTTGTATGTGTGACTGCACACGCGTGCTTAAGTACTCATGAAGGCGTGACAGCAAGGCATGGGACGTACTGATGTGACATCATACGTGGCGATAATGCGCTTGAGTGACTTCACCTGGGCCAGCGCCTCGCAAGACTGACCTCAAAACCATGGAATGGGTTGCTGTCACATGACAGCTTGGAATATCTAGATGTGAATGGCCACTGAAAGGCAAGTCACGTTTCGTACTACAAACGCCAATAATTTGGCCACTCTAATGGCAACAAATTGCCCCAGCCAGGCCATTGGTGCCAAAAACCTGCCGCTGACACACTTAAAATGTGACCATTAAAACACGCATGGGCATGTAGCATTGAGATCTTTGCATTCTGATGAACCAGCCCCAAAATTGGACTAAATGTGAAAAGAATGTGTAACTGACAAAAGCGGCATCTATAACTTGCATTTTGTGAAGCGGCCCAAACTCAATGTAACCTACAAATGCCGAATCCATACTTGCATTCCTTGTCAAGCGGCCAAAGCACACTTTTCCATGCATGGTGTTACAAACCATCATGGGAGCGCAAACCTTTTGCTCTTAGTTTTCTATTCAGAAAATCAAGTACTGTGCAGAACATTGACATCAGACGTTTCAATGAGGCCTAGCATAGCACCAAGTGCATTAACATCAGACCGTCCGCTGAGAGCGCTTAGCATAGCACCAGTTGTATTACAGGAATTGCTCAGTGAAAGTTTCTTGTATGACTCCAGCTCCTGGAATGCCAGAATCTGAGCATAATGCTGCTAATTAATTAGAACCATCTGGGAAACCCAATTCCAATATTTGCATCAAAATGCATTCTCTCTGAGTTCAAAACAAGCATGATAAAGTGATGGATCTAATCCTATCACTGAGTTTGCAATCCCATGGAATACAGCTAAGGCACAGACCAAAGAATTTCTCAGAGGTAGGAAATGTGATCACTGGCTGAATGTGGGCTTTTAGAACCAGGCGGCGTGAGTTTCTATTGTGGCTGCCTAACTTGAGCAGACCATATGATCCTGGGCTAAACCCTACATCTAGCCCCTCACTCACTGTAGATCATATAAGGCATATATGGACCCTCTCATATGGTAGCTGCCTAACACCAGTCAGCTGAACAAGACCCTCTTTGTATAGATAGCTTATACACTACAATATATATATTATAGGAAGATGGTGAGGCCCTGGTGAAAGTCAGTAGGTTCGCACAAGTTGGTTGTTTTTTGCTGTAACGTTTTTATACTGGGGTCTCACGAAGCACCCACAGGGGATAAAAGGTACATAGCCTTTAAACCATATGCTTGAGATATCAGTGGCAAGATCAGCTATTGTTCGATTTGCTTAAAAGTTCACTTTGAAGCAATAGTTAAAAGACAAGTTGACGCTAAAATCATGAAGGGAAAGTCAGCCATGCCCATCATAGCCAAGAGTAAGTACACAGTATAGCTGCAGAAACCTTAAAATGTAAACACCCCTTAGGAGTAACCCAGTATCAATGCATATGTAATACAGTGCTATAATAACACACACCAACGAGCTACAGACACATAATGGCTTCCGATGTTGCAAGTACATTGTTGACAATAGCTAATTCGTTTTAAGGTGTCTTGACAGTTATAGTTTTAAACACTCCAACTGCTGCGCACCCCGCATTGAACCCAGTTGCTTGTAATCTAGAATACAGCAAGAAAAAGGTCGGGTGATGCCTCCGGAGAGGCTGAGGAGCAGCTGTGCTTCCCATGATCCAGGAAAACTGGCATGATAAGGTAAACGTTCCATGAACAGCCCTTGATTCCCACATGAGCCTAAAACATGGTGCTAAAACAATGGGTAGAACATTGCCCAATAGCACTCCCCAGATTTTTTACCAAATACCTTTCAAAAGTCATCAGTGCTTTCATGAAACATAATCTGCCCAGCCCCTGACCCCCACCACCGTCTAAATGTGGTGCTAACACTATGGGGAATACATCACCCCAACATGGCTGCTCAGATGTCCCACCTCCACGCTGTAAACGATACCCCTGCATTATTAAACGTGCCCTCAAGAGCGAGCTGCTCGCGCTATCGTAATTGAAGACAAAACGCTTGGTCACGCTGGGCGCAGTAATACAAAGCAAACAACGGCGGGAAATCGCAATACCCAAACCTGCCTCAAGATCCACTTAGACCTTGTTAAGGCTGACCCCATCTCTTTATCAAAATGTTTTCCCACATTTTTTGTCAACTAAATTACTATTGCATACATCTTTAATTGAAGGAACAGCTACATCGCAACACCCGGACACTCTTTTAATGTTACACATGTGTGTATAGTGTTCTTAGTGCACACAGACACACTATTAACATTGTGTTGTGTTTATACGGTGAAAATCAGCGACTTTTGACCCCCGCTAAAAATGCTCTTTCTTCCTCAGCTGCAGGCTCCTGCTATCTTATTCCAGGACACTCTGTAAACGTTACACTGCATTTATCATGTGCTTATCACACACAAGGACACTCTGTTAACTTTACACATGTGTGCATAATTTTCTTATTGCACACATACCCACTATCAACAAATTGCTGTGTTTATACAATGAAAAACAGCGACTTTTGACACAGCTATCTTATTGCACCGAGAACCAACATTTCCAAAACACCCGTGAATTGCAGGAGACAGCCGTGAATTGGAGCTCAAACGACCGCCACTGCTCGGTGTAGACCGATACTGCAGTGAGTGGTGCGAGAAACGGGTACCAATTGGGGACTCTGACTACATTTCAGCGATCCTCAGTACAGTGAGACCCTCCCATCTGAGTCCCATGTTCCTTTACTCTCTTCTGGGTAACCTGCTATTGCACTCCGCATATTAGACACCGTGATATTCAGACAAGAAATCAGGTATCTATGCCGTCATTCTCAAAATGATTTCCCTTATCTTTCAAAAAGGGGGTGAAGCACTAGTCAGCTAAAAAAGCGGCGACACAGTCATGCTAACAAACATTTCCTCAAACATTTCAAAGTAGTCAGGAAGATCCGCGAGGCAGTGCACCTGTCCCGCTGCCATCCGGAGCTATGCGTGCGCCAACAGCCCCCTATAATCATGCTCCTCTTTGTTACCAGGTGCCTTACAAACACTCACCCTTTAGGTGCAGAGCAGGGCGATAACCCTGCCAACTCGGAACCTCCATCCTTCGACGCTGGCCCAACACTTCAATGCCCCCAGCCGGCACACATGGAGACCGTAGTACTGCCTGACGGATCCGGTCACTTGGCGCGCTGGGATTCCTCACGCTCGCCGCGATCCGCTTGGCCCCAAGAAGCCCGTACGCCGAGAAACAACTGCTGCTGAATGAAGGTTACACATGGTCCCACGGAGCAACCTGCAAGATAAAAAGAGAAGGGTTGTACCGCTTCCAAGCGAGACTGCACGAGTCCCAAAACCGCCGCTCCGCGTACCCGAACCTGTAAAAACAAAACAAAAGAAATTAAAATACAGCCTTCTAGCGAGGCTGTTGTCCTTAAGGGGCAGGCTGTGGGAGCGGCGACCAAAGAGGTAGACTCCGCCGCTCCCCAGCCTTTTATTCAAAATCTACTCAAGCCAGGCTGGTTCTAACCGGCCTAGCCCTGATGCGATGCGTGCCCCGGAAGTGATTACAATCACTTCCGGGGCACGCCCTAGAACCTAGAGACCAACGATTGGCGGGACGGGCCTGTCGCGTCACGCTTGCGCGCGACAGGCCCGCCCCTGTGTGGTCGTTGGGGGCCGGCAGGACCGCCATACATGCGGCGTGTCCGATGCCGGCCCCGCCTTCCTAGATCATTGAGTGAATGTGTCTGGGTCCAGTGGGACGAACACACTTTGCACACACCTGTGCGAGGGACAGATGTGACATGCACGAGAGAGCAGTGAGTACACGTAAGCAGGAAGCAGGTGATACGTGTACATGAGCACACCCCTGCGGGAATCAGGCACACACAAGAGCACTGTGAGCATATGTACGGGGTGAGCAGGCAAGGCATCTACACGTGTGATCTGTGGCACACTTGTGAGGGGAGCAGTGCACAAGAGCACTATGATGAACTGTGCGTAGAGTAGCTGCGAGGTACACACGTGTGAGGGTAGTAGGTGAAACACACACCAGAGCGCTGCAGGTAAGTAAGACATGCATGCACACATCCTTGTGGACAGCAGGTAACACATACAGACAGCTGCTCTGTGAACACAGGCTAGGAGAGTAGACAGGTGCTCTGTGAACACAGGCTAGGAGAGTAGGCAGGTGCTCTGTGAACACAGGCTAGGAGAATAGGCAGGTGCTGTGCGAACACAGGCTAGGAGTGTCGGTAGGTGCTCTGTGTACACAGGTTAGGAGAGTATGTCGGTGCTGTGTGAACACTGGCTAGGAGGGTAGGCAGGTGCTCTGTGAACACTGGCTAGGAGGGTAGGCAGGTGCTCTGTGAACACTGGCTAGGAGGGTAGGCAGGTGCTGTGTGAACACAGGCTAGGAGAGTATGTCGGTGCTGTGTGAACACAGGCTAGGAGGGTAGGTAGGTGCTCTGTGTTCACAGGCAAGGTGAGTAGGTGGGATGTGAATATGAAAGTCAGATGTGAACTCACATGAAAAGTGCATGTGCTCTGTGAGGCCTGTGGGCGAAGGAGGTGAGATATGTCTCCGAGCCCTCTGTGAGGGCGCTGGCGAGGACAGCAGGGGAGAGGAGCAGTAGTGTGTGCATGCAAGGGTGAACGCTGGCTACTGGGACCGGGCTCTCGGAGGTACCGGCATGCTGCAGCACTTGTAAGTAGAGATTTAAGCACACTGAGGGCCGAACACCCTACAATCCTGTCACATTCATACACATACTGGCAAACCAGGCCCTGGCATCCTGAACGCCTGTGCGCTGCGGCCCAGTAAGCTTATGACACGCTGAGAACAGACACGCTGGGGCACAAGCACACTGAGCTTGTGGCACACTTAGGTTATGACACCCTAAGAACAGACATGCTGCGGTCCAGTCACGTTAAGCCATGACACCACTGTACGTATCACACTGGGGGCCTAGAAAACAGAGTGTGGCACACAGAAATCCTGGTGTATTGAGGTCCTGGCACACCGAGCCCTGGCACCAGCTCCAAGGCTCATCAAGATGATTTAATTCCAAGGCCTTGGCGCTCAGTAACTGTGATGCAGAGACCTTGGCACTCTATGTCTCCAGCATTCACAGATGGCATCACACCGAGATCCTCGCTCACCGAAGACCAGGCACACATGACGTGGCGCTACAGGGCCACAACCAACCAAAGCAGTGGCACGTTAAGACTCTGGCAGACTGAGATACTGTATCATTCAGTCTCTGGTAGACTGACATACTGTAACAAAAAGGCTCTGGTAGACTGAGATACTGTTGCACTACGTCTCTGGTAGACTGAGATACTGTAACACTAAGTCTCTGGCAGACTGAGATACTGTAACACTAAGTCTCTGGCAGACTGAGATACTGTAACACTAAGTCTCTGGCAGACTGAGATACTGTAACATTAAGACCTTGGCAGACTGAGATACTGTAACACTAAGACTCTGGCAGACTGACATATTGTAACACTAAGGCTCTGGCAGACTGATATACTAACATCAAGGCTCTGGCGGACTGAGATACTGTAACATTAAGGCTCTGGTAGACTGACTTACTGTAACATTAATGCTCTGGCAGACTGAGATACTCACATCATGGCTCTGGCAGACTAAGATACTGTAACCTTAAGGCTCTGGCAGACTGACATACTGTAACATTAAGGCTCATGCGGACTGAGATAATGTAACATTAAAGCTGTCATATTGAGAGGCAGGGCACATTTAAATCCTGGCACACACAGATTCTGGCACACTTATGCCCTGTCACATTTAGGCCATGCAGCACTAAGACCTCAGTTGTAAGAGCTCTCTGCACGTACTGTGATAGGTCATTCATCTTTATGTGCTTTGATAACTCAGTCATCTGTACGTAGTGCAGTGATAACTCATTCATCTGTAGGTGCTGTAATATCCCAGTTATCCTTATGTGCCGTGATAACTCTAGCATTCTGTATTTACTGAGATAACTAAGTCACCTGTGAGTGCTGTAATAACTCGGCCATCTGTCCCTGCTGTGATAACTCAGGCATCTGTACCTGCTGTGTTTCTCAGGCATCTGTGCCTGCTGTGGTTCTCAGGCATCTGTACCTGCTGTGGTTCTCAGTACTCCTTGGTAAGGGCCACCACTGATAGCTCTCATACATGTGACTGTACTGTGGCGGTCAGTGCTGCTGGCTCCCTGGAAAGGGTGGTCACTGTGGTGGTCACTCTTGGGTATGGCACATCTGTACTGTGCCTCTCAGTGTTTGCTGGTAATATATGTCATTGATAACTCTATGGTGTGTCTGTACTATGGCTCTCGGTGCTCCCCGGTAAGAGCAGTCACTGATACCTCTTGGGTATGGTGTTTACATACTGTCGCTGCCAGTGCTACCTGGCAAGGGGTGGCACTTGTAACTCTCAGGCATTCGTCTGTCCTTCGACTCTCAGAGCCCCCTACCTGATGGTAAGAGATGTCACTGATAACCCGTGGGTATGGTGAGTCTGTACAGTGGCTGTCACTGCTCCCCAGTAAGAGCTGTCACTGATAACTCTTGGGTATGGTGTGCATTGCTCCCTGGTAACAGCTGTCACTAATAACCTTTGGGTTTGGTGTGTCTGTGCTGTGGCTGTCACTGCTCCCCTGTAAGAGTTGTCACTGATAACCCATTGGTATGTTGTGTCTGTACTGCATCTGTCACTGCTCCCCAGTAAGAGATGTCACTGATAACCCTTGGGTATGGTGTGTCTGTGCTGTGGCTGTTACTGCTCCCCGGTAAGAGCTGTCACGGATAACCCTTGGGTATGGTGGGCATGTTCTGTGATGTCACTGCTCCCCGGTAAGAGCAGTCACTGATAACCTTTGGGTATGGTGTGTCTGTGCTGTGGCTGTCACTGCTCCCCGGTATGAGCAGTCACTGATAACCCTTGGGTATGGTGTGCCTGTACGTTGGCTGTCACTGCTCCCCGGTAAGAGCTGTCACTGATAACCCTTGGGTATGGTGTGTCTGTGCTGGGGCTGTCACTGCTCCCCGGTAAGAGCGGTCACTGATAACCCTTGGGTATGGTGTGTCTGTGCTGTGGCTGTCGCTGCTCCCCGGTAAGAGCTGTCACTGATAACCCATGGGTATGGTGTGTCTGTGCTGTGGCTGTCGCTGCTCCCCGGTAAGAGCTGTCACTGATAACCCATGGGTATGGTGTGTCTGTGCTGGGGCTGTCACTGCTCCCCGGTAAGAGCTATCACTGATAACCTTTGGGTATGGTGAGTCTGTACAGTGGCTGTCACTGCTCCGTGGTAAGATCTGTCACTGATATCCCTTGGGTATGGTGTGTCTGTGCTGGGGCTGTCACTGCTCACAGGTAAGAGCTATCACTGATAACCTTTGGGTATGGTGAGTCTGTACAGTGGCTGTCACTGCTCCGTGGTAAGAGCTGTCACTGATATCCCTTGGGTATGGTGTGCATTCCTCCCTGTTAAGAGCTGTCACTAATAACCTTTGGGTATGGTGTGTCTGTGCTGTGGCTGTCACTGCTCCTGGTAAGAGCTGTCACTGATAACCCTTGGGTATGGTGTGCTTGTCCGTTGGCTGTCATTGCTCCCCGGTAAGAGCTGTCACTGATAACCCTTGGGTATGGTGTATATGTTCTGTGTCTGTCACTGCTCCCCAGTAAGAGCTGTCACTGATAACCCATGGGTATGGTGTGTCTGTGTTGTGGCTGTCACTGCTCCCCGGTAAGATATGTCACTGATAACCCTTGGGTATGGTGTGCCTGTCCGTTGGCTGTCACTGCTTCCCGGTAAGAGCTGTCACTGATAACCCTTGGGTATGGTGTGCATTGCTCCCTGTTAAGAGCTGTCACTAATAACCTTTGGGTATGGTGTGTCTGTGTTGTGGCTGTCACTGCTCCCCGGTAAGATATGTCACTGATAACCCTTGGGTATGGTGTGCCTGTCCGTTGGCTGTCACTGCTCCCCGGTAAGAGCTGTCACTGATAACCCTTGGGTATGGTGTATATGTTCTGTGTCTGTCACTGCTCCCCAGTAAGAGCGGTCACTGATAACCCATGGGTATGGTGTGTCTGTGTTGTGGCTGTCACTGCTCCCCGGTAAGATATGTCACTGATAACCCATGGGTATGGTGTGTCTGTGTTGTGGCTGTCACTGCTCCCCGGTAAGATATGTCACTGATAACCCATGGGTATGGTGTGTCTGTGTTGTGGCTGTCACTGCTCCCCGGTAAGATATGTCACTGATAACCCATGGGTATGGTGTGTCTGTGCTGTGGCTGTCACTGCTCCCCGGTAAGATATGTCACTGATAACCCATGGGTATGGTGTGTCTGTGTTGTGGCTGTCACTGCTCCCCGGTAAGATATGTCACTGATAACCCATGGGTATGGTGTGCCTGTCCGTTGGCTGTCACTGCTCCCCGGTAAGAGCTGTCACTGATAACCCTTGGGTATGGTGTATATGTTCTGTGTCTGTCACTGCTCCCCAGTAAGAGCTGTCACTGATAACCCATGGGTATGGTGTGTCTGTGTTGTGGCTGTCACTGCTCCCCGGTAAGATATGTCACTGATAACCCTTGGGTATGGTGTGTCTGTGTTGTGGCTGTCACTGCTCCCCGGTAAGATATGTCCAGGGCCGGACTGGGAACCAAAACCGGCCCTGACAAAGTGCCCAGCTGCCCCCCCCCCCCGGCTTGGGGGTGCCGCCGAGCTCTTTGCGAGGGCCGGTTTTCGGCCGATTTTGTTACAGGGCCGATTTTGCAGCTATGCTGCAAAAACGGCCCTGTAACAAAAGCGGCCCCCAGGGGCCCAAAACCGGCCCCCACCCGTGCGGCGCACCGGGGGATTGCCCGGTGCCCGCTACGGCCAGTCCGGGCCTGGATATGTCACTGATAACCCTTGGGTATGGTGTGTCTGTGTTGTGGCTGTCACTGCTCCCCGGTAAGATATGTCACTGATAACCCATGGGTATGGTGTGTCTGTGCTGTGGCTGTCGCTGCTCCCCGGTAAGAGCTGTCACTGATAACCCATGGGTATGGTGTGTCTGTGTTGAGTCTGTCACTGCTCCCCGGTAAGAGCGGTCACTGATAACCCATGGGTATGGTGTGTCTGTGTTGTGGCTGTCACTGCCCCCCCGGTAAGAGCGGTCACTGATACCCTTTGGGTATGGTGTGTCTGTGTTGTGGCTGTCACTGCTCCTCGGTAAGAGTGGTCACTGATAACCTTTGGGTATGGCTAGGGCCATGGAAATATGCGATTCTGCAGCCACGGTGTTTTCTACATATATATTAATACATGATCTAGAGGATAATTTGCAGATTTTAACAAAAAATATTTTGTTTGTAGCTGAAACGGAACAAATGTTAGTAAAAAAGCAGCAACACATGTTACACACACAGGAAGACCTAACGCAAAGGTTGACTGGTCAGCTTTGAATTGTTTATTGCAATATTTGGGTGTTAAAGTGGTTCTAATGAGGTGAAACAGTTGGTTGAAAGTGGCAAAAAAGTAATACTATCACACGATATGCCGCATTATGCCACATAATTTGCCTTTTCTTGCTGCATAATTTAGTCACCTCTGCCGCATAATTTAGTCACCTCTGCGGCGTAATTTGTCCTTCTCCCGCCGCATCACTCCAGTGGCCGGGGGTGGGGTGCGTCGTACTGCAGCTCTCACTGCTCTCTGCTAAGAGGTGTCACTGATACCCCTGGGGTACCTCATGACTGGGTTGTGGCTTCCACTGCTCCCCGCGAAGAGCTGTCACTGTTAACCCTCGGGTGTGATGTGTGCCCATCACCGAGGCCGGCTCCAGGCAGTCAGAGAGGGATCTTGTTTTTCTCCATTCTTACAGTGGTGAGCACTCCGCCCTTTGCACGCTCTTCCACCCCTCCTCCCCCGCTGAGGCTGTCTGGGTGCTGTCAGCCAGAGGCTGCCGCACATTCCTTCCTGCCTCTGCTGTAAACTGATTAAGAATGGGTCATTGCTAAAGAGAGCGCTGCTGGGGGACAAAAGCAGCCCATTTCTGTACTGAATATTTCTCTGTGTCTTTCCTTGCATCTCACTGCTTTAGCCACAGTATGAGCCCACATGACAGCCTAGCCAGGCCCGTCCAGTCTGCCCACCTCCCTGCTTCTGACTTATGCAGCCTTCACTGTCACCTCCTTTCTTTCTGTGACAACTCATGCAGGGTCCCGCATAGGCCCGAGAGCGCCGGGTCCATGCCAGGTTTTCAGGAGAACCACTGAGCAGGTGAAAGGTTGCAAATGAAATTCCTTTACATGATTGTAACCACACGCACCTCTGGAGTGCCCGGCCCGGATCTGACACCTCTGCTTCCACGGTGACTTGTCTCCGATCGTATCCTCACTCTGGCGGGGTTTCTGCAGAGATCTGTGTGCCTCTTGTAGGGGAATTATTCTCTATAGTACTATGAGATTCTACGTCATGTGCTCTGCCCTTCTTTTAAACCAGGGTACGCAGTTCTAACCCAGGAACATCCCCTCCAAGGACTTGCACCGCTCGAGGTACTTGTTTTTGCGTGTTCTCTGATATGTCTTTATAGTTCTGGCGATGCCCCCCTCCCCAGAACTAGGAGCCATCTCCCAAATGTGGCATCATAACTCGACAGCTTCAAATGTGGGCCCCAGAACTGGATGCAATAGAATCAGATGTGCCCCAAAAACTGCAGAGCTGCTGGCGTCAGTACATAGCGGTCTCAGAACTGGATACAATACCCCAGAGTTGGATTTGAGAAATGGAAGCAGAACTGTAGACGGGGACTCAGTAATTGGACACAATACCCCAGGTGTGGATCTGAGACCCGCAGACAATGTTGATGATGTGGTTGTGGGAACTGGAAGCAATATTCCAGACATGGACTCTAGACATGGACACCATACTCGAAATGTGGCCTGGAGAACTGGAAGCAACATGGTACACCTGGTGTGTACACCCCACAGAGTTGGACTCAATAAACCAGATTTCCCTTTGGAACTGAAAGTAATACTCCAAATGCAGCCACCAGAGCTGATAATATTTGTCCACAAGCGCCCCGCAGAACTGAACACAATATCTCAAGCACCATCATGATCTAGACACAATACTTCAGATGTGACCTTGAGAACTGGAAGCCAAAGTCCCAATGTGGTCTCCAGACCTAGACTCAACACCTCTTCGCCCCATCCTGTACTGCTCCTCCGCAGCTTTCTGCCCACAGTTTTGCACTTGGCTTTACTGGACTCAAGCCAGCACATCCTGCAGTACTGTAGGGGTGCAGGGCAGAGGACAGTTTCCTTCTCGCTTGCTGCATAGAGGTATGCTGCTTTCCCTTTCTCTTTCACTGAAGTGTTCCACTGGCTATAAAGGTTGGCTAATCTGGCGAGGAGTTGGTTTCTGTCCATTGTACAAGGGCGACGTTTCAGATCCTGCATAAATTATGAAGTATATGTGTTGTGTCCTCCACTCATGGGAGCTTCGAAACATGCAATTCAAACAAATGTGGTAAAAAGGCTGAGTTTAAAGAAACTATCCAATAAACCAAAGCATCTGATAGATGTGCCCGATAGAAAGGAATGAGCAAGCTTAGAAAACTATTTTAACTGTAGTATCAAAACCTTATACTGCAAATGCAAACAGAGAACTGATATTACTAGTAGCTATGGCGCCCTCCTCCAAGAGTACAGAGGTTAGTAGTTTACCAGTCCAGACAAAGACGAACTGTGCTATCAGCCTTCTGGACAATGACTATGAGGGCAACCAATCAGAAGTCTCAATGCGTCCAGGTACTTTCCACTGCTCCAGATATTCCAGCACCCCCTTCACTTCCTCTTATAGATCAGTCGTAACTCTTCTTGCAGTATGTAATATTAAAATAGCTCCTACTAATGTACCATAAATCCCCCAGTAAATACGTTTTTTACCCATATCGGATTAGAGTTTTATTTCTCTTTATTTTTCCACACTTGCAGGACTATTAAAATGTACAGTATTTTTTTGAAACTTTGTGGTGCCTCCATCCCAAGAGAGATGGACTCCTCTCTGCCCATAAAGGTCTTCCTCAGCGCATTTTGATCCTGCCTCTTTCAGGAACCAAGCGGTACAAAAGGGGGTGGTGATGGACGGAGCATCAGAACCAATCAAACACTCACACCCAGTCAACAGATCTGGGTTTGATCCATCACCGTTCTTTAGCCCACTCTGCCACCCCAGTTCAGACATGGCCATATGCAAATCAGTCTGACCCTGTGCCTCATGGGAACAGTCCAGCTCGAACTGCCAAGCCATGCCTTCCCTGGACCGGAAACAAGCTTCCTAGGACCGGTCTGTCCATCACCACCCCCTTTTGTACCGCTTTGTTCGCCATAAGTTGGCAGGGTATGCTCAGACGTGAGTCCCTTGCTCACTTTGCCACTGGATACAAGCAAGCCTGGCTGAAGACGGCTGAAATGCCAGAAACCGGTCCTAGGAAGCTTGTTTCCGGTCCAGGGAAGGCATGGCTTGGCAGTTCGGGCTGGACTGTTCCCATTAGGCACAGGGTCAGACTGATTTGCATATGGCCATGTCTGAACTGGGGTGGCAGAGTGGGCTAAAGAACGGTGATGGATCAAACCCAGATCTGTTGACTGGGTGTGAGTGTTTGACTGGTTCTGATGCTCTGTCCATCACCACCCCCTTTTGTACCGCTTTGTTCGCCATAAGTTGGCAGGGTATGCTCAGACGTGAGTCCCTTGCTCACTTTGCCACTGGATACAAGCAAGCCTGGCTGAAGACGGCTGAAATGCCAGAAAACGGTCCTAGGAAGCTTGTTTCCGGTCCAGGGAAGGCATGGCTTGGCAGTTCGGGCTGGACTGTTCCCATTAGGCACAGGGTCAGACTGATTTGCATATGGCCATGTCTGAACTGGGGTGGCAGAGTGGGCTAAAGAACGGTGATGGATCAAACCCAGATCTGTTGACTGGGTGTGAGTGTTTGATTGGTTCTGATGCTCTGTCCATCACCACCCCCTTTTGTACAGCTTTCTTTCAGGAACCAGCCGCAAGCAAGGTTGGATGCCAAGACGACAGAGTGCCAAGGCTGCCGAGTTTTGATTCTACCTTGGTCTCTTTCTTCCACTATCCTACATTTCTTGTGTCTTTTTATTACTCTTCAGGTGCTTTATCATCACTTCTTCCTCTCTTTGCCACTGATCTCTTAGCTTTCTCTTCTCTCTACCGTTTCTGCCTTTCTTTTTCTTACTGTGGGTCAAAGTTTTGTAATAAAAAAAGTAATCCTGGTCCCCAAAAGTGAATGCTGATGCCAACCTCCAGCAACCGGTGGGCCTAACTGAGAACTACACTGTAGCCTCTCCCTAGCGGAAGGATAAGATGGCGTATTCCAGGGTTTGAAGACACCCAACAGGGAATGCATTGATGGTTTACTGAGAGTCTCTATTCCAATGGCCTTAAAACCAGCTATGGTTTTCTGTGGCATGTGAGCGATACCCGAAGGTATGTGTAAATGCAAGACTTCAAATACACATAGGCCACATTCGTGCAGAACAGTCCTTGCAAATGGAAGCACACCTGGCAGCCTCAATGTGCCTCTGTACTTCTATCCAAGTATGGCTTTTTACTGTCATCTGAGATATGTGAGTTAAGATGAAAACAATGCGATGATTTATGTTAGACGGACCGGGAGGGTCGGCCGAGGACAAGGGGAGAGGTCTCCGGGGAGAGCCGTCTCCAGCGATCGTACAGACAAGTAACTTCCCCCCCACAGATGTACACCACACAAGGATAGGTTTTAACGCTCTTTATAAGCAGTTTCTTAAGGTACGATGGAATGGTACAAGGAGGTCTGGACTCCGGGGTCCCCTCGATTTTAGTCTCTGGGTTTGGGAAAGGGGGTAGCGGGACAGTCTGGTTTCCAATCTGGTAGATGCAATGATGGATAGCTCACAATCCTCAAGCTTGGTGTTCTAGCTTGGACGGTCCGCGGCAGCGCCAGCAGGTCCCGATGAAGATGGTCGTTACACGGTCCGCGGCCGCGCCAGCAGGTCCCGATGAAGATGGTCGTTACACGGTCCGCGGCAGCGCCAGCAGGTCCCGGTGAAGATGGTCGTTACACGGTCCGCGGCAGCGCCAGCAGGTCCCGGTGAAGATGGTGGTTACAGCGGACCGCGGCAGCGCCAGCAGGTCCCGACGAGGATGGAGGATGCAGAAGGCCGCGGCAGCGCCAGCAGGCAGGACGATAGTTCACAAGGCAGGGCTACGGCAGCGCCGGTAGTCCGTCAAGGATGAGTTCTTCGCGGTGTCTCTCGACTCCAGGATACAACTACCTCCCTGCTCTGGAGCTGCCCTAGTTATAGGTCTGGCGCCCTTTGATGTCCGGACCCTCGCACTTGGAGGTCGGGAGGTCCGGGATGAGGGAGTCCAGACACCCAGCAGGGGGTGGAGCCAGCGCCCGGGGGAGCTGGAGGGCGATCGGCACCTGGCGGGGGAGAGCCATCGACACTCCTTTCTCCCATCGACCTGCCAAGTGGTCCGTTCACCTCCTGGGTGGATGGTGGTGCCGGGATGGCGGGGCCTGGCCAGGCCCAGGGTTAGGGTCGAGCTGAGGCCACGCGGCCTCGTGGTGCAGTGTCCAAGATGGCGGCTGGTCCGGACGGGGGAGCCGGGAGTGGGTCGGCCCCATGATACACAGATGTCCGGGGGCAGGAGTTCCGTCTGGAGACGGGTTGCGGGCTGGTCCTGTGGGTCACACCTGGAGGGCCGGGGCTTGGGCCGTGTCATGCAGGGAGGGAGCAAGCCCTTCATGTGGCCTGTCCAACATGCGTCCCCCCCAGCTGAAGACGGGGAGAGTCACCCATCCTCTTGGGGACTTTCCTCGTCGAGGCGGAAAAAGCGTGACAGGCCATCTGCGTTGGCGTGGTCTTGGCCCGGCCGATGTTCCACAGTGAAGTCCATCCCCTGCAGGGAGATGGACCAGCGCAATAGTTTGGGGTTCTCCCCCCGCATCTGCATTAGCCACTGCAGGGGTCGATGATCTGTCTGCACCCGGAAGTGGGTGCCGAAGAGATAGGGCCGGAGCTTTTTGAGGGCCCACACCACTGCGAAGGCCTCCCTCTCGATTGTGCTCCAGCGCTGTTTTCGGGCCAGGAGGCGTCTGCTAATGAAGGCCACCGGGTGGTCCAGCCCCTCGGGGTTCAGCTGGGAGAGGACCGCCCCGATGCCATGGTCGGAGGCATCCGTTTGCACAATGAATTCCCGACTGTAATCGGGAGCCAGGAGCACAGGGGCAGTGCACATGGCGGCTTTCAGCTTCTCGAAGGCCGCTTGACAGTCGGGGGTCCAGTTAACCCTCTTTGGTTGGTTTTTGGAGGTGAGTCCCGTGAGGGGCCCCACAATGCTGTCATAGTCTTTCACGAACCGCCGGTAGTAGCCGGTGAGCCCCAAGAAGGCTCGGACCTCGGTCTGCGTGACTGGGGGCTGCCAGGACTGGATGGCAGCGATTTTGAGTTGCAGAGGGGCCACCAGACCGCTCCCCACCTGGTGTCCGAGGTAGGTCACGGATCCCTGACCAATTTGGCACTTGCCGGCCTTGATTGTGAGACCGGCCCGCTGGAGGGCCTGCAGGACCTCTCGGAGGTGGTGGAGGTGGTCGGACCAGTGGCGGCTGTACACAGCGATATCGTCCAGGTAGGCGGCGCTGAACTCTTCGAGCCCCGCCAATACCTGGTTCACTAGCCGCTGAAAAGTAGCTGGGGCATTCTTCATGCCGAAGGGCATGACCTTGAAATGGTAGTGGCCATCGGGGGTAGAGAAGGCGGAACGTTCTTGGGCCCGGGGTGTGAGGCCGATCTGCCAGTAGCCCGCTGTCAGGTCGAAGATGCTGAGGTAGCGAGCAGCCCCCATGCGGTCGATCAATTCATCCGCTCGGGGGATGGGATGGGCGTCGGTCCTGGTGACAGCATTCAAGCCCCGATAGTCGACGCAGAATCGGAGTTCAGGAATGGTGCCGGGGGCAGCAGCTTTGGGGACTAGCACGACCGGGCTGGCCCAGGGGCTATCCGAGGGCTCGATGACCCCGAGCGTGAGCATCTTGGATACCTCTTCCTGGATGCAGGCCCGCACCCGATCTGGTACGCGGTAGGCCCGGTGTCTGACAGGGGGACTGTCCCCAGTGTCCACGTCGTGCAAGCACCAGGGGGTGACCCCTGGGGTAAGGGAAAACAAGGTAGAAAACTGCAGCAGGAGGTCCCGGCAGCCTTGGCGCTGTTCTGGGGTGAGGGCGTCGGAGAGCCGAACCCTGTCCACGGAACCATCCTTCTCCTGAGTCGTCAGGAGATCCGGGAGAGGCTCGGAGTCTTCTTCTGCTCCACTGTCGGTAGCCATCAGGAGGCTGAGCTCTGAGCGCACAAAGTGGGGCTTGAGTCTGTTGGCGTGGAGGACCCGGAGGGGGTTCCGGGAAGACTCCATATCGATGAGATAGGTGACGGGACTTTTGCGTTCGACCACTTTGAAGGGCCCTGTCCACTTGTCCTGCAAGGCACATGGTTCGGTGGGGGACATCACCCACACTTGCTGGCCTGGTTCAAATTCGATGGAGGAGGCATTGCGGTCGTACCATTTTTTCATGTCCTCCTGACTGGCCTCAAGGTTTGCTTTGGCCATCTCCCTGAACCGCCGGGTCTGGTTGCGTAGTGTCAGGAGGTACTTGAAGACGTCTGGAGGGGTCTTTAGGGGGGCCATCTCCCAACCTTCTTTGACTAGGCTGAGGGGCCCTCGCACAGGGTGCCCGTACAAGAGTTCGAACGGGCTAAAGCCGAGGGACTTCTGGGGAACTTCCCGATAGGCGAAGAGGAGGCACGGAAGTAGTACATCCCACTGGCGACGGAGGGGCTCTTCCAACCCCCCAATCATTCCCTTGAGCGTGCGGTTGAACCGCTCGACTAGTCCGTTTCCTTGGGGGTGATAGGGGGTCGTGAATCGGTAGGTGACCCCGCACTGTTGCCAGAGGGACTTCATATATTTCGAGATAAAGTTTGTGCCTCTGTCGCTGACGACTTCGCGGGGGAAGCCCACCCGGGAGAAGATCCCCATTAAGGCCCGGCCGACCACCGGGGCTGTTACCGTTCGCAGGGGCACAGCCTCGGGGTAGCGGGTGGCGTGGTCCACCAGTACCAGGATGAACCGATGTCCTTGTGCTGTACGGGGGTCCAGGGGCCCCACAATGTCTATTCCCACCCTCTCGAACGGGGTGGTGACAACTGGGAAGGGTTGCAGAGGTGCTTTGAGTTTGCGGCCGCTCTTCCCGCTGGCCTGGCACGTGGGGCAGGACCGGCAGTGGTTGAGGACGTCGTTTCTCATCTTCGGCCAAAAAAAGTGTGTCACCAGGCGACTGTAGGTTTTGTCCTGGCCCAGGTGTCCCGCCAGAGGGACATCGTGGGCCAAATTTAGCAGGAAGTCTCTGAAACGGAGGGGCACGACCAACACTCGGCTGGCCCCTAACTCCGCGATTCTCTGTTCACTGTATAGTAGGTCGTTGTCCCAATAGATCCAATGGGCTCCAGTGGTGTCCCCTGCGCTTTGGGCGAGGGCTTGCTGGCGGAGTCCCTCGAGGGAGGGACAGGTCTTTTGCTCTTGACGGAACTGTTCCTGGGTGGGCCCCCCTTCTTGACGCCACTGAGCTAGGTCGGGAAGGTCCTGGGGCTGGGCGACCCCTTCGGGGGTTTGCTCTGGGGGGTCGGTATAGTCTGTGTCCTCTACTGGAGCGATCGGGGGAGGAGGTGCTGGCCACTCTGGTTCTTCTGGTCGGGGGATGGTACGGGCGGCCATGGACCGGGTGGTTACGCACGCCCAGTCCGGGAGGCCCAACATCCCCAAGTGCTCTCTCCTTTCGACGGCGGCCCACGGGGAACTCTCAAGATCATTCCCCAGGAGACAGTCCACGGGGGCATCATCTCGGACCGTCACCTTCAACATGCCGGAGACTCCTCCCCATTCGAAGGGGACGCAGGCCATCCGACAGAGACTTTCGGAATTGTCGGCCGAACGGACGGGGCAGAGAATGTTCGGCAGGATCTGCTCTGGTTTTACCAGGTGACAGCGGACGGCCGTCACACTAGCCCCTGTGTCACGTAGTGCTTCGGCCCGGCGCCCATTAATGTTCACCCACTGGCTATATTTTCTGGTGTTGGCGGGTAGGGGAGCCCGCGGGACCATGTCTCTTCCCCCTAGGCACGCTAGAACCATGGCGGCCGGTTCCCACTCTTGCTGTGCCTGCTCATATTCTTCTTGTTCCTCGGAGATTTGTTCTCCCCCCAGGGCGGCGGCAGCTACCTGACGGGGTTTTGGCGTTTGGTTCTGCGGGCAGTTCGGGTCATTGGCGTAGTGGCCGACTCGCTGGCATCGGTGACACGTGACGTTGGCTCGGAATCCCGGGCACATCGGGGGGTTGCCCCGGCCGGCCGGGGGCGGGGTGCTGGCAGCGGGAGTGGCCGGGGCGGTGTCTCTCCCTCGCCCCTGGCCTCCTCCTCCTCCTCGGGGACGGTGCTGACCTTGGTGGTTCCGGTTCTGCTCGTGTGGCCCTCTCCGGCCCACTCGGGTGCTTTCCCACCGGTCAGCTTCGGCAGCGAGTTGCCGGGGGTCAGTCAATTTACTGTCGAGGAGGTGCTGCCTGAGCTCGACGAAGCAGTTGTTAGAGAGGTGCTCCCATACCATAAGATTAAAAAGTTGCTCGTAGGTCGTTACGTGGCTTCCCTTGATCCAACCCTCGAAGGCTCGGCTGAACTAGTTGACATATTCCACCCAAGTTGTACACGGGATCCGGGTGCAGTCTCGAAACCTCTGGCGGTACATTTCGGGCGTGAGCCCATATCGGGTGAGGAGGGCAGCCTTCATGTGGTCATAGGATGACATCTGATGGTCTGGGAGCTGTAGCAGGGCATCACGGCCTTCGTTGACGAACCTCCCCCATAGGCCGGCTCCCCAGTCACTTCGATCGATCCGGTGGGAGGTCATGGCGATCTCGTAGGCCTTGAACCACTGTTGTATGTCGTCCTCCCGGACATACTCTCGAACGACATCCTTGGGGATGTGGACTTTCTTTTCTGTTGCTCCCGGGGTGCGCGGTCGCTCGGGCACCTCCGGTTCTTTGTTCTGCTTCCGTAGGTCTATTTCTGCCAGTTTGCGCTCGTGTTCGTACGCTAGTCTTTTTTCTTCGAGCTCTCTCTGCCTCTGTTTTTCTTCCCGTTCTTCTCGGAGCCGCAGATGTTCCAGGTTCAGTTTTTGCTCGGCTAATTTTAGTTCACCGTCCATTTTGAGTCGTGCCATTTCTAACTCATGTAGTCTGTTTTTTTCTCTTTCTTGGATCTCTTCCTGTGAAAGGCCCGTTCCTCGCTCCTCGGGAGCCGTGGCGATCCTCTCTGACGCTGCACTCTTTCGGTCTGGGGATCTGGTGACCCCGGTTTCTGCCCACGACTCAATGGCGTGCTTGAAATCGTCTTTGGTACTCAGGCCGGTGGTAGCAATGCCTAGTTCCATGCAGAATTGTTTTAATTCACGATGGCTGTACTCTTCCAATTTATCCATCTGGAATTTCTCGGTAGATCCGCTCTCTTTGGTTGACATTGTGGTTTTGTCGTGGGGTGAGCTACTCTCTGTACGATTACGCGTTGATTCGGATCGCGCCGCTGGCCACCAATGTTAGACGGACCGGGAGGGTCGGCCGAGGACAAGGGGAGAGGTCTCCGGGGAGAGCCGTCTCCAGCGATCGTACAGACAAGTAACTTCCCCCCCACAGATGTACACCACACAAGGATAGGTTTTAACGCTCTTTATAAGCAGTTTCTTAAGGTACGATGGAATGGTACAAGGAGGTCTGGACTCCGGGGTCCCCTCGATTTTAGTCTCTGGGTTTGGGAAAGGGGGTAGCGGGACAGTCTGGTTACCAATCTGGTAGATGCAATGATGGATAGCTCACAATCCTCGAGCTTGGTGTTCTAGCTTGGACGGTCCGCGGCAGCGCCAGCAGGTCCCGATGAAGATGGTCGTTACACGGTCCGCGGCCGCGCCAGCAGGTCCCGATGAAGATGGTCGTTACACGGTCCGCGGCAGCGCCAGCAGGTCCCGGTGAAGATGGTCGTTACACGGTCCGCGGCAGCGCCAGCAGGTCCCGGTGAAGATGGTGGTTACAGCGGACCGCGGCAGCGCCAGCAGGTCCCGACGAGGATGGAGGATGCAGAAGGCCGCGGCAGCGCCAGCAGGCAGGACGATAGTTCACAAGGCAGGGCTACGGCAGCGCCGGTAGTCCGTCAAGGATGAGTTCTTCGCGGTGTCTCTCGACTCCAGGATACAACTACCTCCCTGCTCTGGAGCTGCCCTAGTTATAGGTCTGGTGCCCTTTGATGTCCGGACCCTCGCACTTGGAGGTCGGGAGGTCCGGGATGAGGGAGTCCAGACACCCAGCAGGGGGTGGAGCCAGCGCCCGGGGGAGCTGGAGGGCGATCGGCACCTGGCGGGGGAGAGCCATCGACACTCCTTTCTCCCATCGACCTGCCAAGTGGTCCGTTCACCTCCTGGGTGGATGGTGGTGCCGGGATGGCGGGGCCTGGCCAGGCCCAGGGTTAGGGTCGAGCTGAGGCCACGCGGCCTCGTGGTGCAGTGTCCAAGATGGCGGCTGGTCCGGACGGGGGAGCCGGGAGTGGGTCGGCCCCATGATACACAGATGTCCGGGGGCAGGAGTTCCGTCTGGAGACGGGTTGCGGGCTGGTCCTGTGGGTCACACCTGGAGGGCCGGGGCTTGGGCCGTGTCATGCGGGGAGGGAGCAAGCCCTTCATGTGGCCTGTCCAACAATTTATCACGCATGTCATACCTAGCAAAAATTCCTTATGGTGTTCTATGTGTTGACAGCAGCAGCAGCGTGTACCTTACCCGGGCAGTTATCTACTTCCTGGAGCTGCGTTATTGACATGTTTGCGCGTGATAAGTCTTCTTTACCACTCACAGGTTTGCTGAAGCAGGGCATGCTCACTGATTCAATCTGATTACACACCTACATGTTGACACGGAGGGTGGCTCATTGATTTTTATGATTCTTTGCGGTGGGTATGCATGTATGGCAAAGGCACAGCTTATGCAAAAAGAACAGTAGATGGACGGAATACTGAACAATGTCAAACACTCACCATCAGTACAAAGATCTGGGCCTAAACCCATCGTTTTTTGCTCATCACGCCTTCCCAGTTAGCACCCAGCCATATGCAAATCAGTCTTGACCCTGCTCCCCATGGGAAAAGTCCAGCCCGAACTGCCAGGCCAGGTCCTTCCTGGACCAGAAACAAGCATCCTAGAGCCAGTTTCAGGTATCACCCATATCAGCTAGGATAGCTTGAATCCAGTGGCATGGCGAACACAGGATCCACTTCTGGGCATGCGCGTCCCACTCAGGGGGACAAATACAAAAAGATCAATTATTGGACAGAATGCTGCACAATGTCAAACACTCACCCCCACTACAGAGATCTGGGCCTTTGTTTCTGTATGGCATAGCTTATGCCACCTCTGAAAGAATATAAAGAAAACCTGGAGACAAGATGCCATGTCGAAGCCAGTCCGCCCAGAAGATTCATGGAGAGGTACACAAACTTTAAACTGGAGGAAGACAGGGATAGAAGAAGCGGTAGATGTATCGGAGACGTTGAATCAAATACACCAAGTGTATAAACACAGAAGAGAAAACGTGCATATTCCAATAGAGGTGCGATTCCCTAACAATAGGTTATGCACTCAGACCCTACTTGATATAGTCAGTGGCCCTAATCCAAGGGCCCGCCCTGACACAAACACTCCTACCCCCAGTAGATTACTAGGCTGCTGCAGGGAGACACTGCACCCTAAAGGATCTCACCCACAAATATCCCGTTATTTGACAATGCCTCCAGGAAGCTAAGGGGAGACTCTGAACACGCAGGAATCCAACTCAAGCCCATCCAGGTGAGCGAGAAATGGATGTAGTCTCACCTTTGCTCTGAGGGGGTCTCTACAACTTCAAGCTCCGGGAAAAAACACCTAATATTTGGACTCATCAGTAACACAAAGAACTTCTGCACAGAAGTGGAGACATTCAAATGGAGCAGCCTTTCACCAGAAGTGGCGCAGCGAAATCCGTAACAAAATGAAAACAACCCTTGAGAGACACAGGAGAGTTATCGTAGTGTGAGATGAAAATATAGAGCGTGAAGGTGAAGGCGGCCGGAGGTGCTGCAGTGGGAAGTAAAATGTGCGTAAAGAACAGTCTTTGCCTTTATCATCTACGTTGCTAGGTAACAGAAAAGGACACAATGCCCAGTTATCGTCACTGTGCCTTGCCATGTGCGGGAGGATGGGCCTGGGGGCGGGACAGGGTCCGAAAAGAGCAAACTCCAAGTTTCTGAACTCGGTCCCATAGTATGCGGCGCTTCACTGCTAAAGCTGTAACATTTTACTCTAGAAAACATACATTCCTCTTCGCTATGCGTGGGAACTCTTTCAGTTGTATCTAGTGACTGGAGGAAGGAGGCAGTTCTCAGAGTCTTCCCCATTTCCAGCAAGAGACACCAGAACACTATTGATTAAATTGACATTTCGGTCTTCTGTGCTGATTTTCTTAAACCTGCCTAAGATATACCCATTGAAAGAAGCGTAACATTATCTAGGGGTAGAGCAGGTGTAACATTATGTAGGGGTAGAGCAGGTGTAACATTATGTAGGGGTAGAGCAGGTGTAACATTATGTAGGGGTAGAGCAGGTGTAACATTATGTAGGGGTAGAGCAGGTGTAACATCATGTAGGGGTAGAGCAGGTGTAACATTATGTAGGGGTAGAGCAGGTGTAACATTATGTAGGGGTAGAGCAGGTGTAACATTATGTAGGGGTAGAGCAGGTGTAACATTATGTAGGGGTAGAGCAGGTGTAACATTATGTAGGGGTAGAGCAGGTGTAACATTATGTAGGGGTAGAGCAGGTGTAACATTATGTAGGGGTAGAGCAGGTGTAACATCATGTAGGGGTAGAGCAGGTGTAACATTATGTAGGGGTAGAGCAGGTGTAACATTATGTAGGGGTAGAGCAGGTGTAACATTATGTAGGGGTAGAGCAGGTGTAACATTATGTAGGGGTAGAGCAGGTGTAACATTATGTAGGGGTAGAGCAGGTGTAACATTATGTAGGGGTAGAGCAGGTGTAACATTATGTAGGGGTAGAGCAGGTGTAACATTATGTAGGGGTAGAGCAGGTGTAACATTATGTAGGGGTAGAGCAGGTGTAACATTATGTAGGGGTAGAGCAGGTGTAACATTATGTAGGAGTAGAGCAGGTGTAACATCATGTAGGGGTAGAGCAGGTGTAACATCATGTAGGGGTAGAGCAGGTGTAACATCATGTAGGGGTAGAGCAGGTGTAACATTATGTAGGGGTAGAGCAGGTGTAACATTATGTAGGAGTAGAGCAGGTGTAACATTATGTAGGGGTAGAGCAGGTAGTTACATAGCACTCCGATCAGCCTAGAAAGCGCCATTTCTTTTCCATTCATTCAGTCGACAACAAGTCACAGGGTGAAACAAACCAAGGCTCTCTATGCATCTCAAGGGTTACCAGCATCACACCCTGTTGGCTTTGTACCTTGTGTCCTCCTCCAGTTTGTCTAGATCTCCTTATGACACTATGGTGTCTGAGAGAGATCAAATGATGTTCATTGAGGCATCAGAGAGCAAGAACTGGCAGGGAAGATGGTTCTTGATTGTGGGCACACATTGGGTACCAATAAGCATCTATTAGTTAGCGCCAAGATGTTCTGGGGGTGAATGTAAATACACGTTATGGTGCGGAAATGTATATGCTGTGATCAGCTGATGTTCAAGAGCGCTGCCAATAGCCTCGCCAATGTATTGTTGTTATTATGAATTTCCAACCTGATGACCCTATATGGCTGGCCCTGCTAGACCTATCGACAGCTTTCTTTATGGGTGGCTGTTCTGCGTCACTGACCTGCCATGGTTAACGGTGTAGTTGTGATGTAGCACGCGTAATATGTACACTGTTGGAGTAGGATTAATAAGAAGTGGTCTACATGGCAGGGAGTAGCTGTTCGCTTCATGCTTGTTTGCTTTCACATTACATTTCTTCCACAGCTCGACATGAACCATTTCTTGTAATGGTGGAGCGTTGATATCCATTATGCAATAGACGGCTCCTCCATCTTGGAACGGCATTTGCTCTAAAAGCAGAGATGCTGCTATTCTCGTTGTATTATAGCCTTAGTGGGCTGTACTGGCCATTATAAGCCCGCTCCAGCGTTAAATGCCCGAGCCAAAGGTGAGGGCCTTTAACAAAGGAGAAGGGCTTTAATGGCCAGTAGAGCCCGCTACAGAGTGCTCTAACGCTAGTTGAACATTCCACCCCTAGAGAGCAGAATGCTCTAATTTGTAAAGCAAAGGCCTGACGGAGCCCAAGGCGATTAAAATCCCAGAAGGCTCCGTGAGGCCTTTGTTCTCCGCAACAGCGATTAACAAACATTGGAATGTTGGTGCTTTGGGCTTCTACGGCCATTAGACACATGGAGCACTCCATTGTCTTTAATGGAGCGCTTAACATAGAAATGTTCTAATTTACAGTAAGTATGCCATCTCTATCAAACCTACTGAATGGCAGAGTTTGTGTCCGTGCTCTGTTCCTGGAATTGAAAATGAGTAATGCAGAGACAAAGTCACCATTGGTTTGTCCCTCAGAATATTTGAAATGAGTGCCAGGTGGTAAAATGCTGAATTGTTTACACAGACCAGTTGTCCTGCATCTAGACGCCTCCCTGTAGACAATCTGTTCAATTCTGAACTGGCTGAGTCCCACCCTGGATTGAATATAAACTTGTATGCCTGCCGTAAGCCTGTTTACAAACCAAATCCTGTTTATTTTTGAAATTCCGTCCTTCAATATGCCCTATAGATTGGGCTCTGGGCTCCCAAGGACATTTGGGGAATTCAGCTTTGTAGGCCATGGACTTCGGGTGCATCACGGCGAGGGAAGAAGGGGGGTCATTTTTGGGGTTTGCCCTTGGAATTCCCTGCTTGGTTCTGGTCCATGTTTCCATGGCTGCCAGGACACAGGGTGGATCTTATACAATGCTGTCAACTGTAGCTGAAAACGCTTTTAAATCACAACTTTTTAGAGAGCCCTGCCCGCTCTTAGTTACACCCGGTATTCAGACTTTTCCTGCGGTGCTGTGCACCAGGGGGCTATGTTTAGGGCGGAATGGGCTGCTACAATCCAGCCCTGAAAGTACTCCGCATATATATCTTGAAAAATGTGCTCCATTTGATACATTTTTTTCAAAACATTTCTTTGGGAGGTGCGACCCCACCCATACCCAGTGGCTAGACTGAGGCTTGCCCACTGCTGCTTAGTGCATTGTGGGTCTGTTGTGAACATTTGAGCCAGGGTAGGTTTGGGTTCCCACTTCAGGCCTTTGCACACCAGGCTCCTGTAGGGGTTAAGTCCACTGAGTGTGCTGCTGGAGTTTTCCACCCTCTTGCCATGCCTCTAAGAGGACAGCAATGGCTGAGCTGGAGGTATTGGAAATCACAGAAAAGACCCAATGATGCACATGCCCTAAAGTCAAACTAGGTATATATTTATTTATTTTGTGTTGTATGTAATAGCAGCATGCCACTTTGTTGTGATTTCAGAGCTCCTTTAGGCCCTGTGGATCCAGAGAAATACCAAACCAGTAGCAGAACTCAGAGAGTACAAAGAATTGCAGAAAATACCCCGGCGCAGGTGAGCTAAGGACGTGGGTCACGATGTGCTCAGATATGCTCTCGAGATACCCTCCTTCGCCTCCGGCCTTACCTTAGTGACTTAACAATGTGCACCGATGTTTGTGAGTCACAACCTTTGTGACCTTGCCCTTCTTTAAGTTTAGAAAGCTTTATTGAAGTAATAAACATAGTAAAACATCAATACAAGTTATATGATGAGGGGTGGCATTCCCAGAATAAATATAACAATAAGACAAAGAAAAAAAAGAGTGAATCACACCTCAGATGAAAAAGAAACTATGCAAAGTCAAATGCTTTTTAAGATTTTAAGTAGAAAGAGAAGGAAGGAAAAGAGGAGAAAGAAGGGAAGAGAGAGGGAAAAGAGGAGAAGAGAAGAAAAAAAAAGGTCTAACACGAGAAGAAAAGTAAGATATGTGACCTTGTCCTTCTTTGCACTTCTATTCTTTATCGCTTAGGTCACTTTGTGCCCTTCATTACTGGATCACGGTTACTGGATCCCGGTCTCCATAACAATCCCAGGTAGCGACAGGGTTTTCTGCAAAATGATAGCTTTTCCGTTGCATACAAGAGTTTACCAAGAGAGTATGAACATGAGGGTCCTTTGGAACGTGGATAGTGCAGGAATACTTTCCTTCCTATTCGTAGTAAAAAAAATGCTTCATTTAATATGGGTTGAACCCCATACCACGGATAGACTCATACGCTTGAACCGTTGCTTCCATGTTTAATGTTCTAGATATGAGGGATCCGTGCTCCACTGCTGCCTCCTGTCCTGTTACTTGTGTTAGGAAAACTTGTGCTGCTTCCTCCCATGCTGTGTGTACGCAAGTCAAGCTTGGTAACATCCTTCTGCTCCTCACAAAACAATGGCATAGCCAGTGCTTGTTGAGAGTACAGAATGGCTGTTAGAAAAGCCACTAGAAGATCGCCTTACCATGGGCTCTACTGGGGCTCTGTGGTTTCTGATTCATTATTCACCCCCAAGAAAGGGGCAGGATTTGTTAAAGGGAGAAAGTCATAATTAATACCATCCAGGAAATAGTTAGCCCCTGCGCTACTGAAAAAGATGCCAACAAAGGCCATCTGAGATGGTCTCTAGTAGCAGCATTTATTTTTAATTTAGCCAAATATAGACTGGTTGCAGTGGCGGCTTCTCCACTAAGGCGGAGGAGCGTCGCCCCACTGCTCTTAGAGCACTGGGAAAGGGAATGCTGTTATCATTTTATTTTTGGTTGCTGCGGAGCTTCGTTAGGGCGGGGCAGCGCTGGTGGCTCAGGGAACAGTGGACTGTCCACACTAGGTGGGCATGACTATTTGCCCGCAGTTTTGGCTGGCCAAGCAGTCATGCACAGTTTGCATATTCCCCACCAGGCTGTAGTGCACAGGCTCTCTGTCCCGATCTGAGCGCCGATCCAATCACAACGCTTCGATCAGCACGCTGCTTTGCAGCTTTGTGATTTGCTTAGGGGAGCCTGTGTGCCTAGGTACTTCCTGCAGCTTCTTCCGCACTGGAGTCAGGAAGAGCAGCGAAGGGGAGGAGAGATGCAGCCAGCAGAAATATAAGTGTGTTTTAAAAAAAAATATTTTCAAACCGCCCCCCCGTAGTTCCTCCAGTCACCCCCATTCCCTACTAGCCCCACTGACTGGACGTTAAAGTTTCTTCATGCCTTTCCTTAATTACCAGCCCGTGCGGTGGTGGAGAGGAGTTAATCAAGAACAAGCTCAAAAACAAACATTGGCAAGGCCAATAGGTTTGACGTTACCTGCCAGCATTTTCGCTTTGTCAATGCTTCCTTTGTTTTTCAAGGTTATCGCAAAATCTTTTTGTTGGGAAACCTGTAGGCCTCACTCAATCTGACAAAAAATAATTTGGCAAAAAGCAAACCTATGTTTGGTCTCAAAATGACACATTGTGATAGTAGTGCCTCGAATTTCAGGGAACTACTATGTTTGTGAAAGTGTTATATACCGTCACTCACTGTGAAGTTTGCCCATTGCTGAGGTGGGGTGACCTATTGCCCTATGTTGTAATCTGTAGTGCGCAAAATAAAATAGTGAAATACACAATAACACACCAATGGATGAAGAGGGCTGACTGAAAGCCCCTGTAAATAAGTATATGATAAATATTGATTTCTGGCAAACCAAAGGGTCTTAGGCAATCCCAGACCTACCGAATGCCTTCGGTTGTTGTACCGGCCTCTGGTAGAAAATCATGTACTCTTACACCCTCCTATAATGTCATCTTTTTGGTAATTAGTTACACTTTGAAACAGGGATCTTATCTGATCTAGAAAACATTATCTCAAAGCACTATTGAAGACCCCCAGTGACACTTTTTACCTGAAAAATGGGGCTCTACACCCACATATCTGCTGCTTTTCTGTAGAGATCTGCTTCAATGGAATCCATATCTGGTCTTAGACTCTCTCATGCACAAACCATTTGAGATAATGGCGCAGACGGCAACCATTGGTTCAATTTCAAACGTTTTTATTGAAGGTTTTGGTGCAAAACAGCGGCTGACATGAGTTAAATACATTTTAAACAGTACAGTTGCAAGGCGTTTACACGTGGGTAATATAAAAACTGATAACCAGTGATCAAAGATCACGCTAAAGTATCAATAATCTACGTTGTTCAACCGCGTGATGGGAAAAAAAGACAATAGAAAATAATTAAGAAAGGAGAGGGCAATAGAAGAAGAAAACAAAGAAACAAAAAAGCAAAAGAGTTAAATGAAGGTTGCTAAAGTTAACAGGCAGTTAATGTGAAAGACCTGTCGAGCCTAAATAGGCTTTGTCCTTAAGACTACGTAGAGAGCACCGAATCTTGGTTGCAAATCAGCGTAGTGGGCTGTTGGTTATGATGGCGTCCACCTCTCCCAAATAACATTAGGAGGGCTGGAAGTGAGGCATCTCTAAAGAGGGAAGGCATTGTGTTTGGAGATGGCTACTTTGAGTTTAAGGAAGTGATAAACGATGGAGAAAGCAATTTTGTATTTTTGCTTAATGTTGTAGCACAATAAGGGATTTGTTTCGAGCTAAGATCACCCCCAGTAGAAATTCCCTTTGACCTCCATGATTTGTCTATGGACATGTTGGATCCGCTTTAATGTCCTTATTGAACCAGATTGTGGTCTGTAAGGAGTTTCTAAGTTTCAAAGCCGAAAGGCGAAGGTCGAGCTCAAGCAGAACATTTCTAGGGTGTTCCAGAATCAGGAATCGGGAATCTTTATTCGGTTTCTTTCACAAAAACCATAAAAGCGCATGAATAAAATACAAATAACAACATCCTCAGAAAAAACACACACTAATTAAAATAGTGTCCAAGACTGTGTATAAAAAGATTAACTTCACTTTGTGATATAAAAGGCACGAGTAGCGCTATCAATGAGAGATCATCTGTAAGAGATTGTTCAAGGGAGAGCCATTGGGATATGAAGTCAAAGGTATTGTTAAGCCACTTCACCCTCTTGGCAGCCCGAAAGGCACGTTGGTACTTCCTGAAGTCTGCAAGATTAGCCCCACCTAGATGTTTAGGTTGGTGAAGGTTTTTTAGGGAGATACGATATGTTTTATAAATCTAAATGAATTTGTGAAGAAGGTGATGTACATTGTGTAAGAATTCATCCGAGCAGGGGATGAGGGACATGCTTAGTAATGTAGTCAACAATCAGAGTTATAACCATTTTAATGGATTCCAGTTTGCTCCAACATGTCAGGAATTTTGTTGACCATCCTTCCAGGAATTTCTGAAACTTTTGGAAGAAAGACTCATTATGTCATATAGATTCCGTGAGGTCATCATTAAATTCGAGACCGAAGTAGTTGAGGAAGTCGAGTTGCCATGATAGAGCGAAGGTGCCCAGAACCTCTTCGGTGCAGATGATGTCAAGTGGATGAACCTTACATTTATTTTTATTGAGGGTTTAGCCAGAAGTCAAGGAATATTCTTCAATCGTGGCCATAATTTCAGAAATAGTAGTGTCTGCGTGTTCTGTTATTATTAGGATGTCGTCCCCATAGGCCACTGTTTTAAAAGATGTGCTATTAATATTTAGACCTATTTAGACGTATTATGTTCAGGACAACAAGAGTGGTTCAATGGCTAAAAGGAAGAGGGAAGGGGAAAGAAGGCTGCTCTGTTTGGTGCCTTGTTTGAGTGGCAAAAAGTCAGATAATACACCATTAGACCTGATTTTAGCGTTGGGATTTGAGTACTGGGCCATTACCATCTATATAAATGATTCACCCAAAATAAAGCAGGACAGGGTGGCTTTTAAGATGGGCCATGCAATCTTGTTGAATGCTTTTTTAGCATTGGGTGCTATGGCTACTACTGGTGAGTCGGCCTTTGATTGATTGGAGACGATCAGAGATGGCCAAATCGCTTCAATACGTTTAGCCAGTATGTTGGCGTATAATTTGCAATCTAAGTTGATGGGTGATATTGGTCTGTGATTTTTGGGATAAGTGTGATCTTTGCCTTCCTTGGGAATTACAGCTATAATTGCTTCTGTAGTAGTCCCCCGATGCAACCAGTCTTGGCATAGTCTTGAAAAAGGTCCAGTAGGGGTAGTCAAAGCTCTTCCATGAATACGTTGTAGATGTAGGCAATAAGGCCATCTGGCCCAGGGGCCTTTCCGACTTTAAGGGATTTAATAGCTGATTGTATTTCCGAATCTAATATGGCCTAATTTATTTGAGACTGGCGTTGGGCATCTAATTTAGGAGGGTTAAGCTAGTTGAAATATGTCAAGCCATCCTTGGAGCTCATAACTGTATTTTCCTCATATACTGTTCGATAAAATTCTATTAAGCCAAGTGAGATTTTATGGGGGTATAAGTGTAACTGTCCCTCCTTGTCCCTGATAGGGGTCATTTGTGAACTGTTTTATCTATGTTTTAACAAACGGGCTAAGATTTTACCTGCGGTATTTCCAGCACATAATTTTATTGAGTTATGTTTGGTTACCCATTGGCAAGCCCTGCTGCTCAGAGGGTTGTTAAATTCGTATTTTTTCTGGATTCCGGTATCTAAGAGAGGAGTCCTTTCTCAGAATAATGCCTGAATTCTAACTGTTTAATTTCAGTTTCTAATTGTTTCATCTGTGTGTTTGCAGATTTATTAATGTGTGAGCTGATTCCGATTATACCAGCCTAAAGTGGCCTTGAAGTCATCCCAGTACACCCGGGGAGGATTGAGCTGAAAGAAGTTTTTAATAGATTTGTGTATATTCTCCAAATGGTTTTGTCTTGTAATATTTCCGGATTAACTCTCCAGGATGTATCAGTTGGGGTGGTTGTGGCCTAGTCTACTGAAGCAGAGATGGCCAAATGTTCCGAAATCAGTCAGAGGTTCGATGGAAGTGTCAGTGATCATCCTCGCCAAATTCTTAGATACTAATATGTAGTCAATTCTGGAAAATGATTGGTGGTGGGGGAGTATAAAGTATAATCTCTGGTGTCTGGGTGCTGAATACGCCAGGTGTCTGCAAGAGAGTAGCTGGAACATATCTTGTGGAGAAGTTTATGGGATGAGGATGGCCTGAATTGAGCTCTTGAGCTGCGATCTATGGTGGAGTGAAAGTCACTCCCCACTATCAGTTGGGAGTCGTTGGGGAGTCCGGTAATCAGTTCATAAATGTGTTTTCAGAAATTTATATTGTTAGTATTGGGCGCATAGATGTTCAGCAAATAAAATTCTTAACCAGATGTCGATGGTTTATTGAATATCCACCACCAGTTTTGATCTGAGAGCGTGTCTAATACAGTAATATTTGCTTGCTTGGTGATGACAGTAAGTATCACATTCTCTTTTTTGTATGCATGAGAACCTATGACTTCTGAGATCCAAGGAGCAATAAAGGAAGAGATGTCTGAGAGAGAGAGAGTTTAGATTCTTGTAGAAGCAGTATATCAAATTTGAATTTGTATGTGTATTCTATAATTTTGCTTCCTTAACCGGATGGTTCAATCATTTTGTGTTAAGTAAAGACGTTGTAGGGAATCAGTCTTCAGCATAAATGATAGGGTAAAATGATGAAGACCTGAGGTCATCCCAAGGTGTTGTGTGAGGGGATTGTTAATGGCAAGAGTTTCTTGCATTAAAAGACTGCGGACATAGACAGTGTGGATGATGCGATTTAGGACAGTCCTGAACATGATGTTACTGTAACGTCCTGGCTTTCTCGGGGTTGGGACAAACAGACAACGGACCAGAGAAAGGGAGGTTAAGGAGGATTTAATAAACAGATAAACAACTACAGACAACAAAGAATACCGGTACTGGAATCACCAGTTAAAGTACGATACCCATTCACAGCTCTTCTAACCGTCCTCCGCATGCACACCGGTCCCGGTATGCTCCAACGGAGGGCACAGTGCTAAGCAGTGGCCGACAATGCCACTCGACCGCTGTGAAGGGTAGTTCCAAGGTTGTGGAATATACGGGGGGCACGTGGGAGTCACCCGGCCGGGCTCTCTACCACCTGGGAACAGCCGCTCTACCAGTTTCCCCCAGAGTACTGCCACAACACAAAGACGCTGGGAACACCTCCTAGTGTGCGTCTCTTGTATCCGGGTTTAAGTGATGATACCCAAAGTGGTGCAGAGAATGGATGGGAGCAGCCGCTCGACCTATCCCAGTTCTCCTACGAGTGTCGATGGCTAAGACGCGGAAACACCTCCTGGATAGCGTCTTAGCTCTAAGCGTGTGTTCACCCAAGTAACGAGGGTTGGGAGCTTCGGCTCGCACCAACCTCGATTTCTCCAAATTGTCAGGCCGTTGGGAGCTTCGGCTCTACCAACGGTACTTGTGCCCAATGACGTTGAATACGGCTCTCAGAACGGGACAGGACACGGGCAGGAAGCACACGCCAGCACCTCTCCTCCGCTCCTTAGAATGTTCCTTCCGCCGCTCCACTCTCCAACGGGTCCGTGTACCTCAACCAGGTACTCCGGCAAAGATCAGAATATCCGACGCCGAGTCCCAGTGATCTTCTCCTTAAGTAGTTCTCTCGGCGTTGTATAACATGAAAACTAGGTGTTACCCTTGGTGTTATGTAACCAGAACTCTTGAGTTGCATAACATGCAAACTAGGCGTTACCCTTGGTGTTATGCAACCAGAACTCTTGAGTTGCATAACATGAAAACTAGGCGTTACCCTTGGTGTTATGTAACCAGAACTCTTGAGTTCCATGAGGCAATTGTTGCCGGAGGGCATTCTGGGAGTTGTAGTCCGCTCTCCTCCAAGCGCACCAGGTTCACGGAAGTGGCATTGTGGGAGGGAATCCATGTGCGGGAGGGGATTCCTGACAGTTACGACCAGAAGAAAGGATAAAAGAGAGATACAGAAAAAATATGATACAACAAACAATTAGAGTCCATCAACCCCATAACCCAACCCCACCTACGCCTGAAAAGTTGGCATGGACATCATATGGTGCTTCAACTGTGCCATAAATAATCTGAATTGCACTGTGACTTTACTACCTATCTGGGGTATGTAACCAGAACCCCTTTTTGGGTGTATGGAAAATCAATTAAAAAAAAAAAGAACCCATCCCCACCTACCCTACCCTACCCCACCCAGCACACCCAACCCGAAAAAGGAATAGCACAGTCAAGAACCTGGGGGTGAAACTTGATAATAAGCTTTCCATGAATGCCCAGGTTCAGTCTGTGGTAGGCACCTGCTTTGGCTTACTCAGGATGATGCGAAACTTTCTTCCATTGCTTTCTCAGTCACACAGAAAGACAGTTGTCCAGGCTTTGGTACTATCTCGCCTTGACTATGCAAATGTTTTGTATCTCGGTTTGCCTGAATATCTCCTGAATCGCCTCCAGGTGGTTCAAAATGCTGCTGCTCGGGCGATCTATCTGGCCGATCGCCGCACTCATACGACCCCTCTTCTGAGAACTCTGCACTGGCTCCCGGTACGCAAGAGGATTCTCTTTAAAGCTTTGGTACTGGCTTTTAAGGCCTCCCATAATATTGGCGCACCGTATTTAAGGGATCGCTGCCAATATTATGTACCTTCACGTTTGCTACGATCCTCTACTGCCCAACGACTTTGTACTCCCAGGTTTTTTCTTTCCCGTCAGGGTGGCCGTACTTTTCAGGTACTGGCGTCCGCCCTATGGAATAATCTTCCTTCTGACTTACGCCAGGAATCTGATCTCTTGCTTTTTCGTCAGAAGCTAAAAACATCACTGTTTCCTTGATTTGGGTCTGTGATTTATGTTTGTTGAATATCTTGTTGCGGGTTCTACGATCAGCGCCGGGACACTCTCGGGAGTAGCCGTGCGCTTAACAAATACCCAGTAACATTAACATTAACATTAACATTGGGCTCTAAGGATGAGACCAAACATCTCCTGGGCGCCATAAAACAGCCTCATAAATATGGAAATAAGCTTGAGTATATAAGTGTTGTTACTTATGCGTATTGCAGCGTAGGTTGAAAAAAAGCCATACCAGTGAGTAAACAGCTCTTACACACTTAGCATATTGAGTGAGTAAAAGGTTTCAGAGCAGGTAAGTGGACTGACTGACCTAACAATCAGCAAAGTCAAACAATGAATGCCTAAAATGAATCGAAACAATACAGAGAAGGCTGGCTTGAGCATCTTTCACATAAGAAACCTTCTGGTGGCAAGAGTAGGAGGCCAACAGTGGAACGTTGATGTTAAAAAATTAATGACAATGTTAAACATCTTAATCCTATAGCATAGGGAACCGAAGAACAGAACAGCTGAGTAGCAGTAGGAAAGGTACACATCAAAAAAGTAAATTAGTGAGGCATTGCAATGTCTCTGGGATAATAAAGGGAATTTACCTCTCCACCACTTGGATGCTATAAAGTAAGGAAAACAGGACCTAATCGCAGCTGGTAGAGCAACATTACTTGCAGGACAAATAGATGTAATATTCGGCTTAATGTTAAGGAAACCTGATACTAACCACAGTCATGTACTGTGAGGATGTGATACAAACCTTAACATATCTAAGATTGCCAAGCTTGGTGTGACAAAGAGATATGAGAGCAAAATAACATTATAAGGTAGTGTTTGCAGGTAAAGTCAAACTGCACTTTGTTCAAGACATACAGATCATCAAAGGGTGTAAGCAACTGCCTATCAAAAAAAGAAAGGAGTTTGATGCATCATAAAAAGTGGCAATGAATTACAATATCGCTGCATTGAAAGAGATTGTATCCATTTCCACCTCTTGAATGCTATTTAGAAAGGAATCCAGGTCTCTGTGATCGTGGAACAGGTACGATGAACATTTGTAGGTAACGCAGAACCTGGCGGGACCTGAAGAGGAAAAGGGGATGTTCCGTAGCCTAGATCTGAGAGAGAGAAGCATTTCCTCATTTGGACAGTGATCTTGAAATAGTCCTGCGAGATGGGGATCGGGTGACCTTCTCAGTTAATACTTGTGTTCTGAAGTCCACGATTAGTTCCACATGTTGGTAACGCAGGGCTTGGCAGATTATTGGTCTAGGTGGGCTCATTGCGGAAGCATGATCGTAAATCGTCTAGGGATATGATGCACTTGCTCAAGTTCAAAGCATTTTTTGAAGGAAATATTAATGCTGTGCGCAAGCCAGTCCACCAGAAAGGCAATGCATGAGTCATACTCCCTTCGCTGTTTTCAGGAAAGCCCCACAAATCTTGTGTTGCCCCCCCTACTCCTATCCTTAAGTTGGACGATAGAGGGTTGCACCAATGTTGCCATTTTATGTAATAAGCTGAGGTCTTCTTTGCGGAGCGAGATTTGTCTTCGAGGTCGCTGATGCGCTGCTCTGCAGCAGATAGCTTGTCGGTTGTTTGTTTGATATCCGACCTCATACCCGCCACATCTTGTTGCATGATGTCCATACTGACTGTTGTTGTTTGGGCAAGATGCAAGATATCGGAAAGCTTTTTAAGATTGATGTCTATTGGTTCCCTAAATTCAGTATTGTTTTTTTTTACTAGGAAATCGGAAAGCCGGAGTCTCTGGCTTTGTCCTTTTGGTATCTGTTTTTTATTCTTTCTCGGAAATCCTGACACTTGAGCAGTTTGGAACAAGCGGATTTAAAGTAGGCTGAAGTGGAAGGTGACCAAGCTCAGTTGGTGGTCAGTGAGATGAGCCTTTAGTTTCGTAGATGATGTGTACAGCCCCCCTCTGTCGCCGACTGGAGTTGGGGGACCCTTCTCACAGATGGTTAAATAAACACCTACTAAGTAGCATGTTGTCTCGTACTGTGTAAAGAATATCTGTTAAAGATGGTGGTGGGGACCTCTCAAGTCCCTTCTCTTTTCTCTAGTGGTGATGACGTGCCCTACATTTCAGTTATAGAGGGTCACTGTATGGTTAGGGTAGCTGGCGAGTGCACAAATGTAGGGTATGCAGCACTATTCTTAATTGTGGACATGCAGCCTTCTGGACTGGTGGAGCGGGTCGCGTGCGTCGCTGCAACACGGCTACTTAGGGATCCAGTATGAGAACGCCAAGAGGAGGTGGGATCATGCAGGTAGGCCGAAGCATAAACTCTAGGGCTCTTAGCTGGGGCAGGGAACCGCTATAGACAAAAAAAGCAGAGGCACTTACTGCATTTTGTTCGCAGGGAAGCAGGCGATCAGAGGCTTGGTGTAATGAGTCTCCGGCGGTACGCTCACCCCGGGACTTGCAGCCACACCGTGTGATGCGAAGTAACGTGCTAAGACTTTACCGGCAGTATTACCAGAGGTAAACTTGATTACCCATTGGCTAGCCCTGCTGCTCAGGAGTTTGTTAAATTTGTATTTTTTTCCGGTTTAGGGATTGCCTTTCTCAGAGCAATCCCTGAATTTAAACTGTTTAATTTCAGTTTCCAATTGTTCCATCTATATGTTTGGAAATGTATTAATGTGGGAGCTGATTCTGATTATAACCCCCCTAATAGTGGCACTGAAGGCGTCCCAGCGCACCTAGCTAGAGCCGTCTTCAGGAGAATTAGCCTGAAAAAAGTTTTTAATAGCTTTGCAGATATTCTCCAAATGGGTTTTTATCTTTCATGATTAACTCTCTAGGATTGAACAGTTGGGGTGGTTGTGGCCCAGTCTAGTGAAGCCCAGATGGCCAAATGATCAGAAATCAGTCTGGGTTCGATGGAAGAATAAGTGGTGCCCCATGTTTTAGATCGCATACAGACCGTTTTTCAGGTTGCATAACTGCAGTTGAACCCCTGTATGAACACAGATGTAATTGTGGCCACCTTAATTGGTTATTGAGTACTTGTGAGGAGACTAGTGATCGAAGGCACTCTTTGGTCTTTGTCCCTGTCGGTGCGGTCTCGCCTGCTCTTTAGTTGCAGCCTTGCCATGTTTTGGGACTGGATGTGGCCATGCTGTAGACTGCAATCAACCTGTTTTCAGGACGCACTACTGCAGCGGAGTCAGAAGCGGTAGCGGGTGAATAGAAATCTTGCCGCTTCTAACATTGTTGAGCCCCCGCTTGAGCAAAGGTGTAGTTTTGTGATGGATTGTACAATTACGGCGTAGTTGTGGTCACGTTAATTGATCAGAGCCTGCTTGTATGTCTCATTGCATTGGTAGAATCACTCCCTTCATATCGTTTGTAAAGAGGTGAGCGATTGGAGGATTGATATAATTTTCGTCCCGGCCAAAACGATCTCGCCTGATCTTTAGTTGCGGCCTCACCGCATTACGGGTACAGAGCGGCCATGGTGTAGGCCGCAGACATCCCGTTTCTCGGTTGCCTTGCTCCCGCAGAATGCAGACACCAGGGAGCGATTTTGGAACCTGTGCCGCCTTCCGCACCTGCTCTGGAGCACTTTTCCTTGTATTTGGAGTGTGTTTAGTGCATTTGGCTCATTTCGGAGATGATGATGCAGCATCAAGGAAACAGCTCGAGCTCAGGCAGCCATTTTCCTCTGCGTAAGGTCACGGTAACCATTTCTTTAACTCCATTACCTGTACCATAGAAACTGCATCCTCAAAGGGGCCTTACTTAGTATTCTACAATGAAAGGGTTCTCGTTCGGTCAGGGTTTTTGCTGATTCCAAAAGTTTGCTATGTTTTGTACCCATGACCGCCACTTCCTCAACTGAGAAAATATTAGCCAAACTTGATGTGTCCTGGAATGTGTTATTCTGTCAGGCAGGACTAGCTAGCTCAACAGTTTGTGATCATCACTGCACCTACCCCAGGCAAGACCACCAAAACCACTACTGTTGAGTTAGATATTGTCCCATATTTAAAAAAGTATTTGCAATGCAATTGGGCGCGCATTTACATGAGTTTGAGCTATTGGCATTGTAAATGACAATAGCTTAAATTCTCGCAAATGTGAGACCTATTGCATTGCAAATATTTGTTGTTTCCAATGGGTATGGCACGCTTTTTCCACAAAAGCATTTGTTTGAAAAACAATGCTTTCATTTTAATGGTGGCCGTGCCCCCTTACTTTTGACGTGGCTCGTCTAAAGAAAGGGGCGTGGCCTCTATAAACGTGCAAGTGTGGTATGGGGTGCTTGGAAACAACAAAAATAAAAAGTGAATAAAGAGTAAAAAACCAAAACATGTGCCCGCTTTTGGCACCGCAAATAAACCAAAGGCCCGGCCGCCACTGTGGCGTGCCATCCCATAAAAAAATACATTAGAAGAGAGCACGTCCTGCCTCCAACAGCAGGCAGGTGAAAACAATTTAAACAAAATAGTGCTCGGAGGCTGTAATTAAAGCCTACCACGTAACAACACAGGTACGAGCGCTAGTCCTTATGGGTGGTTACAAGATGGGACAAGGCGGTACCAAGGAAGGACTACTAAGCCTATTGACCAATGAAGAGCCAGAGTTTACAAAGGACAATGGCACAAGCCAATGAAAAATGTGGGCGGAGCTTCAAGTCCATACCTGAATACAGCACGCCTCGCAGAGCAGCGCATGCGCTGCCGAGGCTTGACCTAAAAACGTACAATATTAGAAGAGACATCATGCTCATTCAACTAGCTTAAAGGCTACCTTCTGAAGACGCCTTTCCACTCAGGCAACTGAAAGGCTGGGCAACTTTTTTTCGAGTATTACAAATTGGTTGCTTCAACCAGAGAACGCGTAGCTTTCTGGTGGTGAATTGTCTACCGTTTGTTAGCTTGACACACTGTCAGGCATTTGCTGCTTTGCCCCTGGTTCCACTGCAGTTGCGCTCTATACTGCCCAGCTACCAACGGGCACTTGATTCTTCTGATATCATGAGCCTCATTTACGATTTTAAAACTTGAAAAGCCCTATTATTTTTTGTCACGGGTGTTGACAGGGTTGTCGCAGCATAGGTAAATGACGTTTACCAGATGCTCGCAAGGATGGTGCTCCCTTATAAAAAGAAAGGCTTTGTGATTCAATACCTGAACCGCTGAAGCCACCTTCCGGCCTTGCTCGCGCGCACGCACTGCCTGGTGACGTCTGAGGTCTGCGCTGGAGTCAGTGCTGCTGCAAAAATCCTTCGGGCTTGCAAGTAGGCGATCCATCGATTTGGCATGTTTCCAGCCAAATGCTAGCGGGGCCTCTGACTTGTGAGTGGGGAACAGTTTAGCAGTGGTGCCAAGTTTTCTGTCTGGTATTGCACTTATGAGTGACATTTAGTATCTGATGATATGTGACACCGTGAATGGCTCTTTAATGATCCTGCACAAAAGCCCATCTTACAAACTCTGGAAGATTCATCACTCTTTCTAGGGCTCTGTCGCTCTCTGTTACTATGGTTTAGACTCCGGCAGTACTGCCTTCTTTCAGGCTCCTCCCGCACGTCTGTCCCTTCCAGTTTCTGCAGTGTTCACATCTGTCTAGCTTCCTACAGTACTTCCAGCAATCTAGGTTCCTGCAGCACTTCCCCTACAAGGCGCCTGCCGTGCTCCCTTCTCTTTCCACATTGCTGCATCCCTTTCCTTCGTTCAAACTCACAAAGGGTACCCATCTCCTAAAGTCCTACAATGCTTCTCTTTCTCAGGTTCCTGCAGAAAGTTGGACTTTCTCCAACATAGACTTTCACTAGGTTGCTTCTACATGCCTCCCTCCAGGCTCCTGCAGATCTCATTCACACACAGGCTTCGCAGACACACACCACCCTCCGTCTGCCTACCACTAGAGCACGTCTGCACCGGGCTTTAAGATGGAAGTTTGCTTTGTTTAGAGAGTCCTCTTAGAGACAGGAGGCAGTAGGGAAACCCCGATCCCAACAAACCAAGACCTATTCAACGAGGCCAAATTCATGCATATACATTGAGATTGTAACTGACTTCATGCATTTAGCCTTCTTTCCTGAAGTTTTCCATTCACAATATGGAGCTTCAAGGTGCAGTAGAAATACATCATGCAGGCATTGCACTGTCTCAGAAAGTATTCGTCCCCAGGTACATCACAAAGGGGTCACCAAGCCAGTTCACTGCCAATCACTCAGATGCGAGCATGGGAATATTTTTTTTAAAGAAACGGTTATGTGATGTTTTAGACCTATTGGCTTTGTCAGTAGCATCTCAAATGCTGTGCGGCATGCTTAAATAACTAAAGAAAAGCAGGTGTGCCATTTTGTAGGCACGCCAACATGCATGCGCACACCTACAAAATGGCTTGGCTGCTTTGTTGTTTTTTTTAGTTACCGATCAAAGTTGGATAGATAACCCAAAAAATCAAGTGTGTGAAAGAGCTTATTTAAAAGCGGTTTTGGGAAAGCAACATGGGGTGGCAAAGCAACACAGTGGATCGGTGTGATGGTGGAAGCCACGTGGGGCGCTGGTAGGGGCTGACGCACTGGAGGGGGGAACAGGATACAGAGGAATAACAAAGTGGCGTACTGTGGAGGGGGAGCAACGGGCAAAAATGAGCAATGTGGAGCAAGAGGAACGTGGAGGGGAGAAGCACACAGGTGACTCAAGCAACACTTGGGGAAGGGATGATGCACACAGGCAAGACAGATGAACACCAGAGCACAGTTGGGCAGAGAGAGAGGTATACCACGGAGACAGCTGGAAAACACATGTACTCTTGTGGAGTGCTTAAATAAAGGGGGAAAAAAGTAGCTCCTGAAAAGTGAGCAGTGGAAGGACACAAGTAATGGCTTAATGAATCCATGCTCCATGGGGAGCAACGAGGAGAGAATGGAAAGCCTACACAAGTTAACGCATAATGAGTAAACAAATGCGAGGAACAATTAAACCAACCAGTGGTAAGCAATGACTGGGCTCTAGGATCACTGTAAGCCAACAATACATCTCACAACAAACAGCGCATGCGCTGTCTTGTAGGAGAGACCTACAAAGGGAGGACTGACTTTGCTTCACTTTCTTTTCTTCATTTCACCGTGTTCTACGTCATCCTCTGCTTCCCTCTCTGCTCCTTTCTCCTTCTGCACTCACCTCCCTCTCCTGTCTTGGCTTCCCTTTTATCATTACCTCACTTCCCTCTTTTCACCTCTGCTTCACCCTTCTCTCTCCACCTCGGTTGACTCCTCCATCTCCCCTATCATCAGGCACTAATATCACTTGTTAAGACAAGAAGAAACACAGACACACACACACACACAGTCTCTCTCTCTCTCTCTCTCTCTCTCTCTCCCTCTTTCTCTCTCTCTCTCTCTCTCTCTCTCTCCCCCTCCCTCCCTTCCTCCCTCCCTCCCTCCCCTGTTGGGCCCAAAAGGGGGCAGCACAGACCACAGACTAGCTCGCTGGTGTGAAAAAGGCCACTTTATTGGAAACAGGTGCACCTTGCACAAAAAACCCTTGGCCTGTGCCGTACAAAACTAAACCTCACTAAATATTGTCCTCCTACTTTACACCCCTCCCCTAAACATGTTCCCCCCTGCAACAATTATAAAACAACTTGCAAATTCTTAACCTTTCTTCCCTACCCAACCATGTAAACTTCCTATGTTCTTTCAGAACTGTAACTATACATCATTATACCACAACTGCCCTAGGAAAAAACGCCCCCAAAGCAACATAGCGAGCCACACCAGCACCTGCTCCAGCGACAACCCCAATACAACTCGTAGTCCCCCCGATGCACCTGCTCCCAAGAAAACGACCTCACATAAAATAGTAATGAAATGCCCCCGAAAAAAACCCTGAGGAAAAAGAGGGAAAAAACACAACCTTCACAGGGAGGGAGGGCGACAAAAAACTAAACTGCCAACTATCCTCCCCACCGGCTGTCGTGTCACATGCCACCAAAATGGTGGCCCACGACACAAAGTGGCCGGTTATATATCTACACAGCCCAAATGTAGCCTCACCCAAGCCCAAAGAGCCCCAAAACCGCCCAATGTGGCCCAACTAGCCTCCTGGCTCTGGTTGCCCCCCGGCCCAAAAAACCCCGTGGGGGGCAGGCCTCTGCTGATCGGCCGCCCCCCCCACCCCCCAAAGCCCTATAGGGCTCAAAGGGGGGCAGCACAGACCACAGACTAGCTCGTTGGTGTGAAAAAGGCTGCTTTATTGGAAACAGGTGCACCTTGCACAAAAAACCCTTGGCCTGTGCCGTACAAAACTAAACCTCACTAAATATTGTCCTCCTACTTTATCCCCCACCCCCTCCCCTAAAACATGTTCCCCCTGCAACAATTATAAAACAACTTGCTAATTCCTAACCTTTCTTCCCCTACCCAACCATGCAAACTTCCTACGTTCTTTCATAACTGTAACTATACATCATTATACCACAACTGCCCTAGGAAAAAACGTCACTCGGGAAGCCGGCCCTGACGGCTTTCCGACCCCCTCCAGTAGGACTCCTGACGCTTCGGGTATCTGCACACACCAATCGCCCTGTCCAACGCCTCCTTCAACTGCACTATATACAATTACATGCCATAGCGGGACAGGTGTACTCCATTCACCCAAAAAAAATACACTGCTGCATTTGCTGCAGATGTTCAATCCTGCCAAACCCTTCCTTGTCGCAAAAAACTCTCATGTCCCTGTTAATCTTCCTCCGCACCCTGTCTATGGCCGCCGGCTGTTCAGCCCCTCTCCAACATCTCCTAGGTATAAATTCCGGCCATATTACATGACAACCAGACCATTGCCGCTGGATCTCCAGCAAATTCCGCTTCATTTGTTTCAGCAATGCCAAGCCTTTGCATTGCACCAAATCATTTTCTCACAAATGAATAACCAAGACATCCGGGCTAATTCCCCCCTCAACTACCTTACTCAGTGCCGGAAATAACTCATGCCACCTCATGCCCCCCTTCCCTTGCCAAGGCAACGAAAAAGCCTAGGATCCAATTCTAGATTTAAATTCCTGGTCTTGTCCCATTCATAGCTCTCTGCACGTTTCACGAACGAGTGTCCTAAGATGAGAATGGACAGTCCTGCCACCGCACCTGAAAAGACACATATGTGAGACAAGCGACAGCAAATTAAACTTCCTCCTCCCTGAAGCCCCGCATCCTGAGGTATGGCTTATAACAGTCTGATTTCCAGCGCCCCAGACGCATCAGTTCCTCCTTCCCCCACCCCTTCTTCGCCGCATCCGTTGCCGCGCCTATATGAAAAGAGTGCATCCCAAACATTCTGGGGTTCTCACCCATTGCGCGTAGGGCGTGCCGCAGAACCCAAAGTAATTGCGCCGCTGACACCCCGCCACCCTCGGCCTGGCTAAAGACCGCACCCGCCGCAACACTCGCCCTGGACGCCGACCTCTCACCCCACACCGCGGGGCACACCGCCCGATCCGCCACAGGTCCCATGACCACCCACTTCCCCACTCCCGTTGTTCAGTCTTGGAGCGCCACAAGAGCACCGCCACCTCCCTGGTCCGCAACTCTACCTCCTCCCACCATACCCCCTGCTTCCCTCTTGCCCCCAGGAGCCGCGGTACCCGAAAAGCCCCGAAATACATCCATGACATTAGCGTGGAAAACAGAATAGCTTCCTCCCGGTTGCGGCAATTCTCCGGCATGCGTCTTACCAAGCTGACGAGAATACCCGCCGTTATGGGACGGCGCTGTGAGGCAGTGGCGCCTCATTCCCGCACCCAACCTTCCAACAAACGGGCACCCAGTTCCCCCGCTGACGGCGCATAGCCCCACCACAATTTACCCATGAAAGCGATGGCTGACAACTTGCCCGCAATCGTCACTTTGGACATTCCCTTGTCCATCATTGCCAAAATGAAGTGCACCACCTGCTCGCCCCTCACCCTCAGACTGTCGTGCCGTGTAGCCCCACTGGCCAAAAATTCCCGCAAAGCCTGCTCGTATGCCTTCCAAATTGAAACGGCCACTGACCCTCTTACCAGTTGAACAACCCTTTCTCTCCTACTGACCACATCCCTGCCGGCACCGGCGTCTTGCATTCGTCCACCTCCGTGGCTAGCCCATGGAACCTCTGCCACTGTGAACGAGACAAAGCATCTGCAATGTCATTGTCCACCCCCGGCACATGCCGGGCTTGAAACAAAACGTCATGTTCCAAACATTGCAGCACAAATACCCTCAGCAACTTGAGCACCTGTGGGTCCCTGGCCGACTGCCTATTCACAACATGTACCACAGACATGTTATCCACCTCGAAAATCACCTTTTTGTGTGCCAGATCCCCCGCCCACACTGTCACTGCCACCACTAGCGGGAACAGTTCCAAAAATGCGATGCTCCTCCCCCCGTTCTGCCACTGTGGGGGCCAAGCCTCTGTGCACCACTTCCCCTGCCAATACAGTCCGAAGCCGCCCACCCTCGCCGAGTCCGAGGAGATGGTCGCGTCCCATACCCACTCCTCCAGGGGTGCCATGGGAATACCATTGAATCGCTACAAGAACGCCCACCACATGCAGAGGTCCTCCTTCGTACCCACCGACAGGCGCAGATGGTGGTGCGGGAGTGTCTAACCGGACAGGGACACGCCCAGATGTCTGCAAAATGTCCGCCCCGTTCGCACAACCCGGCACGCAAAGTTCAAGTGCCTAAGAGAACCTGCACCTCCCGTACCGTCACCTTCTGTTTGACCAACATGGAGTCAATCAACAGCAGCATGTGCACCTTCTTGTCACCCGGAAAATGGGCCTCCATGGCTACCGAGTCCAGCTCTATGCCCAGAAATGACAGCACCGTGCTGGAACTTGTGTCTTCTCTGGCACCAGGGGCACACCCAGGTAGCCCATGAGCTCTGTTAAACTGTCCAGCTGCTGCTGGCAGTCCGCCGAACCCGGCCGTCCCACCAGGAAAAAGTCATCCAGGTAGTGCGTCAACGTCTCCTTACCTGTATGCTATGAGAAAACCCACTGCAAGAAGGTGCTGAACCGCTCAAACAAAGCGCACGATATGGAACACCCCATGGGCAAAGCTTTGTCCACGAAGATGGCCCCCTCAAACTGATCTCCAATAGTGGGAAATCCTCCGGGTGTACCGGTAGCAGCCGAAAAGCCGACTTGATGTCGCATTTCGCCATGAGGGCGCCCGTCCCCACCGTCGCGACCAGTCACCGTGCCACGTCCACTGAGGAGTAAGAAACCGACGCCCCATCCGGCCATGACAGCTGCTGAATCAGCCGATACTGTCCAAGCTCTTTCTTCGGCAGCACTCCGATAGGGGAGATAATCAGGTCCCGAATAGGGGTCTCTTGGAAAGGCCCCGCCATCTGCCCCTCCCGAACCTCCTTACCCAGTTTTTCCTGGACCATCGCCCCGTGTGTGCTGGCAGATTTTAAATTTTTGGCCCATCTGGCCGCTCTCGGACCTTCGTATCCAAGCCGGAAAACCTCCCGAAACACTTGATGAAGCAGTCCCGCGTCTTCAGTCCGTGGATAAGAAGCCAAGAAGGTTTCCAGCCGTTCCAGCTTAACTGGCGTATGAGCCTTTTCCCATATTCCCTTGTCCTCCCCTACCTCCCCAGCCCCCCTTGCTGGCCTGCCAGCGCGGACTGCTGTCCCTGACTGCCGCCTCCTGTCCCCCAGCATTGCACCACCAGGTGTCGCCCCGCGCATTTGGAGCACTCGTGTCGGAACCTGCAATATTGTCTCGCACAAGCGCCCTTGTTGAAATCCCAGCACGCACCCACTGTAGGTCCAACTGTGTTCCCTCCTTGCCCCGGGTGGGGTGACTCGTAAAGGGACGGGGCGCGAGCGGAAGGCCGCTGGCCGTGTATATTGTGTTGTCGAACTTGGCCCCCCCCATAGTCTGCTGGTAGAGGTCTGAATCGATTTCCCCCCATTTCGCCTCCGGATCCCAGGCCATACGCACCCGGAACTCCTCATCATAGTGTGACCAGGCACATCCCCCGTACGTGACCTGCGCCCGCCTGATCACATCCATATACTTGGAAAGCGCGACGGACCTGTCAGGGTACTTGTCGCAGTACACACTGGCAAAGATCAAGAAACCCACCGACCAATTCTCGATGTTCAGGGGCACTCTCGGCCTTCTGGCCAACTCCAGCTCCTACTCCTTGGACCCCTCTTTCCCTGTCAGCTCACGATGCAGGAGATTTAAAATATCCACATACTCGCCCTTCCATATGTTCTCCTTGGTGGACAACGACAAGTGCGCCCCCAACGGTTTCGTGATGCCCATATACGGCAGCTTGCGCACCGGGACATCATTACTTTTTTTTCTTTCCTTACCCCCTTTACCTTCCTTGGGCGCACCTTCCTCGTCCTTTCCCCCCAAGCCGTTCGTGTCTGGCTCTGCCTCCTCTGGCCCCACCCCAGCATCCAACACGTACAATCCTTTACTCAACTGCAACCCCCATCCTCCCTCCCCACGCATCCGTGCCGACTGATACCATTGCCGGTTGTGGTCTACCCGCCCCACTCTCCACTCTGGTTCGTGCCTTACCTGGCGTCATGGTCGGCATCCGCACTGGATCACGCCGCCTAACCAGTCGTGCAGGTGGAGCCGTCAATCTATCCACCCGGCGTCCTGGTCGCGCCTCTCCCTGTAAGACACTAGGCACAGCGTTACTCCGCGCCCCCCCCGTCCTGACCTTCCCCCACTCCACAATTTCCCCGTCCTCCACACTTTCTTCCTCGTAATCCAACTGGCCCGGGCCGTCCTCATCAGACTCCAGCCCTATGCCATCCTCCCAAAGGCCGCCCTCCGCGGGCTCCTGCCTGCTCAACCCTGCCCGCTCCCTACAGGTGCGGAGCAGGTCTCTCAAGTCCACGCTCCCTCTCCTCTGTCCCGTGTGCCACTCCTCTGGGTCCCAATCCGTACTGTCGGACCTCCGCCCCGTCCCCCAGCGGCCGTATCAACCCTTCGGGTTGGGGCTAGCGGGGACTTACTGCCCTGCTACTCGCAGGGCGCCGCTGCTAGGTCCCTCGTGGGAGCGCGACCGCCTGCATAAGGCAGAGCTGGCCCATCCTCTCGGTGGAGTGGAGCCGCATGCTGCTCTCCCTAGCGCCTTGCCATGCTGTCCTGCCAAAAGAAAGAAATGGAGTCCGACATGCCGGGGTTAAACCTATCCCCCTGGCCACCACACCCACAGGCCTCCTCCCGGGGTCCCCCCCATCCCCGCCCCCACCGCGCCAGGCGCATGACTCCCGTCGCGAAAGAGTAGCCCGCCAGGTCCCGGGCCCCACTCCCCGGCCCCAAGTGCCCCACCCCTCTCTCCCAGCCGCTTGCACCCTCCTCCCCCTCACTCCATACCAATGAGTCCAGGTCCCGACAAACCACGCCGCCCCCCGGAGCACTGCCCAATACCCCCACACCCCGCCCGGCACCCGATGACCCCGCCGGCTCCCCCCAAGCCCTCGCGAACGACCCCCGGCTGCGCCAGCCCACTGCCGCCCTGTCGCGCCACCCCCCGGCATCGAGCACCAGCATGGAACCCCAGCGCGGGAGATCCCCGCCCCCCCCGGTCTCAACCCCCACCCCTCGCCTGGAATCGCCCCTTTCCCCAAAATCCTAGGCGATCCCTGGGACACCCCCCCACTTGGACCTTCCCCCCCACCCGGGCTCCACGGCCTGGCCTGCACCCCGTCGCCCCTGGTGTCCCCCCTCGGTCCCTCCAGCACCCTTGGACCCCCCTTCCTCCGCCCCCTCCACCTCACTATCAATAAGCAATAGCAAAGACCCACCGCTGCTCCCCAGAGCTGGTGAGCCCCCCACACAGCCCTGGTCCTGCCCAGGCGCCCCCGCCCCTTTCACACCGCCCCGCTGCTTGTTCCGGGCCCTTGCCCCCCTGCCTGTCTCGTACGTCGCGTCCCCTGCTCTTCTATGGGCCGCAAATCCCCCCAGCCCCTTCCACAAAAGTCAAGGCTGGCCTTGGTGCCGTGCCCTTCTTCCCGCCTCGCTGGCGTTTTGGCAGCGCGGGCCACTGAGACACCGCTCGCCGCCCTCCTGGGGGGTCTCACCTTGACGTTGGGCCACAGTATGTCAGTGGGGCCCGCATCCTCCAGCAGGCGCAGCACTTCCACCACACGGGGATTCTCCATTCCCGCCATCGCCGCAGACAGTCCCAGCCAGCAACGCTCCTCCGCACGCTCCGCCAATGACCGTAAACCGCCAGCAACGCTCTCTTCAAAACCCACACTCCTGAACACCGCTAACTTGCCGCACTCGGAACTCGCTACCCACGCTAATCCACAGACTACTGCCCACTATCAAAACTAAACTGCCAAAAAACTAAACTGCCCACTATCCTCCCCACCGGCTGTCATGTCACATGCCACCGAAATGGTGGCCCACGACACGAAATGGGCAGTTATATATCTACATAGCCCAAATGTAGCCTCACCCAAGCACAAGGAGCCCAAAAACCGCCCAATGTAGCCCAACTAGCCCCCTGGCTCTGGCTGCCCCCCGGCCCAAAAAACCCCATGGGGGGCAGGCCTCCGATGGTTGGCCGCCCCCCCAAAGCCTTATTCTACAAGCCTGCGTACAGGGCCGGACTGGGAACCAAAACCGGCCCTGGCGAATTGCTTGTCCAGCCCCCCCCCCCACCCCCCCACGGTTTGGGGGTGCCGCCGAGCTCTTTGCCAGGGCCGGTTTTCGCCCGATTTTGTTACAGGGCCGAATTTGCAGCTATGCTGCAAAAACGGCCCTGTAACAAAACCGGCCCCCTGTGGCCCAAAACCGGCCCCCACCTGTGCGGCGCACCGGGGGATTGCCCGGTGCCCGCTACGGCCAGTCCGGCCCTGCCTGCGTACTATGTGGGTGAGGAATAATGGGAAGATGCTGTAATGATTCAGTGTATTGTTTTTTAATTACATTTATAAAGAGCTTACTACCCCTGACGAGGCTGTGACGTGGTTAAGTGAGAGAATCTGTCACTGCTGCACTAAATACTGGCTCTGTACTGTGTTTGAACCTGAGTTGTGTCAATTATGTTTATGCAGGAGGTCTTCCAGCATAATAAAATTCCTGTAAATAATATTTTAAATGTCTTTTTATATACTACTGGGCCATGCGTGACCCTGGTCATTATACGGACTCGTCTCTTGAGAGTTTGACATGCCCACCAGGCCCACCTACTATGTTGCTCTCTGCTAACTCCCCGCCACTACCAAAAAATGAACACAGTGCTCAACCCTGAGCATTCAAATAATCCTCAAGTGTAGAATCCTGAGCCTCAATGAGCACAGGGTGGGACTTTCAAAAACCATTTTAGTTGTGCATTAACTTAGTCACACAGTCCAACTAACCTCGAGCGCTCCATCAACAATCAGTTACACAATAGGTCTGGTTTGCATTTTGAGTCACAACTAAAACATTTTTAAAAGCCTGCTGCAGTGAACAAACAAAACAAAAAGAAACAAATGCTTTCTGTATACAATACAGTCAGTAAAGAATGTAATTCGTGATGGTTTAGCGTTCTTTTGAGATGTTAAATAGCCCCTTCTCCATCGCATTGCACACATTTCGCAGGAGGCGGGATGACACACTAAACAGTCAAGGTGAGAGAGCATTTACTCCTGTGGGTAGAGCCAAAGCCCACTGTATATTTCAATGAATTGGTAGTAATAGGTCTCAGATAGCCATGACATAATGCCAGATCTATAAAGCTCCATGTGTAGAAACAGATTCCACAAAGTCACCATGTTCAGTTGCCGAAATTAAGGCTTCAATGAGAATTGTTTTGCAGTGGTCTTCAACAAGCTGTGAATAAATGAATAGTGCATTTAAATCCTCTTTATTCGTGTTGAGAGAAGTATAAAGTTGCCCGTTAACACGCTGTTGGAATGGGAATGTCCCCTGCATGGTGTATAGTCGTATTCCCCTGGGCTGCTCACGCTAATCTAGACTGTGAGATTTTGGAATTGTCCGGGACCTGGAGTGAGGCGTAGATCATACCTCATTTGTTTGACAGCGGACCGCCATCTGTATCATGCGTTTGGCATGTAGAGCGATGGTGGCAGCGTAATGTGTTTTGTAAATATGCAGTTGTGGCAATATCTTTTTATCTGACTCTCAAGTGTGGAGGTCTACATGCCCAGTCTTGTAAAGTTTCACTGCTACTCTCTAATCCAGGTCCCGATGGTAACATCCCAGTGCATGTTTGCATGTATGTATGTGTGTGGAGAGCATGGAACATTCATTGTGTGCATGAGTGAACCAGAGTAATGTAGTCCCTTGGGCTCTACTTTGGAAACTTTTGGCCAGTTTATGTCCACAAGATGGAGGTGAGGTTGTTTCTACTCAGACAGTGGAAATGTATTGCTGACATTTCTGAAGTTAAAGGTAGGAGACTTACCACTCAATTGAGGAAAGAGTAGACAGGGCTCCTTTTCGAAATTAGATTTGGTCTTTTGGCTGAAAAGAGCTGCTGACTACTCCCCATGAGCACTGCCATTTTTTAAGTGCTTGGGGTAAATGTTGGGTGTGCAGTCTCTGCTGTTCAGAGAGTGATGGATCCTTTAGGGGAGGCCAGCCTTCTGTCTTTTCCTGATCACTGTTCAGACTGGCTGTCGATTGCCAGGTGCTGAAAACCCTTTGAACCTCTGTTCTGGCCCTCCAAAGTTAAGGTGACCCTGCTGTGAGGAGCATCACTCTGCACAACGACTGTGTTTAGAAGACAGCCTGGAAAGGACACCTTAAAGGAGAACCAACCCAAACCTTATCCCTGAGTACACACCAAGAATCCACCTCATCTGTCTACTTTATCTGCTGACTGACTTCCAGTTCCAAGTTCTCTTGGCATTTTCCACTGAGTTGCCAGACATCTGCTGTGAAACTAGAACTCCTGTCGGCCTGACAGCCAGCCTTCCAGGGGTGAGGGGACATTTCCTAGAGTCTGACCTGGAAGGAAGAATTGTCTTCCTGTCCTGAAATGCCGGGAGGCTGACCTACCCAAGAAAAAGATGGAAGTAGAATACCAGACCTACAAGAAGTATAGACCCTGAAGGGGGACGAGCAGAAGCAGCTGACCCAGGAGGTGACGGTCCATCCACAAGAGAGACTCGAGAGAGAGCGAACAGCATGTGCTTGGATTGGAGGGGTGACTCTCTCCTGAAGCGTCTGCACCGTGGAACTGAGTGTTCCTAATCCAGCTGGGCCGCCATGACTCTGAAAGTGGCTTGCATTGTGGCACTGTCCGGAAATGTGCCTGAAGTAGACATGACATGTTCCACTCAAACCGCAGTCTCATCGCTTTAAGTGATGCCAGAGAGCAGCACCGCCACCCTGAGGAGTTCCACTGGCGGCCCTGTGATCTCTGACCCCACCGACCTAAAACGGATTACTTAATTTGAACATTTAATTGCAACCTGGGCAAGCTAGTCCTTTGTGGCCTGCTTTGAAGTTGACTTCGAAACTGTAACAACGTTTACTTTGGGCATAATGAAAATGTAACCACAACTGGGTTTGACCGCTCCATGTTGAAACTTACCCATCATTTCAGAATATACGAATTCTGTTTGGAGCCACACATACTACAGTTTGGTGGGATATTGATGAACCTACACTTGGTGGTCTGCTTGCTTAGAGTTGTTACTGCTGGTGAAGCTGTATCCATTCGAGACACCCACACAATGCCTCAGCCATCAACTGGGACACAGTAATAATTTCTAGTGAACTTGCCAGGTGATTATCAATAGGGAGAAAAAACATGGTGATTCTGCTTAAAACTTGGTGAGTAATGTAAACTGTTCATTACCAGTAGTGGCCACTCGTATTGTGAAGTGGTGGGGCGGGGGAGGGAGAACAGAAACAAAAAAAAAAAACAGAATTAGGAGTAATGAAAATAGCACATACCTGCTCTGACTGCCGTCGATTTGCTCCTGATCCTCGCGTCTCTTCCAGGAACGGCTGCACTCTACGTAGGGTCCCAGCTTCCAACCCCAGAGCTTCTGTCATGCAGGGGATAGCATGGGATTGGTCTGAGTGCCCTGGTTCAGCGTTCAGACAGTGCCTGGGAGCCTGTGTTTGTTCTCCACCCGGCTGTACATTGGAGAAAGGCTAAGTGTGCATGACGATTTGGACTGCCCCAGAGGGCCAGCCGAACCGTCATGCACACTTTGTGCCCACTACTCCCCCTCCTCCCTGGTGCTGCAGCGTACGCAGGGATGGCCCCTCTCCTCCCTCGGCTCACAGCCTGGGGATGAGAAATAAAATGATAATAACCTTGCTTTATTATCATTTTATTTTTGTCCTTTGCCTCTGCTGGCTTTCAGCGGGGGTGAGCCAGGCTCCTTGGCCACAATAGAGGAGCCACCCCTGTATTATCAGCCTAGAAACAGAACCTGTGAAAACAAAGAAATAATATGATAAGCGCACTCTGAAAGCGATTTTAAGTCCCTATGCTTTATTTTCACCCTTGACGCTCAAATGTATGAAGTCAGGTTTGTAAAAGACATAAGGTCAGGTGAAGATAGCTGTACAATGTTCAGATGGCCGACAAGTGCTCCACTTAGCACAGGGTTAGCTGAACTAGGAAGCACAGATGGGCTTAAGTTAGCTGTTAAGCTTGAAGTCTTTAATTTGTTCAAAATAAGTCACCAATGGCGTGGCATATGGTGTTGGGTTATTTGTTGAAGAAGTGTCATTTTTATAGTCCCTATGTATGGTTTCAAATCTGTGCTTCACTCATTAAATGGTGCCCTAACAACAAAGAAAAGGCCTTGATTTTTGCAACCTTGAAGGACAGACAAGTCACGTCTTACCATCTATACCCCTAGCATGTGTGGTCGATGTGAATACCTTTGTGCATGCCACCGGCTGTCTTGGTACTCTAGAAACTCATCTGAAGGGTTTCATTTACGACCAATCCCACGTCACCAGTTATTGCAGCGGGTTAAGTACATTATCAATATGTGATTGTTAATGCATTCTAGCTGTTTTAAGTACATCGTCTGAAATGGGGATATTCATTGACCTGAAAGCCAACGCGGAGCGGGCAATCAATAAAAGTTGGCAAATATTAAATGGCTTCAGAACAGCATCTTTAATGTGGTCGGTTCTTGTGGGATTATCTATTGAGATGCAATGAGGTGGGTCTGACCGCCCTGCTGCCTGCAGTGAGTACATCACTGTCCCATGCCACAGTGATGTCTTGTGTTTAGATAAGTGTATAGCTGCACATCCTACAAAAAAGTCAACTCTGGTACCCATTGTAACTAGTTAGCAAGAGTAAGGCCTTCAATGGAAAACGCTGGATGTACCGCAGCAACAGTGTTGCTATTTTGGAAAATAGGAAATGACAGAAGGAGAAGTCGAGACGCCGTCCCAGTCCAGATTCACCAAGCTCTGTGCTGTCTCCACTTCTGCAAGGACCTGAAATACAATTTTTTTAAGCAACACCTCATTGTGGGTTATCTACCCCTAATTCTTCCCATCCAACCCGCTCCTCCCACACGTCTGCCATTCCCCTATCTGTCCTAAGCCCGTTGTAAGCCTCACTCCAGCACATGTCTGCTCTCCACAGTTAACTCGTCTTTCATGCCGTAGCCCTTGTCTCTCTCATCTTCTCCTGCAACACTCAACATAAATACTTTTCACTTTGAAAACTCGACACTTAAGAAACTTTTTCACACACTCCAGTGTTATGCTATGGGGAAAACAATATTGTGGTTAAACAGGTAAGTATTTAACTTACAATCTCAGTCTTCGGAGCCAAAAGTCAGCAAGGGCCAGGGGGTCAAGTAAGTACCAAAACTGCACCACCAGTGGCACAGGGACGGCCGGTTGCAGAGATCACACTCTGAGTTCGACCCAATGCTTTCCAAAGGAGACAGGGGGTGCCTGGAGCCACACTGTTTGCAGGTAAGTAGATCGGTTGCAGGGGCCAAGTGTTGGGGGTTAGGTTAAGAATGGGGGAGCCACAAAGCAGCACCAAACCAGCAGCACTGGGGCAGGCAGAGTGCAAATTCAACGTCAGGTTTTCCCACCCAAATTAGGGATGTAAACCAGGGGCTGCTATCTGCTGCTAACAGTAGAGGCTGGGGGTCGCATTACAAAGGTGGCAGGCTTTTGAGTACTGGCCCATCCTTGGGGAGGAGGCATGACACCTGTGCCCAGGATGTGCATTGTTCCTAGTCCCAGGGAGCAGGGGCTCTCTACCCAGGGTTCCAGAAACATGTCTGGTGGTTGTTGGCTGCCTACAGCTGGTCAGGGACCACACCAGGGCTGGTAGGGATTCAGGTAGGGATTCAGGGGGCACCTCTGAGGTGCCCTATGGGTACATAGTACAATAAATCCCACAGTGTCATCAGTGGGGTTTTATTGAAAGAAGTAGATTGGTACCAAACACTGTGGTATTCAGTGAAGCCATCATGATGCTGTGGAACTCGAGTTGTCAAGTTCCCAGCCCCAGCCGCGGTCGGTAGTAGGAGTAACTGCAGGGCGGTGACGTGGGGAGGTGGAGGGGCAGGGTGGGGGGTAGTAAACTATGGATTACGGAGGTTTACAGGTAAGTTAACATATAAATTAATAAAACGAATTTCGTTGCGTGCACTGCATCGCATTTGGGGATGCAGTGCACGCAACGAAATATTACAATTTTCCACACCATTTCTGTGATTCTTTCTTCCTCATCCCAGGGCCAAATGAGGAATCTAGGGACTTCCCTAGTGATGCTCTTTTCCCATAGAAACAGCCTCTACCAATTATTTCTCATTGTTGCGGATACCAAAGCCTCACACCGAATCTGCGGACCAAAAAGAGTTGGGGGCTGGGAGTAAGGCATGGGACAAAGAAGAATTAAAGTAATGGGAATGTTCTTCCTCTACACCCTCCTTTGAATGAGGCATTACTCAAGCCTGCTCAGAAGCTTTGGAACTGGGGGTAATTTTAAAAAACGCAAACACCAAAGCAGAATGCAGTATCCAGTGTTCCTTTAATAAAAGTGGCTGAATCAGGGATGTTGCTTCCATTGGTGCAGAGTATGTAGTGACACCAGGTCCCAAACACCTGAGGGGCCCACTGAACCGCGATTATTGTTGAATTGTATCATTTGATCACCAGCCAGAGGGTCCATTTCCTTCCTTGCACTAGGGTCCAGGACACACTGCTACGCTACTGGGCTCAATTTGTCTCAGACCTTCAGACAGCCAAAAAAACACAGTCCCACAAGACAATTGTTCCTGAGAACCCATATACTGTCAATAAAGGGTAACAAATGTAGAGCAAGCACTCCAAATAGCAAATGTCACCAGTGGAGAGACACCTTGTGCCTCTACCTGTGAAAAGGCTATGCCACGAGTAGACAATCCTTGGACAGGACCAGGGGGCTCCATATCTGAAAATTCATTAGCCAATGAAAGTAGTCTGCTCAAGATAAATGCAAAACAGAGCTACACACAGAAAACAAATGTACCTCCTGTTGATCAGGAGGTACAGGATCTGCAGAGAAAAACAGGACGGACCATGAGGAGATGTGGGCAGGGGTGCCCATTATGCGGTGCAAGGGGAAACAAATACATAGATTCTCCTCCTGTGTAAAGGATGGACGAGGAAGAGGTACTAGAAACGTGCACAGGTTTCTTGCACGACTGAGTTAACTTGTATTTGTAAACTGCATCTGGTCACTGAATGACAGACATTTATTGTTACTCAACTCCGTGGTACTTCTTTTACCAACCTCAGAAAGATGAAACGTTGTGTGAATCTGCAGGGATTTGAACCTGTTACCATGGGGCCAAGACATGGAACCCAAATCAATTGTACTTTTTAATTGACCCTGAAAGAATGAAACGTTGAGTCTGCCTTGCCAGGATTCATTCTCTTGACTTTCACAGCAGATAATCATAGCTAGATTAAGTCACTGATCTAAGATCTGATTGGTTCGCATTCTCAACCTGCCTGACCTCCTGGCCCCATAATGGTTCTGTAACCTAGATTTGTAATAAGATGATACTATATAAATAAACTAATAAATGCAAATCATAATACTTTTACATTGTTATAAAAAGCACTCCAAGAATTCCCTGCAGAAGTCAATTCAAAGTTCAAAGGCATAGCCACCTAGCATAAGACACTTTGTAACAGTGGCCTGGGCTACACGCAGAAATGGGCCAGGCCACTAAAAAACAAAGATATGGGGACGATGTCCAGGAGTGAAGGGGTCTAAGGTCTGAAACTCTCTCAAACCATCCATTACAGCCTAACTGCTAACTCCCTAGGAAGCTTGTCAGAGCTAAACACTTCACCTGAGAGCTGGGTCTGATGGGTGGAGAGACCTCAAGCCAAACAGCACTATACAGAGCACCATAAATGAATAAGCATATATTAGACTTTTGACACACACCTGCTTACAATGTTAGGAATCAACAAAGCAGGCTGGCATCTACCAGGCAGCTAAATGTGGGTCTAGGCACATCTGCAGCTAGAAGCCACACTTCCTTCCCTTGGCAGGCTTACTTATCAGCCATGGACCAGCAGGAAGAGAAATCCCACACACCGCCTTGTGCAGCCAATGAGCGAGACGCCTCCTTAGCTTGTTTTATTGCTATTATTTTCATTTACCGCGTTTTCAAATGGTCTCACATTTAGAGTCATTCAAGCATTTTTGGGGGGTCTGTCAGCCCAAATAAACTTTGGTTTGTGAGGACTGGGTGGTGCATGAGATTGTGCTTCGGTTCTGTACAGTTTTGATTCCGCCCTGAGGACATTTGTTGGAGAATTGGAGATGCTGACTCCTTGCAGCGAAGATTTACCTGCTTCCCAAGTTTGTGTTCTGGGAGTGGGAGTTCAACTCAACTCTTAGTTTTGCGATGGAGCAGAGCTGGGATGGATGGATGGATGGATGGATGGATGGATGGATGGGTGGGTGGGTGGGTGGGTGAATGGATGGATGGATGGGGAGTTTCATTTTCGAGGTAGCTTGGCAGCTGCTGTGTATCATTTCACAAATGAAGGTTGTGATTTTGAAATTTCAATCTGCTGATTCAGAGGGTGTGGACACACGCGCCTGGAAGTGCTCCCAAGAGCATTATGCAGATTTTTTTCAACATTACTGGAAAGAGTGGAATGCAGCCATCTCGCCTGCTGCTTGCACGCACTGCCTAACTTTGGTGAATAAGAGGGCTCTCTTGCAAGAGAGAGGGCAATATCTGCCAAACCATACTGAGCTCAACATGCTCAACCATAAATGCCCAAGGATCAACACCCAGGAGTAATTAGGGTTGAACCTGTGTACATAACACCATGTCAGTTCTTGTAGAGCCGTTATATATATATATATATATATATATATATATATATATATCCAAAACACAGTATTCCACCTGGGGCCAGCCGAACTCGCAGCGGGTGCAACCGGGAAGTGGTGGTGGAAACCACTTATTACACAGCAAAAACAAGGAGATCATGGTACTCCCAAGGTCCGGTGCACTCACGGAGTATGTGTCGGCTATAAAACATCCGCAGACGCGTTTCTGGCTCTTGCCGTCATCAGTGCGGAAAAGCCGTCAATAAAAACATCTCCTCGCCTGCCGCTGTTAGAACGAAAACTCTGTGAGTGTCCCACATATGGTGAAGCACTCTAGCTTTGTATAAGCCACAACCAGAATAGGTCAACAGAGTCCGTAAGCGACGGTTCAGCAGCCCAAATTGAATCCAAAACACAGTATTCCACCTGGGGCCAGCCGAACTCGCAGCGGGTGCAACCGGGAAGTGGTGGTGGAAACCACTTATTACACAGCAAAAACAAGGAGATCATGGTACTCCCAAGGTCCGGTGCACTCACGGAGTATGTGTCGGCTATAAAACATCCGCAGACGCGTTTCTGGCTCTTGCCGTCATCAGTGCGGAAAAGCCGTCAATAAAAACATCTCCTCGCCTGCCGCTGTTAGAACGAAAACTCTGTGAGTGTCCCACATATGGTGAAGCACTCTAGCTTTGTATAAGCCACAACCAGAATAGGTCAACAGAGTCCGTAAGCGACGGTTCAGCAGCCCAAATTGAATCCAAAACACAGTATTCCACCTGGGGCCAGCCGAACTCGCAGCGGGTGCAACCGGGAAGTGGTGGTGGAAACCACTTATTACACAGCAAAAACAAGGAGATCATGGTACTCCCAAGGTCCGGTGCACTCACGGAGTATGTGTCGGCTATAAAACATCCGCAGACGCGTTTCTGGCTCTTGCCGTCATCAGTGCGGAAAAGCCGTCAATAAAAACATCTCCTCGCCTGCCGCTGTTAGAACGAAAACTCTGTGAGTGTCCCACATATGGTGAAGCACTCTAGCTTTGTATAAGCCACAACCAGAATAGGTCAACAGAGTCCGTAAGCGACGGTTCAGCAGCCCAAATTGAATCCAAAACACAGTATTCCACCTGGGGCCAGCCGAACTCGCAGCGGGTGCAACCGGGAAGTGGTGGTGGAAACCACTTATTACACAGCAAAAACAAGGAGATCATGGTACTCCCAAGGTCCGGTGCACTCACGGAGTATGTGTCGGCTATAAAACATCCGCAGACGCGTTTCTGGCTCTTGCCGTCATCAGTGCGGAAAAGCCGTCAATAAAAACATCTCCTCGCCTGCCGCTGTTAGAACGAAAACTCTGTGAGTGTCCCACATATGGTGAAGCACTCTAGCTTTGTATAAGCCACAACCAGAATAGGTCAACAGAGTCCGTAAGCGACGGTTCAGCAGCCCAAATTGAATCCAAAACACAGTATTCCACCTGGGGCCAGCCGAACTCGCAGCGGGTGCAACCGGGAAGTGGTGGTGGAAACCACTTATTACACAGCAAAAACAAGGAGATGGATGGATGGGTGGGTGGGTGGGTGGGTGAATGGATGGATGGATGGGGAGTTTCATTTTCGAGGTAGCTTGGCAGCTGCTGTGTATCATTTCACAAATGAAGGTTGTGATTTTGAAATTTCAATCTGCTGATTCAGAGGGTGTGGACACACGCGCCTGGAAGTGCTCCCAAGAGCATTATGCAGATTTTTTTCAACATTACTGGAAAGAGTGGAATGCAGCCATCTCGCCTGCTGCTTGCACGCACTGCCTAACTTTGGTGAATAAGAGGGCTCTCTTGCAAGAGAGAGGGCAATATCTGCCAAACCATACTGAGCTCAACATGCTCAACCATAAATGCCCAAGGATCAACACCCAGGAGTAATTAGGGTTGAACCTGTGTACATAACACCATGTCAGTTCTTGTAGAGCCGTTATATATATATATATATATATATATATATATATATATATATATATATATATATATATATGTATGTATATATATATATATATATATATGTATGTGTCACCTCATTGAACTGCTTCTTTATTTTTCTTTCGATATTGTGAGACCCAGTGGTGGGGGGCAGATACAAGGCAGACAAGAGCTACTGAGCTACAGTCGTGGTGGCTGAGGTCTTTTGCCACTGGTCTCCTCCGGTCCATCCTACTATGGCTCTGCACAGTGGACCCTTTCATCGCTTGACTCTCAGAGTAGCGGGAGTGAGCAGTCAAAGACTTCTAAGAGTTAGTGTGAGAGACAAGAGCTCAGAACTCAACAGTCAACCAACAGAAACAACACATTGTCCAGCCCACTGCTTATTATTAAAATAAAACGAAAGTACTTTAATCGCACTGCATCACGTAATACTCCACACTACACCCTCACTGGAGGCCTTCGGAGTTGGGGGCTGACCCTATACCTTCAGAGTCTGCTAAAGATATTGGAGTTTATGTGGACACTGATCTTTCTTTCAAAAACAGATTCATGCTTTTTCTTTTTCCTGTTTCTTTTACGTTTAGTTTGCAAAGTCTTACTTTTGCTGCTTTTGGAGGTGCTACGCACAGGTGTTATCGCACCTTAATTACTGTGACGCTTTCTATTTAGGCCTTCCATTAAAGTCTATATCTCGCTTTCAACGTATCCAGAATCTGGCTGTCAGACGTTTCTTGGGCCTACTGCAAAGGTGCTTGGTCAAACCATCTCCCAGAGCCTTACACTGGCTCCCAGTAAAAAGCACATCCATGATCAAGGTTATGTGTATTGCTCACAGAACATTCTACAATCAAGGCTCTGTGATATTGCAAACAAAAATTAGGTAATATGTTCCAAGTCATCTGTTCAGATCCACAGATGTATGTCTACTGGCCACCACTTGGATTTCACAGTCCCAATTGGGGCTCAGGTCCCTAAATTGTGTAACCTAATCCCCTAATCCCCTACTCCCTTCGAACTGAAGCCAACCATACGAGATTTCGTAAGGGCTTCAAAACATGGCTCTTTGTGTGAGTGGTTATCTTCCATTTCAGTACAAAGACACCCCTTCAGTGGTAACTGCGCATAACAAATACACTATACCTAAATTAATCAAATTAAGGAATCCGACACAGTGCTCCATTCCTGCTTGTGATGTTGAGGCGCTACACCCATTGCTACCCCTCCCTGCCACAAATGAAGTTCCCCAGCATCTGTAATTCCTGGCTTTTACCTTGGAATATGGTCCTGATTAGGTTGGGTTCTGATGTTTATTAGGCACAGGTGCAGTTCATTCCTGTCACCCTCAAGATACATATTCGCCCACCAGTTCAGTTTGGTTTTCGCTTCTTGGTTATTCATAAAAACTCTTGGTTTGTGCTGCATACCTTGATTTGCTGCTCAGTCTCTTGTTCTCACACAGCTCTCAAGTCCTGCAGTTACCTGTGTCTGAGAGTTACAGTCCGGGCAGGCGTGGGACAGGCGCGTGCAGTGGCCCTGCTCCGGTGGTGGTGGGATCTTTGCTATTGGGGCAACAGCCTCTCTTGGAACTTCAAGTCTTTTGGGATTTCAGTGCGTCAGCTCTCACCTTTGGCAGTTCTAACCTCTCAAGCAGGGGCACAGATGGGACGCTGGTATAGCAGGTGTGGCCATAAGGCCCATCTTGACCTTGCGCATGAGTTCAGCAAACCTCGGGCTGATCATGGCACTCTCCTCAGCAATGATGGAAGGACAGACTCTGACGTCATCAGCAGCATCACCTATCTCCAAGTCAGAAAAACAGCCAGTCACACTTGATACCTGATTTCTGTAGGTTTGTAGTCACTCGCTCTCTCTGGTCATTCCTCATGCACAGTAAACACTGGGCTTCCCCTCTTGGAAAGTCTCTCCTCCTGTGGGGCCAGGCACACTCCTTCCCTCAGCAACAGACAGGCTTCTAGGCTCTAAGCAGAACCTCAGCTCCTCCAGCAGTAAGTGCAGACTTCAGGCGATCCCACCTCGCCTCTGTGGGACTGACTATCATACAGACACCAGCCCTGGTACATAGCAGTCCTCTGAGTTCTCTGCGGAGCACTCACTGGTTTGGGTTCGATTTCTTTCAAAAGTCATTTCCTTCTTGCTCCTCAGACACAGCTGTGCGCACACAATGACCCTCACAGCAGGTAGGAATGATGCTGGCTCCAAGCAGGAGTATCCACAACAAGGGGACAATGTAGTGTGAGATCTCTGCACCTGGCTGTCATAACCCTTCTTATAGCAACAATCGGGGGACAGAGAAAAAGAAAGGCCCTCACCTTGAACATCTGAAACTACATTCCTGTCCCAATGTCCTGCATTGTTGTCAGAGACTGCTGGGATGTGATGCGTGTTCTTTCACATATGAGTGGTTAGTAGAAAGTGGTGTATATGTTGAGGGTGTCTTTGCTAGCCTACCTTCAAGAGTTCTACCGAGTTACTTTTGAGGCAACCAGTTTACACTATCTGGTTTTTGATGTGGTTGTTGTGCCTGTTAAATCTGGCTGCATTAAAGTTGTCCTGGAAAAGTGAAATAAAGAGGTGGAGATCTGATGAAGGAAACATTCAGGCAAAGACGCATTGACTGGACAAAGCTGGAGAAGGAGGTAGAATGATTTTGTCCAGCTGTGGGTGGTTATCTCTCTTCTTGATTTTACAAACTGCCTCCTTCCCCCTTACATGCAACAGGCAGCTTACAGCAGCACTGTTGGGTGCAGACAATCTAAAGCTTGTACATTTAATTTATTAGTTGTCATACTAGCTTCTTAATGTTTTAACTCACTTATGATACGTACCTATAATTGTACATGAGAGTGCTTTTTATGTATCAACTTTCTGCAAACATCCTACTACAAAAATAAACATAAAAACTGCTGCATCACATAAATGGCAGCAATGACTAGTGCACCAGCTTACCCGTCTGTGAATATTACCATCTCAAGAGGCCACTATTCCAGAATGAGCAATAAATGTTAAAAAAGGGAAACAATCTATCTCTGTCTGTGCACCCAGAATCTGGAACAGCGTTCCCTGATATGGTAGGCCTCCAACATCCCTCCAGAAAAGAGCTCTACAAACAGCACCTCATCACCTGTAAAGAGTCTCCCTGCTCCTGGTTGGTGTCATAGGAAATTTGAAGATCTGTCCTTCGCTTCAGATCTTCGACTATAAGAATATTGATCACTAATAAAGAACCTCCCTTCTCCTAGAAGCTTTCATTGAATATTGGGATATTTGCTCCTCGTTTCAGATCTTCAACTAAACGATGAATGCTCATCTGTAAAGAGTCTCCCTGACACTCTCATAAAAAGTCAAATCTGCTCCTCGCTCCAGATCTTCAACTCTAAAAAGGAAGATCACCAATAATGAGTCTCCGATCCCGTGGATGGACTCGTAGAGGATCAGAAGATTTGCTCTATGTTTCAGGTCTTTAACTATAAGATGAATGGTAACCAATAATCAGTCTCACTGCTCTTGGAAGCGGTCATAGAAGATCAGGAGATCAGATCCTTCATTCGGATCGTAAACTATAAAATGAATGACCCCCAATCAAGAGTATCCCTGTCCCTGGATGGTCGCGTAGAAGAGTGGGAGATCTGCTTCTTGTTCCAGATCTTTAACTATAGGATGAATGATCACCATTGAGAGTCTCCCTGCTGCTGGAAGCGGTCACAGTAGATCAGGACATCTGCTCCTTGTCCCATATCTTCAACTATAAGCTGACTCACCTGAAAATATAAAATAAAAGATTCTCAACAAAGAGTCTTCCTGTCCCTGGATGGTCATATAGAAGAGCGAGAAAGCTGCTTCTCTTTTCATGTCTTCTTCTACAAGATGAAACATCACCAGCAAAACCTCTCCCTACTCATAGAAACTCTCATAAAACATGGGAAGATCTACTCCTTGCTTCAGATCTTTGACTGTAATACCAATGATCCCTAGCGGAACCCAACCTAACTCTTTGCTTTTGGGCATGTCTGCAAACAGACCCCACTGATGATCGTTGTTTCTATAGTTATACATTGTATTTGATCCTAACTGTTGCACATACACTATGATGAATTTTTGTCAACTGTGTAAGCTAATATTGCTGTCCCAAAACTGAATGCATTGTTGTAAAGTGCTGTGCCACCCCTTGTAGCTGACCATTATTATATAAAAAAATAATAACTAGAAATGCTGGAATTTGTACTGGTGCAGAAAGGTTTCAGCAACTGAAACCTAGTGAACGGAAGGGTCCCCAGATGGCTCAATCAGGCTTATAATAAATAAGAGAGAAAACAATGGTATAGTCTTTACCTATAATCTTGAAGCATGTGAATGGATTATCCAGAACATTTTGATGGAAAAGTAGTCCGTAATTGTGAAGAATAATCATAAAGTAGGCAAACTTGTCAATCATGAAAAGTAATGAAGTCTGGACAAATGCACTGCTTTGACCATTTTATATTGATTATTTATGCCTGGTTGTCTGTTGTTTGATCACTAGAGGCACCCATGTCGATTCTACTCATTTTATATACTTGCGCAAGGTAAAGATTCAGTCTTCTCGATAGGGGCTCCAATGGATGTGCTCTATTCAAATCTCTGCTGCATGTGCTCATTTTATAGGATTCTTGAACATTTTGGCCTACACTTTCCTTCAAAAAGCTACATTTTGACAGTGTTGTAGCCCCAAGGTCACACTCTTTCTCTGTGTTCTTGATGGTCAGTGATTTCTGGATACCAGAGTGTAGGGTTGTGGTGTGATGCATATGAGTACCAAAGACTGCTATCCGGGTTATGGTGTGGTATGTTTGAGCAGTCAAGGCTTCCTGTAGGATGTGGTTATGGGTTAGGGTTGTGGATACAGAGTGACACGATAGGATCAATCAATCAATCAAGGGAATTGTAAGCGTACTACTCACCCGCGGGGGTCTCCAGGCGCTGGGTGGAGGTGGGGTAGCAGCTCCGTTCATTCAAAGAGCCAGGTCTTGAGTGTCTTCTTGAAGATGTTCAGGGTGGGGGAGGGTCTGATGTCGATCGGGACCTTGTTCCAGGTCTTGGCCACGATGTAGGAGAAGGCTCTTCCACCTGTTCGAGGGGTTTCGGCGAGGAAGAGGTCGGCGGATCACAGATTTCTTTTGGGTAGGTGGAAGGAGATACTTTCGTTGATGTATTGGGGTCCGGTGTTGTGGAGGCATTTGTAGGCGTGAGTGAGTATCTTGAAGGTGACTCTCTTCTCGACAGGGAGCAAGTGAAGGTTCCACAGGTGTTGGGTGATGTGTTCACGTCGAGGGACGACAAGTACAAGTCTGGCCACAGTGTTCTGTATGGTCTGAAGCTTGCAGAGCAGAGACTTGTTGATCCCAGCTTAGAGGGCATTGCCGTAGTCAAGTCTGCTGGTTATGAGTGTGTGGGTGATGGTCTTTCTTGATTCAGGGGGATCCATTTGAAGGTTTTTCAGAGGATGTGGAGGGTGTTAAAGCAGCTGGAGGTGACGGTGTTGACCTGTCAGGTCATGGGGAGGGAGGAGTCGAGAATGATACAGAGGTTCCGGGCGCGGTCGGTGGGGGAGGGAGGGATGCCGAGGGCGGTGAGCCACCAGGTGTTGTCCCATGCTGAGGGGGAGGGTCCAAGGACGAGGACCTCTTTCTTCTCCGAGTTGAGCTTCAGGCAGCTGCTGCTCATCCAGGATGCAACGTCCTTCATTCCTTCCTGGAAGTTGAGTCTGGTGGTGGTGGGTTCCTTGTGAGGGAGAGGATGAGCTGGGTGTCATCTGCGTAGGATACTATGCCTAGTCCCTGCTGTCTGACGATCACGGCAAGGGGGGCCATGTAGATATTGAAGACTGTGAGGGTGAGCATGGATCCTTGGGGTACTCCGCAGTTAATTTCTGTGGGTTCGGAGAGGAAGTGAGGTAGTCTGAGTCTTTGGGTTCTTCTGGTGAGAAAAGAGTGTATCTCACCTAAAAAAGGTCAATGTCTAATCAAGTGTATGTTTTAGAAAAGTAACAAGTATTTATTTATACAGTAGATTATTTGGATTGTAAAAATGGGACTCAGCAAAGAAATACTATGCCCCTGCTCATGCATCTAGACTCTACAGAGGCTAATACATTGAGACACATGGTTAATGTTAAGCATAGGGAAGTGCTGATTGTGATTCACATGCTATGCAAAGCTCTCCGGTGGAATGTCGCTGCGCAGTGGCTTACAGGAAAAGTACAGCAGCTCGCTTCTGGGCAAGGATAATATCTCTGTACTTGTTCCAAACTGCCTGTGTCTCAGAATGTTATAACGCTAGCAGGCCTCTCATAAATCAGACAGATAACAACTAACAGAAGAATCTGAAAAGAAAATACTGCTGTGGGCCCATCCAAGATGTGATTGACAATGTCTCAGACCAATGACTGAATGTTCATGAGCCAAAGAAGCCAATTACTGGAGGAAGACAAACCAAACCTGCTTAAAATATTTATAAAATACTATACGTTTCACATGTTAAACTTAAAAATAAGCCATGGAAGGCAAACGCGATCCCTGAAAGTTCGAATAAAGTAATCTCCATGGCAGGGACACTTTTGTGTCTGAATAAAGCAGGAATGGCCTTCATTCGCCTCTGTTATCATTTTCTGCCACCACAATCAATCAATCAGGGTTTGTAAAGCGTGGCTACTCACCCGTGAGAGTCTCAAGGCGCTGTAGGGGAGCAGATCAGACTAAGTGCTGAGTTGATCCAAAGAGCCAGGTCTTGAGATCCTTCCTGAATTGCATCAGCGAGGGTAATTTCCTGAGGTGGATGGGCAGGGTGTTCCAGGTCTTGGAGGTGAGGTAGGAGAAGGTCTTATAGATTTGTGGGACGGTACGCAGGGAAAGCTGGGTGGAGCGGAGGTGTCTGCTGGGTACGTGGAATGTGAGGCTGTGATTCAGGTAACGGGTCTGGTTTAGTGGTTTGAACGTTTTTCTTCTGTCAACTGGGAGCCAGTGGAGGTCACGGAGGTGTTGAGCGATGTGGCTGCGATGTGGGTTGTTGAGGATTAGTCTTGCCGCAACGTTCTGGAGTCTTCAGAGGAGTTTCTAGGTGACACCGCAGTGGCGCAGCAAGGGGTGGGCGGTCTGCCCCAGGCAGCATGAGGTTTCGGGGCAGCAGCCTCCCCCTTCTCTTACCTGCGGCTGCGCAGGCGGAAGAAGCAGGAATTGATTGGCAGCAACCCCCCACCCCACTCTTACGACCACCGTGGGGTGGCAAAGTCTGGGACCACCACGGGCAACAAAAGGCCTAGCTACACCACTGTGATGCCGGCGTATAGTGCGGTGCCGTAGTAGAATGAGATGCGGGAAAAGGTGATTGTCTTCATGGATTCGGTGGGGAGTTATCTGAAGGTCTTTTGAAGCAGGCAGAGTGTGTTGGAGCAGGCTGAGGAGACGTTGTTTATCTGGCGGTCCATTGTATGTGAGGAGTCCAGTACGATACCGAGGTTTTTTGCGTGGTTTGTGGGGGTAAGGGAACTTCCTAGAGCAGAGGGCCACCAGGAGTCATTCCAAGCGGAGGGTGAGGCTCCCAGGTTGAGGACTTCTGTCTTGTCCAAGTTGAGCTTCAGGCAGCTGTCCTTCATCCAGGCGGCAATGTCTTTAATCCCATTGTGGAATAGTTTTTGGCGACAGTGGGTTATTTGGTGAGGGAGAGGATCAGCTCAGTGTCATCGGTATAGTAGATGATGTTGAGCTTGTGGTTTCTGGACGATGACTGCAAGGGGGGACCATGTGGATGTTGAAGAGGGTGAGGCTGAGGGAGGAGCCCTGGGGTACTCCAAGAAGATCTCTGTCGGTTTCGAGAGGTACAGTGGGAATCTATCCCGTTGTGTACTGCCAGTGAGGAAAGAGCGGATCCAGTGAGGGCATTCTCCTGGATACCAGTGTTGTGGAGTCTTGGGGGCTAGGGTGCAGTGGGAGAGGGTGTTGAAGTCTGCCGAGAGGTACAGTAGGATGAGGACCGCGGTTAGGCTCTAGGTGAGGAGGGAGCGGATGTCGTCGGTTGCAGCGAGGATGGCGTTCTTGGTGCTATGATTGCTTTGGAATCTGGATTGAGGGATGTCCAGGACGTGGTTGGTTTCGATAAAGTCGGCGAGCTGGGCGTTAATGGCTTTTTTGACAACTGTGGCTTGGAAGGGGAGCAGGGAGATGAGCCTGAAGCTCTTGAGCAGAGGGTTTCGTCAGGAGGGGGCTGATCTCTGGGTGTTTCCAGTCTTCAGAGAAGTGGGTGGTTGAGGGAGCAGTTGATGGTTCGGCATAGCTTGGGTGCGATGGCGGAGGTGGCTCTGTGGAAGATGCGTTGCAGACAGGGGTCCGAAGGTGCTCCGGAGTTGATGCTTTTCATGGACTTTATAGTGTCGTCCGTGGTGCGTGGGGTCCAGCTGTACAGAGTCAGTGAGGGGGGTCGGTTGTGATGGTTGCTGGCACGGCATGGTGGGGTGGTCCTGGGTGTCGAAGTTGTCATAAATAGTCTAGATCTTGTGGTAGAAGAGGGCGCCGAGTCTGTTGTAGAGGTCTTGGGAGGGTGAGACGTCTGTGGCCTCGCTGTTGGGTTCAGCAAACTCCTTGATGATGCTGAAGAGTTCTTTGCTATTGTGTGTATTGTTGGTGATTCCGATGGAGGGCCTTCTTTCTTGTGATTTTGATGAGGTGGTGGGGTGTGGTGGTGGCTGCTTTGAAGGCGGCATGGGCTTCCAGGGTTTTGTTGTCCCTCCATGTCTTTTTGAACTGTTTACAGGTGCTTCTGGAATCTTGAAGTGTGGGGTGAACCAGCTTGCTTAATTGATGTGTTGTTTGCCAGTGGCTTTTTGAGGGGGGGCAAGAGTGTTGGTGCAGTTTGGGATCCATTGGTAAAGGTTGCATGCTGTGGTGTTGACGTCTGAGGATATCGGTGGTGATGTGTCATTGAGGAAGTTGATGAGTTGATCTTCTTTGACTCTGTTACAAGTATTGTAGGGTAAACGGTGGGTTTGTTGAAAGAGAAGTGGATGCAATGGTGGTCGGTCCAGAGGAGTTTGGTGGTGTGGTTGAAGGAGATGCTATTTCCTGTGGCAAAGATGGGGTTGAGTGTGGGTCCTGCTGTGTGCGTGGGAGAGGTGATTACCTGTTTGTCCTTCATTGGCGATGTTCTCAAGGAGGGAGGAAGTGTTGGGATTGTCCAGATGGAAGTTGAGGTCTCCGAGTAGGATGTAGTCATGGATGCGAGGGCCTGGTGTGCGATGAGGTCGACGACGATGGCATAGGTGAAAGAGGCACGGGGACTGGTGGTCTGTGGACGAGGGTGCCAAAGAGGGTGGTTTTCGTGTTGGTCTGGATCCGGAAGTGGAGGTGTTCCATGTGGGTCGTTGGATCATCTGAGTGGGTGGTCAGGCAGAGGGAGCTTTTGTGGACAATGGTGATGCCTCCTCCTGGCCGGTTAGGACGGTCCTTGCGGATGATCTTGTAGCCTTCGAGGATGGCGGTGGTGATGTCTGGCACTGAGCTGGGCTGCGCTGAGCTGCAGTTCATCCAGGTTTCCGTCAGTTAGTCAGTGTTGGGCGAGGCAGCGTCGAGGAGGTCCTAGTTCTCAGTGGCGTGTTTGTGGAGGGATCGTTCATTGAGAAGGATGCACTTGAGAGGCTTGGATGCAGTGAGGTTCGGTAGGTTGGGTGAGGGAGCCGAAGGTACGGAGGTCGGTGAAGGTGAGGTGGCAGTGAAGGCAGGAGAGCGGGCCGTGGGTGTTGGTCAGCATCGAGAGCTGGCAGTTGTTGCTGTGCCCTGGGTTGAGATCGTGGAGGATGCTGGCGTCATAGCAGTGGCAGGCCGGGCGACCAGGGTCCCTGGCGCTGGGCGCAGTCGGGTCACGGACTGGTGCAGATGGGCTTTCCTTTGGCACACCTTCGGCACTCCAGCGGTATTAAGTAATGTAAGAGGGGAGGACTGGTCAGCTGGGAGGTGTGAAGCAGGGAATAGGAAAACAGCAGGTTCGAGTGGGGAGGGGATGCTGGAGTCAGCATCAGTCAGAAAACGGGAAAGCAATGGAGGGCAAGAAAAAGAGGCAACATAAGTAAAGAGGGAAAAGAAGAAAATAACTGAGATAAAGGCAAGAAGAAAATAAAGGCACAAAGAGTAGGAGAAAAGAAAAAGAGAGAGCAAAGAAAGCACAGAAGCAGCAGAGGGACAGAGGGCAGAACAGCAGAAGAGCAAAATGCTCTTCCACTGGACCACCAGGAATGAGGCACAGGCGGGAGCCCGAGGGTGGAGGAGGGCCTCGAACACCCGACCAAGAAGGGTCAGAGCGCACTCAGGGGGCAGCAATGTCGTGGTGGAGTTGAGCGGGGAGAGTACAGACCAGCCGTGGTCCATGCAGGTAACAGAGGTGGGGGGGTGGGGTGGGTCCAGGTAAGGGGGGATTTCCAGAGACGATGCTGAGGGAAAATGAAATATTTATTTAATTTTCCCTCTGCATCGTCCCTCGAAATAACCCCTTACCTGGCCCCACCGCCCCATCGCTGTTACTTGCACGGACCGCGGCTGGCCGTGACACTGACCAGATCAGTGGGCTTGCTCTCCTTGCCGCGCGGCGGCCGCCATTAAGTAGCACGCCGGAGGGGGGAGGGCCCCGGGGGGTGAGCAGCGGCAGGAAAACAGGAAGGCGCTGGAGGGCAAGAAAAAGAGGCAACAAGAGTAGAGTGGCTAAAGGAAGAACACAGAGAAAAAGGGAACAAAGTGTAGGAGGAAAGAAAAAGAGAGAGCAAAGAAAAGGCAGAAGCAGCAGAACAGCAGAATGCTTTGCCACCAGGGATACGGTGCAGGCAGGAGCTTGCGGGTGGTTGAAGGCCTCTAACACCTAGAAGTGTCAGAGCGCACTCGGGGGCAGCTACTTAGTGGTGGAGCTGCCCTGGGGAGAGCAGTGACACTGACCATGTCCACTACACATCAGCAACAACACAGAAACAGTAACAGCTCTATCATTATGTTGCTGGTATCAGGGATGATGGGTGTGCAAGTGCTTGGCAATAGTTCTGTTCCTGACATGCATTGTTTCTCACCTGGCCTCTACTTTAATAATAGTCCCAGCCGGACGCAAGCCAGCCCTGGCAATTGAGTCGAACCAGCTGTGGGGTGGGGGGAAGGGGGTTTAGTGCACATGGAACAAACTGCAGCTGTTACAGGGGGCCGATTATTGCAGCTATGCAAAACCAGCCTCCAATAATAAAACCGGCCCGACCCTGGCGGCCCACCGGCGAAACGCCCGGTGCCCACTACGCCCAGTCCGGGCCTATCAACAGGGATACTCAGTACAAATTCTAGAGCCCCAGTTTTGGGGGGCGAGGGTGAAAAGCCAGCCCTTGATCAGGTTAGAAGCTACCTCTGAATTAAAAGCAGATAGCCAGCTACAGCAAATGGTCAGATATGCAGTGTTGTTATGTTATGTTATGTTAACGAACATTTTTAACGCGCACAGATACCCGGAAGTGTCCCGGCGCGATAGGCCTAAGCTGGGGTGAGCAGTGGTGAAAATAGCAGCTAAGCAACTTAATCAAAGAGTAAGGTTTTCAATTTTTTCTTAAACGTCTGCTCCAGCGGGAAAGGCCAAATTTACATATCCTCCCTGCGTCACAGACCCGTCGTTATACTAACTCATTCATACATGCATCCATTGGTGGGGCCCGTAACACCAACACTCATACGTCTCACTCGAATCTGCACACAGGAGGAAGAGAAGCACTGGACATGTGGGGGGTACCTTATTACCTACAGAAAGACCTATTTACAGTATTTACATATCATACATCTGTTCTTATAGAATCCTAACTTTAACATCAAGGCACTCCACCACATGGTCGATGGACCAATTAGTTGGACTGGTTGATGGTGATTTAGAACCAGCTAAAACACATTTAAAGTCTCAGAATCTGTAATCACTACCTTTCAAAGAATCACATACTCATTTTCTTTCAATAAATGTTTAGTTTATCTAATTAAATTCACTCTCATTGCCATAATTAGCATCGGAGTTAGTCAAAATTTAATAACAGTAGCATAAACCAGTATGACAATTATATTTACCTCATTTCTGATTTTGGCGACCATCCTCCCGCAACCTATCAACCCTGCATAAATCAAATTCCTTCCAGCGTGACCCTTCTATCGAATGCAGGCTACGACCCAAATCAGTCCGGAGCAAAGTTATTTCGCTCGGCACGACACAGTCCCAGAGATCTCCGGGGACCCGACGATCGTGCAAGCAAATCGGTCGACAGGGATTCGAATCACACTCCTGGAACGTAACAACCTAACGCCCTTCTACTAACCTCCTTTTTATAATAAATTTTGGGTAACATGCTACATTTACTGAGTTGGAAATGACTGTGATTGGCTAAGCCATTAAAATTTGCAATATCGGACATAATTTCCATAGTTCCTTGATTCTCATGAAAACCCGAAGATGTCATGTCCTGTTTGGGCAGTTCTCATGCGAAAGGGTCCAAAGTATCAATATACAGGCTGCTAGGGACAGGTGTCCTTTGTCTTCTCTGTCAGTCATACTAGTTGAGCTTTGGCAATCCTCCACGTTTCTATCCTTGACAAGGAACACTGTGACCCGGTCAGAGGATGCCTGGAGATCTTCAGAGCCATCCGAGTCTGCGCAGTAGACATCGCTCTCACACGACGGTGGCCACTTCCGAACTCCATTTTGGATATTGCGGCCTAGTAGGCCCGAATGCCAACTTAAGTGAAACAAACAAAAAGTAATTAATATACGGAAATGAAGAGTCTAATGTTTAAACCCACACTAATCTTTTTTTATATTAGTATTTTCCTAGCTTATAGCAACATTTAAAGCAATAATACTCACCATTCAGTCCCATCAGGAACGCAAAACATTACATGCAATTTTTCTATGTCAACACAATCTACCGTTAATATGCGTACCACAGTTATTCATTTGGGTTATTTGCCATGCAATTTGCATCTAGTCCCGCGTGTAATTCATGTTTATTAAGGTGCATGGTTGGTTAATGTCAACACTTCAAAAACAGTTAATACAAGTTTAACAGTTAGAAAGTTACGTAATTAGTATTTTATCATGCAAATTGAGAAGGTATACAAAATTTCGTTTTACCTCCTCCAGCACGTCCTCAGATCATGGTTGTTCCTGAGCTCAAAGGGCAGGCTATTCCAAGCCCTGGCAGTCCTTACGGAGAGGGAGCTCCCTCCCGTTCTGGCGAGGTGGTAACGTGGGATGGCAACAAGGCATTGGCCCGTTGACCGGAGCTGCCTAGATGGCGTGTAAAAATTGAAAGGCCTCCTAAGGTAAAAGGGTCCGGACTTGTAAAGGGCACCGTGGGCGATGGTTAGTGCCATAAACAGGATGCGCTGGTCAACAGGAAGCCAGTGCAAGTCGCGAAGAAACTGCTGGATTCCGAAACTTCGCCGGACGCCTAATAGCATTCGGGCAGCCGCGTTCTGAATAGTCTGCAGCTTTTTTATCTGGTAGCAAGGGAGGCCGATGTAAAGGGAATTGGCATAATCAAGCCGCGACAAGCTGAGAGCGCGGGTCACCATTTCTTTGGCCGCTTTTGGCTGGAGCGGCAGAAACTTCCTAAGAAGTTTCAATGTACCAAAGCACACTCCTGCCAACTTATTAATCTGAGTTTGGAATTGGAGTTCCTCGCTGAACCATAACCCCAGGTTTTTTGCTGGACTACCCTGGGTTTTTGGCTTGGGGAAGCCCACGGGCCACAGGTCATCCCGAAAATTCGTCGGAATGGTCCCATAGAGGAGGACCTCTGACTTTTCCTCATTACATTTAAGTTGGGCCCGCGCCAACCAATTAAAAACTTCCATTAGGCATTTTCTAGCTGATTCCATGGATGCCTCATCTTTTTTCCATGTGAAAAGCAGCTGGGTGTCATCAGCGTAAACTATAATTTTGCCACCCAATCCTTCCACCAGATTTATCAGTGGAGTCACATACACATTGAAAAGTAGAGGGCTCGGCGTTGAGCCCTGAGGGACGCCTGTAGTAATGCTTCTTGGTGCGGACAAAAAAGGCGGTACCCACACTTGTTGGGATCTGGTGGCCAGAAAAGATTTGATCCAGTCCCACACCTGGCCTGAGATTACAATATTAGACAGGCGAGCTAAGAGCTGACGGTGTGGAACCGTATCAAAAGCGGCAGAGAGGAATCAAGCTATCCTGGCTGAAGAGGGGTGAAACCCTGAAACCGGTCCTAGGATGCTTGTTTCCAGTCCAGGGAGGACCTTGCTTGGCAGTTCGGGCTGGACTGTTCCCATGAGGCACAGGGTCAAGACTGATTTGCATATGGCTGGGTTCAAAGTGGAATGGCATGGTGAGCAAAAAAACGATGGATTTAGGCCCAGATCTCTGTACTGGGGTGAATGTATGACATTCTTCTGCATTCTGTCCATCAACTGTTTTTTTTTTTTTGTAGTGTAAATACGGCGCATCCATGGTGACGCAAGGGTTTTGCATAGTGGCGCAGGGAAAGTGATGCATCTCTACAGATGCGTCACTTTCTTGTAAATCTGCCCCATAGTTGTCAATGACACGAGGGTCTTGCAAACCAGCATCCACTAACTCCATGCTCAAAACTACAGCCCATACCCTAGTGCCTTATTTCACACTGTCAGAAAGTCATGGACGTGGCAGGACGACAAGATTTTGTCCGACAAGATATATTACTTAAGACTTTATTGGAGGACAAAGTGATAAACATCTGGAAGTGGAATTCCTACATGAGGAAATGGATGGGTGTTTTAATCATATGTGTGGCTATAGAGTAGAAAGGGCGACTTTCCTGGTTAACACCCCTTGATCACTTCTCTATGTTGAAAGAAGATGTGGCATTATAACTGCCTATAGACCCCATTCCGGTGGGAGACTCCCGGTTTAAATGGCTTTATTTCGGCTGACTTCCTCCTGAAAGGGCCTCTGCTCAGCAGAAAATCATATTTCTTATCTCCCACTTTCCTCTTCTAAAATGTTGGCGTGGATGTGGCATTTTGGCAAGAGCTGCCGACTTTGGAACGGAGAAACCAGAATCTAGTTTTGGCGTCAGCTCAACATCCTGTGATTCTGGGCAAATCACATCTCTCCGTGTGTCTGTGTAATGTAAGTGGAGCGCTTAAGTAAAGCGCTCCAATACCTTCGTATCAAGTTCACTGCATATAAACCTGAAAAAAGGTTAGAGATGTAAAAGTAGACGTGAAATCTGCAGCTTAATGCTGATAATGTCGCCTGTGATTTAAAATCATATATTACATAGAAGCATCGCTTTTCAATTTGTGAGTCGAGTACTTAAAGCCAAGCCGTGGCTGGCGCGCTCTCTGCGCATGCTCCGTGCCTGTTTGTTTTGGCGCTCTTTGAGCCCTCGTGTCTTTATGGAGTGGGCCTCGGTGCATTTGTAGGTAATGTGGGTCATCTGTTTTGATTTACTGTTGACATTTCACAATAAGACGCGTATGAAATAAAAGTGAACCCGTCGAGCAGGCCTAAACGCAGAACACGGTCCCAAAAGAACAAACAACCTTCTAACTTCAACTCGGAGCACTCACAAAACGCCCCATGACTCACTGACGAAGAATGGCCGCCGTCACCCCCACGCCTCCCAGCGGCACAGTTCAGCTCATTGCTTAATAAATAAAGGCTTTTAATGTGAAATGAATCGGGTGGGAGATACCATTGCAGTAAACAGATATCTTGTCAGTGGAGAAAATAAAAAGAGAGAAATGACGGATACATTTGGCAAGAGACTGAGATAACGTTGCAGAATGGGTGTCTTGGCAGAAGAGGGGGCTGCCGAGATCTCACGCCTGCTCTTGGGGAGTTGGTACAGTCTAACCAATGAGGAGTCTAAGGTTTGGATTGGGTAGGGACTGCAGGTGGGATTTAATGAGTTTCACGTTGCGGTTTGCAGGGGAAAGATTACTCTACATTTTCTCTCTGCACCTCAGGGTTGGCAAAGATTTATCCTGCTTGCCAGCCCAGTGTTTAGGTCTGGCGTTAGCCAAGAGGTTCTGCTATTACTAAAATTATACATTTGTAGGAACCGCCGCATTGGAAGTGGAAGAACGATTTATTCTTGAGGTTTCATAAAAGTACATCACCACAAGCACTTCACTCTGCGTTCCTACCCCAACCACCCTCCACAGAATCCTCCCTTTCCAACCATCTTCATTCTACTCTACTCCCCGCTCCCACATTTCACCCACCATAGAACCTGAACACATCCTCCCTCCATACAAAATAAAAAATAAGAAGAAAAATGAAACAAATGTTCAATTGAGTGAACATGGAACAAAAGTACATTTGAACATATATTAAGTGGAGAGAACATGGAATCATTAAGGTAATCTAATCGATCAAGAGACTGTGATACTTTATTGACAAAATTCTTTGGCTAACAATGTCATTTTCATACCAAGATGGCTCACACATTTCAGCCCTTGGTCAGGTTACACATGGCTCTCTCTCATCGACTCATGCTCTGGTGCCTCACCAAAACGAGTAGCACAAAGGCAACTTTTCCTCCTGGAATAACAGCAATCCTGTCTTTCTTCCACTCCTTTCCATTACTGGTATGCACAACATTTGGGGTTACTTTAACAACCTGGACTGGGACAGAAAATTGGCGCCCAGCTTTGACAACATGTCCAGGTTTCTTTACCCTGACCCAACAACCCACAGCTAAGTTTCACAGTTCCATCCTCTTTTGCTCACGCTCGTACACCTTTTGTACATTCCTCTGTACATCAAGCACATCAGATAAATGTGTAATGTCAATCCACACCCTATTGAGTTTAGAACCAGGTACACACCCTTGAAATAGTTGAAAAGGTGACACACCAGTCGATACATTGTGAGTAGTTCTATACGCCCATAACATGTCATCCACTACAAGCGTCAAATTCAATTTGTTAACAATTGCCAATTATCTTTCAATGTGCAAATGAACCGTTCCACTGAACCATTACGCCTATGATGTATGAAGAAGTTCTAATTTGTCTGATGCCGTGAGCACTTAAGAATATCTGTGTTTCTTTCAACATTAACTGGGTACCAATATCAGTCAAAATTTCAGTGGGATAACCTTCTCTCATGAACACTCTGTGTAAAGATTGAATGACCGAATTAGTAATGTTACTAACAAAATTAACTTCTGGCTGCTTGGACATGTAATCTATCAAGACAATGGAAAATGTACAACCTTCTCCCAAAATTTTTATGTGACCTGTAATGTCCAAGGCCAGTTTTGACCAAGGCACCAATGGTGCTTCCACAGGGTTAACCAAAGATGCAATCATAATACAAGGACCACAATCCCTTGCAAAGTGTTCTACAGCCCTGTCTATAGCATGCCACCAGAAGACCTCTCTTATTCTACGTTTCACTGCCCTTATACCTATGTGACCCTCCTGTGTTAATTCTAATATATCTTTCTCATACTGACAAGTACAGCAAGTTGCCCTAGCCTGCATAAAAGTCCTTTCTCACACATCAGTTCTGAGGCAACTTGGAAGAATGGTGTAAAATCCATGTTTAACTCTTTGGAATTAGGCCACGCTTGCACAACCCAAATAATGACTTTGCTGAGTAAGCTGTATTTTTGTAAGTCATCCCTCCACTCACTTTCCTCCAGAGCACCAATCAACACATTGTTGATAAGATTAGTCATGAAAACCCTCTTCTCATCCAAACTATCCGGAGGCATTCTTGACAAAAAATCTGCAATTACATTCTTCCTGTCTGGGACATACTCAACGTTGTAGTTGAATTCTTGCAACGGATACTTCCCTTTGGAAATTCTGGTTGTAGCTTTGGCACCACACTTCGCACTGAACAACTCCATTAAAGGTTTGTGTCCGTCCTGAGAATAAAAGGAATACCCCACACATATGTACTATAATTCTGTGTACATCACCATAATGCTAGGGCTTCTTTCCAATGGTAAAGTAGGTGTGTTCTTGTCGACTGAGTGCTCTGGACACTAATGCAACTACATACATTCCGCCATTACTCCTCCTTTGCATGAGAACAGCTCCCAACCTAAAGTTGCTGGCATCAGTGACTATGATACCAACATCCCTAGTGTACAAAAAACGTTAGCGGTCTTGCAGATACTATGTCAGAACATATTTTATCGAAAGCATCCTGACAGTCCACATTCCAAAGAAATATTGCACTTTTAAAAAAAGATTCCTTAGGGCACTAGTCTAGTCTGCAAAATAAGAAACAAACTAAGTGTAAAATCACACTAAAGCCAAAAAAGTCCTGAATTGAACTTTGTTTGTGGGCACAGGAGCTTCCTCAATTACTTTGAGCAATTTCACCTTGGGACTAATTCCACTCTTAGATATGTGATGTCTCAAATAATCGTCTCTCAACTCTTTAAATTACATTTGTCCCTTCTGAAAGTAAGCTCTTCATCTTGTGTAATACTTTGTCTAGTGGTGTGTTGTGTTGCTGAAGATCTTGGCCAAACACTGTTATATCAGCATGAAAATATTGGCCTCCTACAAATCCCTGAAAATGTTCCTCATATGCCTTTGAAATACTGATGAAATGGACGCCAAGCCAAATGGCATACATTTGTAATGAAGTGGTCCCTCAAGAGTTAACAAATGAGGTAAGATGTCTTGATTCTTCGCCCAAAACCATCTGATGATATGGGGCCAACATATCTAAAGTGGTAAACACTAAGGCAGCTTCCAGCGTGCTTAACATTTCATTATTGTTGAGCAGAGGTTCTCAATCAACCCATTTATTTTGGTTAGCTCTCACAAATCCACAGATAAACGCAGAGAATTGTCACGCTTACAAGCTAAAACGACAGGCGTAAGCCATTCTGAACTTTTAATAGGTTGTTTGACTTCCAGCTCTCACAATTGATCTAATTTGCTTCACAAATCTATTAAGGACAATAGCATTCTTTGAATTTTATGTGCTATGGGAGTGGATCCCATTTTTGATACTATTTTGTGCTAAAATCCATTCAACTTTCCAAGCTGTTCAGTACATAGCATAGAAAATGTACATACCCATTGATTCATTGGGTAAACACTGATGCATGCAAGCATTATATTTCTGGAAATTACACAATCAGGATGAGTGGGGTCTAAAATCATGTCTAGCTCTCTTTGGTCATGCCAACCCAATACGTTTGAACCTCCTTTTGTCAGATTTTCCTTCAACTTCGAGCAGCCCTTTGAATTGGCGCTCTATCTCAATCTCTTTCCTCTATAGACACACATTTTGACAGAGGAAGCTTTAAGTTCCTGTGGTTTCAATTTCATGAAGACTTCAGTGCCAATCAAAGTGAAAGACAAACCTGAATCTGCCATCGAAAGCATGTGTACACCATTAATAACAATATTGCGGAATGGTGGTGACCTTATAAGAGGCATTATCTCTGCCGCAGCATTACCATTATTTGTTCTTTCTGCACCGCTATCAATTTCATCATCCAAATCTAGAGTCAGTATCATGTTGTTATCTTCATTGGATAGCGCACTCTCCTCCACTCGAGATACCATAGATACGCACACTGTGACATACTCTTGCAAAGCGCCCTTTGCGATTGCATTCAAAACATGTTTCCAATAACGCAGGACAATTTTTAGCTGAAGCCACTTGATGGTGACCCCCACACTTACAGCATACAGTGATTTCATTGGCGATAGCTTTCGTTCCATCCTTGTGTTCATCCTTTCCACTAAGTGCAGTCACCACTTTAGCCTGTCGTGAGTTCCTTGAAATACACATTAGAAATTTTCAATTGCTGTTGTTATGGTGATGGCTGATATAAGTTAGTGTCTTCCGGGAGAGCAAGCGCTCTTGAATTTTCTTGATACAAGTATCTCAATTAATTGATCACAAATTATCTCATCCTTGGATTCGTGGTGGTCAGTTATTTAAGGGGAAAAATAACTGCAGGTACTCATTAAAATAAATGAGCCAAAGGTGTGGTGAGTGGGCTGGGCCAGGGGCGGGGCTAAGGGTAGGACATGGTGATACTTAATGGCTTCTCTACCAGTTGCAGCACATACCATAATACATGAGAAATGCGTTCATATGAACAAAGCAGGTCAACTTGTTACACAAAATGAAAGCCAAGCTAGGGGCGTAACACAGCCCCCCGCACCCTCCCGCCGTGCGGGGGCGGGGGGGGTATCCCCGAGATGCAGGGTCCCCCTCAGCACTGTACCCACACCCAAGAGCTCCGGATTAAATCCGGAGCGGGGCCCCCTCTGTGTACCTTGCAGGGGGGGCCCCTTCAACTTTCGTTACGCCACTCCCAAACGCGATGATATGTTAACATTTCCTTGTTTTGTAACATATGCAGCTTCTTAATGCTGTATTGTTATTTGCTGTTGTTCGGCACAAAACTGTATAGCCTTGCGCGTGCGTTACTGACAGAAAGAAACAAGCAGATGTGCACACAAAGCATCCCACACATTTCCTATGAAATATCTCCTGGGAGCGTACCGGTTTTCTCCCTCTTTCCCTCGCTTTTCTTTCTCACTTAAACACACACACAAGCAGACAAACCCACAGGCATAAGCAGACACTCACGCAAAAGACTCAAGTGGGATTAAAGCCATTTTTAACTCTTTATCTCCCTTGGCTTTCTTAACTGCCGCTATCAGCTGGCTGCCTCGATTCCTGTGTTTGCACAAATGCACACTTAGTGTGAGTGTGATTGACAGCACAGGGCCTGAATGGACCCTGATCTGTCAAACACAGTGTGACGGCGAACACCTGGACATTATACAAATAAACCCATGCTAAATTGTTCATCGGGGCTCAGCCCAGAGCTACACAAGCGCCTTGGCTGTTAGGGACAGGTTCCACTCTGACAGTCTAGTGCTCACCAACACTAGCAGCCAGTGAGGCTACCTTTCATAAGCACCAGTAGTCTCCTCAGCAGTAGCCAGTGCTCAGAGGGATAAAAGAAGAAGTGCTGGTAAAGCACTGGTGGTAGTTGCATGTCATTGCTAGTTATCATAACGCAGAGACAAACTCATCAATGGATTTTGTTTGTTTGAGGGCAAGGACGGTGCACCAAGAAACAAAAATCAGAGAACTTCCAATCTTATCAAAATTAAGTCCTTTATTCTTTTTTGATCTTTAAAAAAGGCTAAGCCAACGCGTTTCGTTCCAACGGAACTTCGTCAGGGCTCAATATTCTCTTTGTGGTTCCAGATCATAAATCAAAGAAATATTTATAGAGTATTCCAAGTGTTTTCAGTTCTCAATCTTTGTATTCAAGTGGCATGAGTAACCCACTAGTAAGAATAAAAGTGACGGCAACCAAAGTAAAGGCCATCCGTCCTCCAAGTATAATGGGTCATAAATAACCCCCAATATAGGACAACCGAGCGTCCTACCCGTCTACATACGTCTTTCCTGAAGAATTCTCCCGAATGCCTCGGAGGCTTTTTACGGTTCGATTTGTACCGAGGCATTCAGGAGAATTCTTCAGGAAAGACGTATGTAGACGGGTAGGACGCTCGGTTGTCCTATATTGGGGGTTATTCATGCCCCATTATACTTGGAGGACGGATGGCCTTTACTTTGGTTGCCGTCACTTTTATTCTTACTAGTGGGTTATTCATGCCACTTGAATACAAAGATTGAGAACTGAAAACACTTTGAATACTCTATATATATTTCTTTGATTTATGGTCTGGAACCACAAAGAGAATATTGAGCCCTGACGAAGTTCCGTTGGAACGAAACGCGTTGGCTTAGCCTTTTTTAAAGATCAAAAAAGAATAAAGGACTTAATTTTGATAAGATTGGAAGTTCTCTGATTTTTGTTTCTTGGTGCACCGTCCTTGCCCTCAAACAGTTTGGAATCTGTGTCTACAGTGGAGCACATGTGTGGCGAGCTCTGGACGTACCGTGCACAAACTAAGGACTTACAAATCGTCTTTGAAACTGAAGTGCCTAACCATGGTCAGCCACACTGTTCTTTCTTAAGAATTTTGTTTGTTGTTGCTCTTTCTGTAACAATTTATGTCTCTCTAATACCACATCCCTGGCTGGAGAAAATATTTTTTGTCCATTGCTTCTAGGACAAAAGCATATTCGTCCACCACTTCAACTGCTATAATTTCACCAGATGCTCCTTCCTTATTTGAATGCACCTTTACTTTATGTAGGGGTAGGGTTTTTAAAATGGATTTCCCTTCGGGACCTAAATTGTGCATGAGGAGTGTTGTTTTCTTTTTATTGGTGAAAGTATCTCCATCATTGGCATCCAAATATGCCTCAAATTCCTCCTTCCATTGAGTTCAGTTCAAAGGAGGCACCCTAAGTGTAGCCAGAAAAACAGGAGGAAAGTGACACTTTCCAAGGTTGCAGTATCCCCAATTCAGCAACCATAAGCTGAAAAAAACAAAGATTATTGTTATGAAGAGTAATTTAGACATTGTGCCAGGAGTTTGTAGATCACTGTTGCTGAATGGTCCACATGACGTTGACAAATATGGTACTCAAAAGTGTGTTGAAGGGCAACCCACTTGGTAAAATTGACTGAAATAAATCAATAATAAGTGTGTGGATTGCTGTTGGTCACTGTGGCTGTTGCTTGGAAACAAATATAGTCCACTTGTGTGTGGATTACTGTGAAAAGATTTCAAGCAGAAATAACCTGTTAATTCCTGTAGACAGCACCAAATCCAAAATGTCAATTAATGAAATGAAGCAGATCAGGCAGTAAGTCCAATCCAAAATGGCCGACGCGATAAGCAACGTGATGGTCAGCTTGTATGCATCACGTTAGACTTGCCTCCAAGGAACAGGGTGCCAACGCCACCCACAGTGCAACCAATACGCAGGGTGGCTACCTTTACTTTCAAAGAACATCCACAGCTGGGCAAGACAAGCATTGTTAAGGAATTGTCCATCATGAACCATCAAGTAGGAGTGGAGCCCGCCTAACGACGGTGATGCAACAGATGTGAAATTGGTGGTGAGACCAGTCCAAAACCCACTTGTCACCACAAAAATGAAGAAGAAATGTCACAATGGGAATTGAAGAACTATTTATTCTTGAATTTTTATACAGGTAAGTCACCACCAGCACATCACTGCAATCATTTCGCAACCGCCCTACACAGAATCCTCCCTGATGAAACTTCCACATTCTACTCCCCGCTCCAACATTGTATCCTAGATCAGAACCTCAACACAGAACCTTTTGATTTGACTAAACTTATAATGTAATTTCCTTATTTATAGGGTAATTCGGCCAGAAGTCTTCGGCCATTGCTCTGTCCTTCCCATTTTTAGAACGGTGGTTATATGCAGAACATTCGTGTTTGGCTTGCTGCTAGTGTATCAGTGAGGCGGTTGGTATTGCGCTGTGAGGCAGTGTCTGGATTGTTATTAGCACACATCTGCCTCAATAAAGCAACATTTTCCACACTTTCTTTGTCTACCGTAATGCGTCGTTTCACACAAGGCAGTTTTGTACCAGAGGATTTTTGTATTTGAAGTATTTTGATCAGGTTTTTTTTTTTATGCCATATAGTTACATTTATGACAGCTCTAAAGGGTTAGACAAATGTAATAGAAAGGCGCTGTTCTAAGCGATTTCATCAACCCACCTTCCAAATCACAGCAGCATTATTATTGCGCAGACCTTGCCACAGGTTTTTTTCTTAAATCGTTGTGCGGAGCACAGCTCTATGTTGTCTGAAAAGGAAAACATAGGCTCAAGGTTTAGGGCACCTTCTCCAACAGTTAATTGTTATAAAAGCTATTAGTATTCTTGTGTATGGCTCACACTGACAGCCATTGGCATAAACTCCAGATTCTACATCAGGTGATTTACTGCTATGACATAGCAACTGTTGTCAAGAAAGCTGGTACCCACTGTTCCTGTGTCATAAAGGAATTCCAGGCTTCTCTGGCAGGGCTCCCACAGAGCCTGTCCACACAGCGCTGGCAGAATAGAGGGCACACCAGGATGGGAGAGGAGATGGAAGAAAGGCACAGAGTGGGGTGGGGTTGGGGGTAGAACTTGGTCAGGCTTTTTCTGTGACAGGGAGGCGAGGATATGTTATGTATGGCTCCCCAATTAATCCTCTGCCCATGCGAAGCATCTAAAAGCAGGGAGAGATGATTTTGGGGAATATGCATAACATAAAATTATAGATGTGTAACAAGTGAATTATGGGAAGGTTTTTCACCTTGGGGTGCTGACTGACATCATAGACAACGCTAGCTTCGCTCTTATGTATCTGATGTTACTCAGAACCACTTGGTGGAAAACATACCCGTAATTCACTGTAAACCATTTATAATTCTATATATTACGCATGGTTTCCACAGGAAGCCTCTTTCTTTTATACCAGATTTTAAATCAGGTAACTCACTGCTATGACGTAGGGACAGTTGATAACAAAACTCGTTACCCTCTGTTGCTGAGTCATGGAAGCCTTCCAGGGCAGGCTGGCAGGGCTCTCCAGAGCCAGTCGGAAGAGCTCTTCTTGTCTGCGTGGACTGAAAGCAGAAAGCACCGCTGCAGGAGGGGGAAGGAAGCCAGGGAAGGAGGTGGAAGTTGTTTAGGGATGGCAGGTAAGTTATATATTTTTCATTTGAGACGGGGAGAGGCCGTGTTATGTCTGGCTCTCTCTTAATTCCTCTGTGTAGTATTGTAGTAAATAATGATTCGTTAGTAATGTTGTAATGTGCCTTTAAGAATGTGTGTATATTTCAATGGTGCTTGACATCATTCGGTTCTCGAATGTTTATTGAAATGTCAGACGGCTGTTGGATTTACCTGCGATCATTCGTGGGTCTTGTATCCTGTATTAAACTAAGCTTTTCAACCGAACCGCTGTTTCCTCCTGGATTATTTGGGGAATTTCCACACTACATTATTTGGCGACGAGGGTGGGATCACTCTGCCACTACGTAGCAATTGAAGAAGGGGCAGATGATTGTGGGGTCCATATATAACATACAATTTTAGATGGGTAAAAAGTAAGAGCATCACTCTTGTTGTCTATTTGTTGCCACTTAGTGAAGAGCATCCCTGTAATTCACTGTTACCCATCTATAATTCTGTATGTTGTTGTTGTTATTAGTATCATTATTAACACATTATATTATTATCATGATTATTATGAATTTTTTGATTATCATTTTGATCATTATAAATATTGTCATTATGAGGATGACTATCATTATTTGATTATTATTGCGATGACCATGTATTATAATATAGTTGTTATTACTACTAATAGTAACAATGATAAATACAACAACAGTATTAAAAATGTCAATACTGTACACTTTCCCAAAGTCTAGTGTTATAATCCATGTCCCCTCTTTTGCCTCTTATCTCCACTCCTGTTTGCCAAAGCAATGGAACCCTTGGCATGTAAGCTGAGGCAACACCATGCACATAGGGGGTTGAGAGTTATGAATCAAGGCTTATTCCTATCATTGCATGAGGATGAAATCATGCTGTTGCACCCAAAGGAGAATCTGTCTCCAGTCCTTCGTGAAATTACAAAATTTGGTGGTTACTCTGGTATCAAGATAAATGGGGGTAAATCCGAAAGTTACTCACTGACTCCCTCTGCCTGAGAACTGTCTCAGGGTACATTTTTCAATTGAGGGAGTACTCAATATGCTACCTGGGTATTAAGATCAATAGAGATAGAGAGGCCGTTCTGCTCCACAACTAATTGCCCGGCAGTGTCTTGCCTGCGCACGACGGTACACCACTGAATCAAATTACCTTTATCAATCGCTGGAAGGGTGGCACCCATTAAAATGGTTGTGATATCGAGGTTTCCTTACTTATTCATGAACATACCGATATCTCCAACACGCATGATCTTTGCCACACTAAAAGCGGGGCTCAGGAGGCTTATCTAGGCAGAGGGACTGCAGAGATTGTGCTGGGAGCTGGCGAGGGGTGGTCTGGCTGTACCTGACCCCGAGCTGTACTACTTAGCTGCCCAGGTTTTTTTGCAGTTTACTCGTATTTGCCACAAACCCCCATAGAGCACATTGATGTTAAATCTACGTTTGTTGCCATGGGTACATTACGTTCTTGTAGTAATTCAAAAGCTGTCATACCCAAGGGCGACTAGATTTGGTAGCGGCGACTGCCGTGGCGTGACATAGGCTGAGTGTTGCCTTCGGTTGTCCTTCTTTCTCCCAGGGCTCTGGCCTTTGATAATCCTGCAATACCAATTCCTACTGGGGCATTAGTTAAATCAACACTTATGATACACAACACTATGGAATTTTCTCAACTGTTGAGCAATACTGCGACAGAATCCTGCACCCACCCTAGACACCTTCATATATTACAGACTTGGCCCATGCACTCAGGGTATACTTCCTGGAGTTCCCAAGGAATGTATCCCTCTCACTCACCTTTTAGACATAGCATTTACAAGAGGCTGGGTCTCACCACTTTATAAACTCACAATAGGCATATTCCCACTGGGCCGCGTTTCAGCCAGGAAACCTTGGGATAGAGACCTGGGTGACCTATGGGACACTCGTAAATGGACCTACTGCTGTGCCCAATTGGAAACGATTGCTATGAATTATAAGCACAAACTATTACACTTTAAGTTCCTGTACAGACTATATTACACTCCATGTGAAAATACACCATTTTGCGGGAGCTGTGTGACACAGCAGCCAGAGCGGTTGACTCCGGAGCGCAGGGCTCATGGTTCGATCCCCGGTGCCGGCAGCAGCTCAGCATCATGTGACTCTGGGCAATAGGTCACTTAATCTCCCCGACAGCCCCCAGTGCCTGGATACCCTTAGGTGTGATAAGTTCATGCTTCACAAATGTGGAATTATTATTATTATTACTTTGATGCCACTAGGCTGCGTGAATGCTCCCATTGTCACCAACTCTACGCTACCGTTCTTCACCTGGCATGGGAATGCTGCTTACTGGTCTGCTGTGCTGGCTGAGATCTCCCGAATTGTTGGGGATAAGGTTCCTGCCACCCGTCATGTTGTGGTGACGCGTTTGTGGCCAAATTGCTGAAACCTGCTCAGCAACTGGTGACGCTGCTAGTACTGTTTGTCAAAAGAGAGGTGGATGAGGGAGTCGCTTCCCCAAAAACGGGGGAAGGGGCGGGACTTCGGTATGTGGTGACCTGCAACACTAATGCAGAATTATATGCGACCCTGTTGCCTGTTAATCCAGACCCGCAGACTGACACCGGTCTATAGATTCAATAGCAACGTTTGTTGAAGATGACTTGTGCTTCTGTTGATCGGTTTTGTAGGTGTTGACTGCCAGACTAGGTGATGATTGTGGCCTGCTAAGATGTACAATGACCCTTTGAATGTGACACTGGACCAATGTTTTATGGAATTTCTGGAGAAGCTATTGCATATGCTGATGGCTGTTCTGCTTTTTTGATGCAGACTAATGAAAAAATAAATAAAATAAAAGAAGGTTGTACTTAAAATAATAATAATAATCATATTACATGGATGAGATTGTGCTAAAAATCTATCTGTAAGAAGAGTTCTTATAGGTAATATGAATGCATGTTTGCGGACTAAGTGCACACCTAGCAAGAGGGCAGTAAAGAGCTGCACTGGAGTTTTAAAGAGAGTACAGAGAAAGGTCAGGGTTGGCGAGGGACATCACGCAAGGCATGGATAAGTAATGAGGAGATGGGGTTATAATCTGGGTTGAGAGGTACTGATGGAACGCACAATTGGGGTGGGAATTACAGTCCAAGCTAGCTATGGGTGGATGTGTCTGGGGGTTGGGGTGGGGGTGCAGCAGGAGTGGTCCAGCAGCCTGGAGGTTCACTGCCAGGTGGCAGCCAGGTGGCTACGCTGTGACAAGACGTTTCTTGAGGACAGTCAATTCTTTGTGAAAGGAATATATACCAAAGTTGGTCTTGTATGCTTGCATTGCTAAAAAATCATGGTGGATGGTCCTTTTTCAACATTTAAATTTCATTTCTCTTGCAGATCATGATTCTCGAACCCAAATGGACTGGTAATGCTGTGCAGCGAGATGATCTGAATAGGATTATGAAGTAAAAGGTCCACTGTGACTACAGTGCCAAAATGATTGGGAAGTTGAAACAAAACTTGTTACTAGCGTGTCTGGTGATCAGCTCTGTGACGGTCTTCTACCTTGGCCAGCATGCAATGGAGTGCCACCACCGGATTGAAGAGCGGAGTCAACCTGCTCGGGTGGAGCTGGCAAAACAGACACCAAGGACTCCACTCAATCTTAAAGCCAATCGGACCTTCCCCTATGATAAGGATATGCCTTTGGTGTTCATTGGGGGTGTCCCTCGCAGCGGCACCACTCTCATGCGTGCTATGCTGGATGCTCACCCTGACATCCGCTGCGGGGAAGAAACACGGGTCATCCCGCGAATTCTAGCGGTCAAGCAAATGTGGGCAAGGTCAAGCAAGGAGAAGGTCCGCCTGGACGAGGCTGGGGTGACTGATGAAGTGCTAGATTCTGCCATGCAGGCCTTCCTATTGGAGATCATTGTAAAGCATGGCGATCCGGCCCCTTACTTGTGTAATAAAGACCCATTTGCTCTAAAGTCTTTAGCGTACCTTGCCAAAATTTTCCCTAATGCCAAATTCCTGTTAATGGTACGAGACGGGCGAGCTTCCGTGCATTCCATGATATCTCGGAAAGTCACTATTGCTGGATTTGACTTGACCAGCTACAGGGACTGCTTGTCTAAGTGGAACCGGGCCATAGAGACCATGTACAGCCAGTGCATGGAGGTTGGATACAAGCGGTGCATGCTGGTGCACTACGAACAGCTCGTCTTGCACCCGGAGCAGTGGATGAGGACTCTCTTGAAGTTTCTCGACATCCCATGGGATGATGCAGTTCTTCACCATGAGGAGATGATTGGAAAAGCAGGTGGTGTGTCCTTGTCGAAGTAAGTTTCCTGTATTTTGTACAAATATGGTCCCTAAAACCTGCAGTTCTCTTACATTCAAAAGCAAAGCATGCCTTTTACATGTATACTTCTATGTCCATTCTATAATTTGTTATTGCAAAAGTCTTTACCCCATGAATTATGGCTGTTTTTATTGTATTTCATTTTCAGCCTTTCTTTCACTTGGCTTCCGCCAAGATTTTAGGTGGACATTCTGATTTCTGTGTTTGCATTTGCCTCTACCGCTTACGCTGGAAGAAAAGGTAGTGGTGTGGTGGCCGTGGTCTAATATTAGTGGATGGAGAGACTTTTCTTGAATGTTGAATGTTGTGCTGTACCAGCAGTAAACCCATGATTGTGGTGAAAGAGTTAGATTCAGATGAGGCCGTATTTAGTCTGTGGGATAGGTGCCTTATGCTTGCATTGCTAGTGCTCCTGTGAGGCCTACAAATGGCTCTGATTTAGGATCCTATGTGGAATCCCTTATAAGTTTAAGAGACCATCTCCAATAACTTGCTTTTATTGTCATGAATGCTTCCAGACGTCGATATCCTGAGATAGTTCAAATGCTTTGAGTCACCTATGTACTAAAATGTATCCAGAGCAACCAAGACTAGTGGCGCCTTTTAATTGTCCAATATGCTGTCGCTTTCTTGCTAATCACAGTAAAGGACCTCTGATGTCAGCCGAAACAGCTTCAAGAACTGATAGTACCTCCTCCTACTAGGATCTCCTTTATCAAATGTTAGCACCTGCCAGAGGTTTTGTGTTTTGTTTTGCATTTGTGTATTTGGTAGCTCTTTTGATCCTACAACATTATCAAATATATGTCTATAATACCTTCACCCAGACTGTCATTTTGCACTGCTGGAGCTCTCGGTTGCCCTGGTCTGGGTTTTTGGATTGTACTTCGACACAACATCCTTGCAACGTTGGGGTACAAATTAAAGACACAATAAAACACTATTCTAACTGCTTTGAAGAACCGACCTCCAAGGTTCAAGGTCTCTTTTACTTCACAACCCGGTAGACTCCTCACTAACAAGCACTGGCAAAACGAATGGGTTTGACGATCATATTCAATTGTAAACAGTAAACAATGTATGTTGCACTGCAAAACAATTAAAAATGGGTTGCTTTGTTTATACGATGAATGGCTGAGGCAAATAATTGAATGTACGATGAAATAGTGAGCATTTTTTATTAGTCCCAGATTCTTCTAGTGGAGCAAGAAAGATTCACCCACACAGGCAATATAAGGGTGAAACTAAAATGCTCTTTTGGGTGGATTCAAGATGTGATTGACAATGTCTCAAGCCCATGGCTAAAGGTTCTTGAGCCAAAGAATCCAGTGGTTGAAAGAGGTTGAACCAAATCCCTTATGATCACCATGAATGGAGCAAGCACCATTGCAGACATCTAATATATGTTTGCCTGTCCTATGCCTGACATATGTTTTGTGCTTCGAGCTTATGTCCACGTGCTAAGAAAAGACTTGGTTAGGCCATTTTGTTGAATAAGATTGCTCTACTTCAAAGTAGTGCCCATGACGGTAGTCTCAAATCCTTTATTGCCTCCAGCTATGGAGTATGAGACAATCACTAACATTGAAGTCCGGCTTGGGCATGTTTCCTTGCTTAAGGCACAGCCACGTGTATAGCGATCAGCCGCGGCTCTGATCCTCACTTCAGTATCACCCTGATGTGAAAAATTGCCAAGATTTACCCATGCAGGTTTCGTGAAGTTCACAAACGTTGGAAGCTTTCCGAAAGTTTGCAGGAAAACAAATTGTAAACCAGGATTCACGAGAAACAACATCTGAAATCTCCCACTTTTTAATATAAGTTTGTTCTTCCACGAAAACGTTGTGCAGGAGATTTGTTACCCAAAAATGATTTTTTTCAGGAATTGTTTTACTGCTGGCGAAGTTTAGCAACAATGACAAACTTTGGAACTTTGTGAAGTTGCATCGTTTTTTGGCTTTGCAAGACATTGCTAACAATATTTTTATTGTGCACAGCAGATTTTCCTCGTCTTCCATAAAGCACTAGGGCTTAGAGTCAGGAATGGAGAAATCCATGATGCCGAAACATCTTCAGTGTTACTCTGTTGAAGTCCTCGCACTCGTTCGTGTTCCCTAGGCACTAGGAATGAGCTCTACTGATGATTGAGGTGATGTGAAACAACCAAGGACCTAGGCACACATAAATAGTAGATCTATACAGTATGGACACATATGCAAGTACTACAGTATAATACACATCAGATAGGAGGAACGGTCTTCAGAGATGTTTGTATAGTGTTCGGTCTTCTATTTCCTTTCAAGATTCAATGATCAGTGGACAAAGCAGCTGACACGAGTTTCGTCGCATTGGGAGAACAGCTCCGCGACTTCCTCAGGGCGCTCAGCCGGTGATAATTCCAACCCGGCTGGGCTCGGACCAGTCAGGGCAAATCAGGTTGTTCTTATGTATCAGGCGTGCGGTAAAAAGAGCATCCCGCACATGTTGATCGGGACTCAATCAATCGATCAACGTGAGAATTTAAGCCAGTCGGGCTGGACACCGTGAGGGGGTTCGGATATCCAAAATTGGAACCAATACTTCCAACAATGCGGATTTGATGCGTTTTGAACTCGAGTCTGAGAAGTCTGGGATCCCCCACGGCGGACCACTCTGTTCCAAGTTGTGGATTGCGGTGATGTGGATTACACATTCGTATCATCTGGAGAAAAACGTGTGTTCTTAAATGCAGGGCCATCTTAACAGCATTATAGGCCCCTGGGCAAAGCAGTGCACTGGGCCCCGCCCACACAACCACTCAGAGGAATTAAAATGTTTAACAGAAAATTAGTGTTAAATTCTGATCTGAATTGGGCCCCTATGCTCTTCGCGGCCCAGGGCTACTGTCCAGCGTGCCCATGCGTTAAGACGACACTGCTTAAATGGCTTCCAGGAATAAAGAAATCTCACAATCGGGCAGAGAATCACATCACAGTGCAAGAGAGGTGCCCCCTTTGTGGTATGGTATAAAAGCTTGTAGCGAAGGGGCAGTAAAAAACAGCCGGAGTAAGAGGTAGATTTACTGGGAAAATGGAAAGGAAAATCGTTTGCTAGATACAGCACCAGATGTATAACTATATAACATTTAATACCATATCCAGTCTAATCCACATAATGCATTATTGTTCAGAAAGGCTTTAAAGACCTAGCTTTATCTAAACTTACAGAATTAGACCTATATCAAGCAATCTAACCATATCCTGATAGATAGCCATCATAGCACTGGAATTATGAGGCAGTGGTGAGGCAAATTATGTGGCAGAGTTGACTAAATTATACAAGAACAACAAAAAAAGGCAAATCATGGGGTATATTCAAAGCAATATTTTGTCAATATAGAACACGTTGATACAAGAGGAAATCCACCTCTATACAAAATAGGAAGGATTCTTACTAGATAAGTATAAACATTCACTAGATTCTATTCAAAATGTTCATCACCAGCAGTTAATTAACTATTAATTAAGATGTTGTCAAATGCGGAAGCATAGGAACAGCTTTTTTAACACTATTATTTAAATATTCGTTTGTACAAAACATAGAATGTGGCACTCAGCAGAACACAAGTTTACAAGTGTAAACTTCTTGTAATAATTTGTTATTTAGCTGCTTCTGTTTGCTTTTTAGAACTGCCCTTCAGTTCAGGGTGTATTCAGTGTCCACACTCTGGGCGTCTGTAAACGCCAATTTTTATTAAAAAGAGCTCTGAATACAGTTATTCACATTGTATATGAATAACCTATGTGTATTGTTAGGAGGCACTGTGATATTCATGACGTCACAGCTTAAAACATGAATACAATTTGAGATTTGTGCCCACTTTGCACAAAGAATGGAGCAATACATATTCATGACAAGGAAGGAATCAGTATTTCCACTCTGATTTACAATTCACATATGTAAGGTTTTTCTCATGCGTCAGGCAAAAGTCCATCCCCATTGCTGAAATAGGGATATTAATATAGTTTGGCAAAGTTTCACTTCATTCATACCAATTTAAAACCTAAATAAAGCTACCATCAAAAGATAAGTACATTTCTCCTCCATAATTCTGCATTATTCCACTGGTGCTGGCTATAAATTCGGGTCTTACACATTTCTCTAGGAGTGGATGGTTACTGTTAAGTGTGAGGAGATACAGTGCAACCGATGGGTCTGAATATACTATGCAACACGTGATCTTGATGGCCATAATTCACGAAGTCTAGGAATGATCAGCTACAGTCTGTCATGGGCGGTGGTAGAGCCATCAGTGCTCTCTGTGTTATTTCAGTTGTGAAAAACCTAGACAAGCCCTTCGGTGCCACTGTTGCAGTGAGCCACTCGCCCAAGAAGAGTTCTATCCATGGGCCCTTCAGTTTTTTCAGTTCAGCCTACAGTTCATATGTTATTGTACTTCCCTCTCTCCTTCTTTCTTTGATATCTTTAGCCCTATATTCAAGAAATCGCTCCCTTTCCTCAAATTCTTCCACCTAACTACATAGGCATCGGGTTCCAGGGAAGTTGTTTTAGACTCAGTGTCTTCAGTACTGTCTGCCCAGTGCTACGGTCTGCCTACAGTAGGATGTCTTTAATTGCCATCAAGTCTGTTGAGTTTTTTTGCTTGACTTTGTCATCAATGCTTGATTCCTCCGCAGTTTCCATCTTGGTTGTAGGTGGGTCATGTTCATTCATACTAGTAATGAGTGGTTGTGTTATTACCATATCCTTCGGATTAGCCTCGGTGGGGCGGCTTTGTATGTACAATCTTATTTATGAGCTGAGAGCTTTCTCCACACCACAAACTTCTCACTGCAGTGCTGTACAACCAGGTATTTGATCCTAGCACCCCAGCTGGAGCAAGAGGCGGGGCACACATTAGTTGTTGTGAAGCACAAGGCTCATTTGTTATGGTCAGAAGAGCCTAAGGCTTAGCGAGTCATAATCCGCGAGGAAAGAAGGTCGCTCATTCCCTCCCCCACCAAGATTTCAAGGAGGATAAAGTGACCCTCCTTACAAATTAGCAGATCCACCTCTCGCCACCCCTCAGTAACTCTGATAGTTCTGCAGGCCAATGGGGAAAGATGCCCCACAACCACAGAGGCAACTTCAGCACCGCTGTCTTCACATAGTGTCCCCGGCATCTTCAAGTCTATTGCAGTTCACCAGTTTTCATTGAGTTTCGATGTCAACAGTGTTTAGCGCTCTTTCACGGGGTTGTAGACTTCACAGGAGCAAATTAAGGCTCGTCTTCACTCCGCGCTGCTCAGTCAATTGATGAGGAGAAGGAGATGATCTGTGATTTAGTCAAATTCAGCATGACAGGATGTAAGGGGATCCACTGAAGAATGTCTGAGACACAATTTGTGATTTTATATTAGTGATAGCGATGAAGGCAAAAAGAGAGGAAGGTCTCTTGGCTGTCAGTGAATATGTAGTAGAAGAAGCTAAATTGTGACATAATCCCTTCGAGTGAGGCGGTCCAGAGCAAAAAGAGAATAAGAACGAGGACCAGGCATCACCACTGGAAGTGTGCAACAGGTTCATGGAGCACCAAGAGATGGTACAGGAGCAGTCAGAAGGATGGAACAAGAACCTGGTTGAGCTGGCTCCTCCAAGCGAGGAGATAGTGGCCAGGAGTGTGGGCTCAAGTCTGTGGATATGTTAAAAGGATGAGGATAGAGGGCAACTGGTCGCTGAAGCAGGGAGGAAGCTGTGTGGACACTGATCGCTCCAGAGTTTTAGAGAAGTCAGTCTGGATGGGGCAGCGGCGTCGCGTGGGTTGCCAGCGCCTGGGGCAAGGCAAGTATCCTTTCACTTTTTTTTTTTGAAATTGTGTGCCCCTATACAAATTTTGCACCCCTAAGAATGCCCCTAAGAATTGTGTGCCCGGGGCAACCGCCCTGTGACCCCTCCCATGCTACGCCACTAGGACAGGGCTGTAGTCACCGGAGGTGGCAGGGTCCGCATTGGACTTTGCGGGCAGAGGGTTGATGATTAAATCCTGGAAGCTGTTGCAGTACATTGCATGATGTGCACATCGGTGTAGCGAAGTGACTAGATAGACAACTGAATGTCTCCTGAAACTTAAATATCCCGCCATGGGTGCGGTTGGCCAAAAGAGAGCTACTGTCTGTCCTTTTACTTGTTACTGGACTAAGCCTATCTAGGCGCCTCCTGGCGAGTTTGAATAACCAGGGACCCTCAACCTAAGCAATATACTGATAGGGATTGCGCTTCGATAAGGTGAGGTAGGGCAGCAGCCTCCAAGTGCTATCTGATGGTGATACCAAATAACAGCAAACGACAGAAGCATTGATCTTTGGTTACATGCCTTGAGCACTGCAGCTCTTTCCCCTGCTCCTAGCAACAAGCAGGCCTTGAAGTGAGAGGACAGGGCAAGAAGGGAGCAGCTTAGGGCCGGGAATGATCACACCCAGCAGTGGCACATAACTAACACGAGCAATGCAAGAACAATTGCTGCCTGTGGGAGATACCACTCCCTGAATCAGATAAGCAACAAAAACATTTATTATAGCCAGGATTGGGCGACACAGCAGGTTAGCTGTGCAAAGGCACTGTTTACCATAGACACATATTGTAACTATGTACTTGCCTGTATGTCAGTTAACTGGAACCTGGTGGAAATAAGGTGCAGTTCCTGGGAACTGTCTTCATTGGTCATCATAGCATTTATTGTTCAACTCGCCAGGTTATTATAATTTAAAAGAACAGCACAAATAGAATATACAATCACTGTGAAAAGGCAATATTAAAAAAAAACATGGAAACAGTGCGAAAGCAAAAAGTTGACATAGTACATTCAAGAGAATGAATATCTTCCCCAAGCTTAATATTGGTAAATGTTCAACCATACAATTAATGACTGCCCATAGACTGGGTAAGATCATAAAAAGAGACTATTCCAGACCACTCATGAGAACACACATCCTAAGAAGGCCGACCCTTAGACCGAACTCTCCATGCCTTCCTCAGATTTTTAGCAACTGAGAGCTGCCCATCACCATTGTCAGTACAACCAGTGGCTCCCACCACAAACAAAGGGTGGAGGGAACGTGGAAGGGGTAACGCACACGGGCTGAAAAGACACTACGGCTAGGGGGTCTGTGAAGTTTCTCCAGCTGGCTGTTCAACACAGCCGGGCTGAAGAAACCTAAGTGCGCATGTGTGTTTGGCCGGCCTGAGATGGCCAGCCAAACCCATATACGCACTTAGGGAATGCACATAGCACTCCTCCTCCCATGCCCCGCACCTCCCTACACAAGCTGGCTCAGTGCAGGCAAACGAAAAATAAAACAATTCTAGAACATCTTTTTATTTTTCATTTGCTGCCTCTGAACCAGCCAGTGGGGCGACACTCCTCCGTCATTGTGGAGGAACCATTGCTGACTACAACACTGAAGTTAAAACGTCTTTGACCTTCCAGACATTATACTTTTCAAAAATGGGTCAGATGAAGTAAGGCAGAGCATCCATAGCCTGAACAATAACACAGTCACCTCAAAATATGAAAGAACCCTATATGCAGGTGTTCGGATAATCCTGCTGCCACAGGAGAAGCATATCACAGCTGTATCCTAGACCTACCAGTTGCATGCCCCGGCCTTCAGACCACGGCACACCCAAGACTTTGACATCAGGGTGAACTCCTTGATGGGACTGTCCTACGGCACCGTAGCAGAAGACCTACATGGAACTCATTGCTGTATCTGGCTACTTCCCCCTTGCACGTTGGCTCCAACTCTGCCCGCCTTAGCAGAAGACCTAAATGGGACTCACAAATATATCTGTCTACGTCCCTCTTCCCTATTTGCTCCCACTCCTCGAACGCTCTGAGGTCACCAACCGTGTGGTTAGGGATGCTTAACAAAAAACCTAGATAAATATCCATGGACCAGTCGGCATTCAAGGACTAAGATTCAACCATTGCGCCATGAGAATATTCTCCCCAACCAACCCTGAGCAGCTTCTTTCCTCCTAACTTGACAAATGAAGGGTTTGAGTCGATGATTCCGCCTCAATTTTGAGACATTGGTCTTCCGTACACTGTTTGCTTTGTTACTCATTCATATCCCCTCCAGTGTTCCTGGGCTATGGGGATTGCCATTTGCTGCATTGCTCATGGGGCGATGTTCAAAGGGGGGGTATTACTGCCAGTGAGTGGACTCAACCATTAAGGCAAGGGTATATAATAAATGTGGAGTTTTCTTCCAAAACTCTTTTTTCAGTTACATAAAAAAATTGGATCCTTTATGCCAGAAGGATATGCCTTCCATGTAACAGGATCTCCCAGGACACTTTTGGTAGTGGTATATAGTCAGTGTAGACAGTGTGATTGCCCTGCCTCTATTGATCCTATTATCATTCATTCTCAAATTACCAGACCATTGGGGATCTGTTTTTGGGGTCCATTTAGCCATACTAAGCCTTATTTGCAAAGGTAACTTGTGTTGTAAAAGTAAATTTATAGCCAAATGTGTCTGTTCTACAACTGCTAGTAATTTACAAAGGGATTCCTGGAAACGGTAAATGGTTTTATACGTAACTCACACTCAAGGGAGGTGAATGGGCGTCCTGAGGTATGGTTTGCCATAGAAGTTTGGGAATGCCCACATACATGCATGCATTTGTGGGGATTCCCAAACTCCTCTCCTAGTTCTTCCCACCCAGGAAATGATTAGAGATTTATACCAGCAAAGGCCTGGCGTAACTTCCCTCCCAGGAATTGGTTGGGTTGTAGGAGAAGGGTTTGCTCAATGGGAAGAAATGCTTTCCCTGTGAAGGTGCTTTTGCTCTGGACACTCCCATTCTATCACAGGGGAAATAGGAACTTTTAGAAAAGTCACATTATATGCTCGGAAACGTGTATCTCACGCAGCTTTCCAGGTGTATTTCCGAAAATGTTTTTCAATAGAAAAAATGAAAAGTATACTCAGGCAAAGGAATAAATCTCTGCCCCGTAAATGTCTGTGTGTTTAGGTCGAGCCTAGCGCAGCGCGCATGTGCTGGTCTGCGAGGCTTCTTGTATCTACTCTGTGTGGGTCTGACTCCTCCCACACATTGAATTGGCTATTGCATGTGTCTTTTTAGAATCAAAGCCTGCAGATGGCAAAAGGTGGGTGCATGTCCCACCACCTCTGAAAGGTTCACTCCCACGGCGTTTTGCCACGGGAGTGAGCAGCGCGCGCAGGGCGGCAGCCGCAGTGCCTCCTTGTCTCCAGGCAGAGGCGCAACTAGAGCCAAATTTCGGGGGGGGGGCTAAGAAAACATTTCGGGGGGGGGGGGGCTGAACCTTTAAGCAATAGGCAGAGTGGAGCTGCAGGGGCTCTTAGAAGGGGTGAAACAACAGCAAGGCCTCATTAAAATGCAATTGGTCTTTTAAAGACCTGTGAAGTGCTTGGGTGCGGCTGTGTGTGTGCCCGGGAAGCTGTCTCATCCCGGCCCGCCACACACGGCGGGGGGGCTGAAGCCCTTTGAGTCCAATGGGTGTTGCGTGCCTGTCTCCGGGTGCCTGCCCCCACCACTCCTCTTTGTATTCCTGTGCGAATTACAATAAAAAAATACTTCGTTTTGTTTGTTATTTTTAATTTAATTTATCAGTAAGTATTACAATAAATTATTTTTTCATAACCATGCTTTCTTAAAATGAGGAGTGCACGGTTGGAAGATGGTGACTAAGTACCCATTGCCTTTGCTTGCTCCTGGTCCGTGTTTTGGCTTAGAGGGGCAGATTCATCATTGTTCATAAAACAGTGCTAGGCGGCGCTTTCCCGGGCTGCGTGCAAATTTGAAAGCTGCTTTCTTGTTTATCTTGCCGCCTGCAATGGGTGATCTGCTGTCTGAAGCCGGGGTAAAGTGCCTGCCTGCAGGGCCTCTAACGTACCCAGGTGGGCTGGTGACTCTTACCTGCTGTCTGCCCCAGGGCCGGCTTTAGGGCGGTGCGACCGGTGCCACCGCACCGGGTGCTGGCTTCCTGGGGGCGCCGTGTTTGAAAGTTTATTATGCTTTTGAAGCACCTGCTGCAGCGTTTCTTTCCCCCGGCAATTACCAGGCCTCACAGAAATGTCAAGATAACTGGTGTGATTAATTATCTTCCTGGAGAGAGATCAGCATTTTGCATAGTTGAGGTTTTGACTTAGGTGAAGTTAGTGCAGAGGGTTAATATGCCTGCTGCAAAGAACGTGTACCATGTAGATTACTGATGTAAACAGATCAGCAGGTTACTGCTTGCAAAAGAGAGATCCTTTTTAGGTCTCGGCTAGCGAAGGCTGCGCTTGCGCAGTCTCGCTCGCGAGATTTAATGACTTGGAGAAGAGGGGCTTGAACCCGCCCCTCTTCTCCCCTCTTCTCCATTGGCTGGCCTCTTGAATGCTGGCCAGCCATTGGAGAAGAGGTTTGTCTCTCCGAACAGGCCCCATCCTTTTCGGATTCGGGGGCGTGTTTTTTGCTACTTTTCTCATTATCTCCTCCAGCCAATGGCAAGAGGAGAGAAAAGAAAAACACGCCCCCGAATTCGAAACCGCCGCTACCTTCTTCGAGGCATTTCTGCTTCGCCTCGGAGAAAGGCAGTGGTGTGCTTGTTGTTGTGGTTTCCAGCACCCTCACACGAATTGACTCCTATGAACTGCCGTGTGTACATTATTGTGAAAGGGCAAATATGCCACTTTTGCACTAATTAACTGTTTAAAAATTTGAAAATTGATTTATATTTTGTTCCATTAAACAAGCTTTAATTTAGAAAGGCACCATTTCATCCTCACGTTCAGTTGACCAACAAATTTATTAAAGTATTACACTGCTTTCTTAGTCCCTCAACAGGTGCAAGTCCACCTGAATAATCAATGGCGTTCCAATTTCCCACCGCAACAAAGGTCTCGGAACCAGAACGCTGTAGATGAGAGGCATTCTTGACACAAACGGGAGCGCGCCAAAGTCATTAAAACGCGTTGAACAGGGCAGGAGAGTGATTAAACTCGAGCAGCGTTATATATTTTTTTTAACGCTGCGACGACATAACATTCAGAGTGCGCCGTTCTGCCTCACACCGCGGTTTAGCCCTCGCTTGAAGCGGCGGCCGTGCTATTGTCAGTCAAATGTAATTTTACTTTTACTTTAGTCGATGCCTTCCTGGCTGTATCTTCTGGTGCTTTTCAATACGTTTTCCCTGACTCTGATAAAGTCTCTGCTCCGCCCACAAGCTCGTCCTTCGCTACGGTTGTTTTTTTTAATATCTTTTTTTTATCTTTCTTTTTAGGGAACGCTCATGCCCTACAGACAAGGCGCGCATCCTCGAAGTTACGTCCGATTCCAATTGAGGGCGGAACCGCGAATGTGAAAAACAAGACCGAGGGGAGGGGAACTTGCGAACCGGCAGTTAGAGTACAGTAACAAGCATTTACAATGCAATGGTCTCGGCATTGGTAAAGTTAGAGCTATTGGCATTGCTCATGACATTATTTTTGTTTATGTTTTTGATTTAAAAACATTTAAAGAAACGGCATTGTTATTTACAATGTCAATAGCTTAATCACTCTCTGCGAGACCTATTGCATTTGCACCCACACACAGATTAAGCTATTGACATTGTAAATAACAATGCCGTTTCTTTACATGTTTTAAAAACAAAAACATAAACAAAAATAATGTCATGAGCAATGCCAATAGCTCTAACTTTAACAATGCCGAGACCGTTGCATTGTAAATAATTGTTTTACTTGCAATTTATAACTTAAAGTCCTAATATAGAATAGTGAGCTATTAACTTTCATCCTAGAACTGCATACACACTGCAAAGTATACATTATTAGAACATTGATTAATGTTGCAAAAAGGGTTAATTTGGTTAGAAATCGATTCTTCTTATTAAAGAAAACTCCCAACTATGCTGTTTCTTTTTCGACTCTGAGTTTGTGCTTCTCCACACCAAGCACTCTTAAACTATACTGCCTACCAGTATGGATGACGTGTGACTCCTACACTTTTAGTCCTTTGGCTTATGTAATATTTCCTATACACTGATTTACACACGTATGATTGATTGTCCCTGTGTAATGTGTGTGTGATGCAAAGTGCTCGGACCCCTACACTGGTATGAGTGGCGCTATATAACTAATTCAGTGCATTGAGAGAGTGTGGTTATGGAGACTTGGTTACTGTTAAAGGGTGCTAGTGAGAGATTCTGTGGTGGAGGTGGTCATTGGGGGGGGCGCCAACAAACATTGTCGCACAGGGCGCCACCAGCACTAAAGCCGGCCCTGGTCTGCCCTATTTCTGCAGGAATGATGCCGTGTGCAAACCACGCACACATGAACAGAACTGCTTCTAGGCACTGCGGTAGATCAGTATGTCAATTTTAATATCGCCAAGGATATTGTATATATTTTCCTGAATGCCCAACTGCAGAAACGCGGACTGTACTTTTTCCACACAATGTTTTAGTATATAAAGAAGCGGCAGCAATTTTCGTCAGGCAGCTTCCCTTGGCTTCCAGTCATCCATGTGGGAGATGGTTTTGATTGCTGGCCTCAGACTTTTTAAAGTTAAGCTCTGTATTTTTTAAAACAATTTATTGTCTAGCACACCTCTTTTTTATTATCATATAGAGCAAATAGGGCCCTTAGTTTTTATACTTCACTACCCACCTGCTGGGGGAAGGGGCAGCATAGTTCAGATAGAACAGGGAAGAGGTATAAAAATGACAGAGGTACGTGGTGTTTTATTATTATGTATATATCAGCAGTGCTCTCTATCAGGCCTTCCCACGTGCACCATCGCAGATCTCGTATCCCACTACTGCAGGCCTTATTTCTTGCCATACTTTATGAATTAAGGTTTATTGTCTCTATAATGTGTTGCACGGCTAAACACTTATGCGGTCCCAAAGGCGAGACCTATTGGCTATGCCAATGCTTGTTCATGAATTGGGTCCCATAATTCATGGAAGTGAAACTTGCAGGAAGGAAAAGGGGTTGAACCTTGAAGATCATACATCACCCCCGTCACAGATACCACTGCATTATCCATGAATGAGTTACTGCACTGGGCCTCCTTGTTGGAATCAGCGCTCAACCAACTACCCATATCAGGGGGAAATGAAAGTGACAGAGCTCAGGGTTAGACACAGTGTTGGGCAGAAGATTCCACTGCACGGTGCCGGGCGTGCACCCCTTCCCTGAGTTCTTCAGCTGCATCGAGGTCTGGATCCCTGGTGCTGATTTCTGGTTACGGGTGTATCATGCATGTGCGCCATGACCTAGGCCTGTCTCATGGAAATGCTGTCTGCTCAAACCTGGAGGGGCGCACCAAGCTCTATCCCCATGAAGGTAGAACCTATTGCCCTTACCTGGGGCTAAGTGCTGTGGCTCCTTATTAGGAGATCTAGGGCTCAGCCATGGCTCCTGTGAGGCGGCACTTACTGCCCTGCCTGCCATAACTACTAATTATTTAACAGAACCAGGTTCATGAAAACACAACTTTAATGAACACTGCCAGTGCGCAGGTCAGTCCTCTCGGTCTCGTCTCCAAGTTCCTGATACCAGGAGTAGAAGGAGGGGGCTGAGAGACGATCCCTCTAGAGTGTCGTTTAAAAATACAGCACTCTGTAGGTGGATGTCTGGATTACACATGTTAGGGGAGTAGTTCAACTATGATCCCCTCATATAGCCACAATCCATTTTGTTTAGCAGACATACTGCGCATGCCTCAGGCGGCACACTATATCTGTAAAAACGTGACTGTCAGTGGCACCCCCGAGGCTAATCAGAAGCAATACAGAGTAGCAGGGGCAGAATCTCCAGCACTGTCCCAGCTTCTTATATGGCTGGGCTTCCAGTCTATTTAAGAAGCTAGGCGAGAGATTCAGGTCTGTCTTCCCCTTTTCAAACTTGGACTTGCTCCTCCTTGTTAGGAATGATGCTTTGCTGGATCCAATGTCAAGAGGCTGCTGCCATGGAGCCTCCTAGTTGCCAGCAAAGGAAGCACATTGTATTGTTTCTCTGTGCATGTGTTTTGTTTCAGTGTATGTGAGTGTGTTTCTGAGTAATTGAGAGTGAATGAAACTGAGTGAATGTGAGTGTGACTGAGAGTCTCAGTGAAAGTGTGTGATAATTTGAGTGTATGAATAAAAGAGATTGAGAGCACGGGAGTGAATGAAAGAGCGTGAGTGAAGCAGTGTGAGTGCTTTGAAAGGACTGATGAAAGATTGTGAGAGGGAGTGGAAGTGAGTTAGGGTTGTAGCTATCAATGTTGCAGCAGGTACAGTTGCACCAGGGCCTACAGTCTGCGAGTGTAAAAGGGTGAGAGTGTAAGTGTGGTTGTGAGAGTGAGAACATTTGTGTGTGAGTAACAGTGAGTGAGAGCACGAGTGAGAATGTGTAAATGAGAGGGTGAGTTATGTGAGTGAGGGCGAGGAGAGTGACTGTGAGAAAGAGAATGAGAATGGGTGAGTGTGATTGAGTAAGAGTGTGTTTGTTTGCTTGTTTTATGATTGTGAGTCTGCCCCTGGCCATGGCATACTCAAAATAATTTGGGACTTATGACAGCAACCATGGTAACATGCAGCCCCTGGCATATGGGAGATAATTCTTATCATAAGGAAGGTCACCCGTGGTGAAATGCAGGCCCTGACACACTAGAATTAATTCTTGGCACAGAGGGCCCATTTGGAGGAATGCAGGTGCTTGCATACTGAAGGAAATTCTTGACTTGGCGGCACCTGTGGCAAAAAGCTGGCACTGGGACATAGAAGGCAAAATGCAGAGACTGAAATACTGAACGTAACACATGACAAGGGAAAACGTATGGCAAAAAACAGGTACTGACATACTGGACATGATGCTTTGCCTCAGATAGGGCAGCCTTGGCATATTAGAGCTGAGGGGCTAATTGGGGGGGAAGCCGACCATAATAAAATGCTGGCTGTTAAATACTGTAGTCATTTTTGACTTGCGGGCCACTCATATAGGCAGCATCAATGGTAATATTCTGGTACTGAAATACTGTATGCATTAGGGGGTACCCATAACAAAATGCTGGCATTTGCACAGTGAAGGTAATTCTTAACATATGGGGAGCTGTCAAGGCAAATTGTGAAAAATTGGGCTGAACTCTTGGCAAATGTTATGGCCCCTACTACTTTCAAAGATCACAAGCTGCCACTGGTTAAGTGTCGCAAGTGCATGGTGGAAGCGTTTTGTGTTCAGTAGAATCAGTAATGTGAACAGGCCTTTTTACCTGAATCATTGGAGTGGGGCCTACTGGACCTCTCGTGTAAAGGTCCATGGCTGTGTACTTAACTCACCCTTAACATGCATGGTTTGTGTGTAGTGCCAGATAACACATGATACTTGTGTATGAGTCCTGGGTTGCAGGTATGTATCTGTGCATGGTACATAACATGGGGGCCTGTGGAGTTTATTTAGGAATCCCAGGGCCTGCACAGGCTGAAGAGGCGTGAACTGCATCCCCCAGACTGGAGATGTGTATTGCTGACATTCATGAGGTCGGGGGGGGGGGGGGACACAAACACTGAAAGGAAGAAGTGCCCTCTGTGCACATCAAAGGGCTGTTTGATTCCAGGAGGAGTTACTGGTCAGGCTCATTGTCAGGGAGCTAGCTGGACTGATATGGTCGGAAGTGCCAGGGAATCTTGGTAGAGAGAGAGGCTAAGTCATATTTCAGTGGAGGCTGACAGCCCAGTGTGATAGACAGTTATTTTTTGGCCTGTATTGTGAGTCACTCAGAATTATCCCTTTGACAAAGGGTGGTGCAGAGGAGAGAACATTTCAAAGAAGCTGACACCCCTAGCACAAATTTAAATGGCCAGACACGAAATCCCATGTGTCTGGATACAGATTATAAAGTTGAGAGCATAAGCCCTATATATTTTTAACACCACCATCTCATCAGGAGAGGGACAATCGCCAAGACTTCTTGCTGCTGGAACAAGGACCAAGGACTGCCTCCCATCCGAGTGAGGAGCAATTACCCAGGAGCCAAGAACACTTGCCTTGTGGCTGGAGCACCAACCTTCTGACTTTCTGCCAAGACCAGTGTGCCCTGCAAGGAGAAGGTGAGAGCCTGAAGTGAACGATGCCCAGCTGGAATCCTGGTGAGAGGATTCCAGTGAGCAGTGTGAGGCACCCGGTTAAGGTCGAGAATGGTGTATCGAGAGAGCCATCCGCTCTCTTGTGGAAGCTGGCACCCTCCACCGGGACTGCCGTACTGTTGCAGACCTTTGCTTGGTGTCGTGGATCTCATTGATCTTACCGCTCCTGTCTGTGCCTCTTGTGTGCCAGGAGAGGGCCACTGAGATGGATGGGGCCATCACCCGTGCAAGTGAAAGTATGGGCCAGCACCTGTGTCTGGGACCCCTGTATGCCATGATTGGGCCACTGAGACTCTTGAGGTTATCACCTAGAGGATCCAACCTTATTGGGACTTTCACCAATAAATGTGACCCCTGTATGGCAGCAGGGAGCCACTAGGACCAATGAGTCCATCCCCTTGTCTGAGGAGTCCCCGAGATCAGTGGAGGGACAAGGGAACAAGGCCAGAAGTTGCTTGCCGGCACGCTGCTGTTTCACTGACCACAGGCTGGGACCATGAAGAAGAAGGATCTGCTGCATCTGGAAGCCATTGCTGTGTGTGACCGCCTCAGAGCAACGACCCCCAGACCGTGGAAAGGGCACAGCATGAGCTTCTCACTGTGGAGAACGGGGAAGAAAAGCACCACAGCTTCTAAAGGCCATGGTTGGGGCAGGGTGGAAGCCGGGCCACAGACCCGTACAAGTTTTGTTCAAGCTTGTTAATTTACCTCCCAGAGAGCTCAAAACTTTCAAGTCCAAAGCCAGACTTTGATGAGCAATGCTAGTGCAGGCACCACCTGGGGTCACCTCCTTAAATCCGTGACCAGCATACCTCAACAGACGACTCAGCTTCTACACCCCCACCCGCCAGCTCCGCTCCGCCGACCTAGCCAGAGTCCCCCGCATCTGAAGAGCGACCTCCGGCAGTAGATCGTTCTCCCACCTCGCCGACAAGACCTGGAACACCCTCCCCATCCACCTACGGCAGACCCAAGACCTGCTGACCTTCAGAAGACTCCTCAAGACCTGGCTCTTCGAGCAGTAGTAGCTACCCCCCCCCCCCCCTCCCCCCCCCCAGCACCTTGAGACCCTCACGGGTAGTGCACTTTACAAATGCGTTGATTGATTGCCAAGAAGGCTGAGTTTAGCTTCAAGGATGAGAGGAGGTGACATAAGAACCCTCAGGGGGAGCACTGCCATGAAAAGCTAGAGTGCACCTATCTTGAGAAACTTCTTGTGTGGATTAATTAGTGTGCTGTATTTAGCATGTTTAATAAATATTGCTTTCCACACTAAAGAGTAGTATTGGTGAACAGTCATCTTATTGGGGTCAATATGGGTATTTTGAGTTGAAAGCCCTTGCATGCTGTGCACCTACCTCCGCCGGAAGAGACTAAACTCTGCTCGACTTGTGCTACCACTGGGAGTCATGATTTCCTCTCCTTTATCACAGTTCTGACTGGAGTTAGAATTAAGTGTGTGAGCGTGTTTGGGTTATAGCCTTAAGGTAGTTTCTTAAATTGTGAATTTCCTGTCTTGCGACATTTTGTGCTGTAGCACTACTGCCATCCCATCAACCGTAACTTCCCTTTAACTCTTTTGGGATTTTGTCTTTGTTCGTAAAGACGCTAACAAGCACCACATAGCATTGCATTATTTCTCACTTGGACTATGGGACTTCCATTCCTCTTGGCCTACAAGAAAAACAGCTGAGAAAGCTCCAACTATTCAACGTGTCCAAATGATCACATCATGTCTTTGCAACTTTGGCCACAACTCTGAAGCTCGTAGGTCCCTCCCCTGGCCGCCCATCAAGGAAAGACTCCGGCACAAAGTGTCACTCCTCACGCAGTGACAGTGTCCCGCACTGGTTCCAAAGTCATCTCGGGGCTAATGTTGCCACGCGCCTGCACTCGTGTTCAGATCTTGCAAGTCATTCTCGCGAGAGGATCTCTCGGGTTTTAAAGGTTCTCTAAATTCCTAGCCCCCAGCTTTGCAGATCTCGCCTTCTGCGCTTCCTGGGCACGCACTGATATTAACTGATTATAAGGCCTTCTGAAAAGCATTTAAAACGAATCTTTTTTGACAGTCTCTCTTTTCTTTTTTTGGTGTTCTAATCCATGTATCTTCATGTCTATTTGCCCTTTGGAGACTGCACACTTTATAAATAAATAAAAAGAAATATGCATCTTTTAGAAGCCGACTCACTCTGTCGTGATGTGTTTTGATGAAAGTTCACAAAACATCTGTTGATGTTTCATTTGTTGATGGGTTTTTTGTTTGATGTCAGCGACATTTGAAGCATCACTGACTTTTAAACCCGTCAAAGGTAGGACAGTTGGCTGCGCTGGGGCCTCACCCCAGCTGAGTCTGATGATCTCTTTAATGTGATGCTATTGACATTGAAGAATTCTTACTTCCATAAACCACCATCACTTGGGTGTGGGGGTGCGGTGTGGGTGTCACAGCTGGTCCTGTGGACAAAGGAATACGTTTCATTTCAGAATGACATCATTTGTGGCCTGTGACAGTCAGGCCCGCTGCTTTGCGTGTGTGCTTTGTTAAATGTTTGTGAATACTGGGGTATGTTTGATTTTAGAAGAAAGAATAACTCGAAGTAGTGACGGTGTTTGCTAGATCTGCATCAGGATGGAGTTAATGGCCTCGTGTGCACAGTAGGGAAAGACCTGCCTGATTACCTCACCTGATGTCCTCAAGGTTTGGTTTCCTTGGTTTGCGTCCATTGGACCAATTGGACGAACACATCAGACAACAAATGACTTCTAATAGGAAAGTCCAGGACTAGAAATATGGTGCCCTGCTGACACGGAACAAGATGGCAACCCTACTCCTTGTCACATGTTCTGCAGAGTACCTGGGCGCCGCCTCCTTCTTAAGTGCAGCTTTTCAGACCCATGCAATTGATGTAGAAATACAGTGTTTTGTATGCGGTGGACGGGTGGTGGGGTATGCATGGTTTAACTATTAGGAGAAGTGAAGGGTAGTGATTTGGCATGTCAGGCCATCAATGTTTCTAACAGAACAGACCGATATACAGTTGATTATAAGCCCTATATCGTATCATGCTGCTTTTTCCTTGTGTGATATTGCTAAACCATTCACCTTGTTTTTAGGTCGAGCCTGGCCAGTGCAGGCGCTGCTCTGCGAGGCATGCTGTATTCAGGCAGGAAATTGAAGTTCCGCCCTCTCTCCACCCACATTTTTCATTGGCTTGTGACATTGTCCACTGTAAACTGTGGCTGTTCATTGGTCGAAAGGCTTAGTAGTCCATCTTTAGTACCGCCTTGTCTCATTTTGTAACCTCCCATGGCGACATGCCCTGTTACGTGTTTTGTTGCTCGGTAGGCTTCAATAACAGCCTCCGAGCACTATCTTCTCAAGCTTTGTCCTGCCTGCAGTTGGGACACGCTCTCTCCTAAGGCTTTAAAAAAAATGTATAGCACACAGTTGCAATGAAATAGGTCTCGCATTTGGGAGAGTTTAAACTATTGTCAATTTAAATGACAATGCCTTTTATTTATCTGTTTTTTAAAAAGAACACATAAATAAAAATGCATTGTCATTTACAATGCCAATAGCTCAAACTCTTGTAAATGCAAGACCTATTGCATTGCAAATGCTTGTTCTATAATGTCTGAAATACTTGAATCATCTTATAACTGCACATTTTTTATAGCAAGTACAACATGTATATATCGGGATGATCACTCGTTTATCTGCTTACTAAGATCTAAATCCTGCAGCATTTGTCAGAGTCTTGGTCACTGTTTACCAAATGTGATTGTTGTTATCAAGTTACAGGCAGCAGCGAGGACAGGGATTAAGCTTTGCCAGGTGTTGCTGGACACTAAAGCCTTGTGAACCCAACTGTTAAATCAATGCACAAAGCTTCGCTGACGAAATAAAGACTGCTGTGGATCAACAGACCTCTCATATTTCCCCACGGACAATATTCCGATTGATCAAGAGACAAAGACCGGTCACATCCTAGGTATCCTATTTTAAGTGCACTTCATCTAATTGACATGAATATCAAAGAATGTTTTTTAAAAAAGGATCCAGTTAAATGTCACTCCGTTTCCTACCACTAAATAGCCTGTTACTAAATCCCCCGCCACTACATCGGCTTCAAAATGTCTGGTGACATTACATTGTCTTTAACAGGGTAAATCGGACTCATGGCCCCTCCCTCCTGTTTTTAACTCAAGTTATCTGTAGTAAATTACTTCTCCACTGAATAGCTCTGTAGAATGTACCATGGCATCATGGAATGCCTGGGTGTCTCGGGCTGAGCTGCTAGGAGCCTGCTCCTGGTGGGGCTGCATCTGTACCTTCTATCTTCTCCTACTCATCTACCCTAGAACCAAGCTACAATAAAGCTGTATCCTATTTATACAGCTGGACCCTGCGTCTTCCTTTACCACATTATCCTTAGCTTATTTTTTTTTACATGACCCTTACTGCTGCCCTTTTTTATATAACTTACCTTTTATTATGTAATGTCCGGTGATTAAGCGGAGGTGATAATTGAAGATGATGTAGGGGGCTACAAACTGTTCCACATCCAGTTTCAAACTGCAGAGCTTGAAGTTTCTTCAAATAACTATATTTCAGTAGCAAACCCAAACGCAATCTCTGGATCGTACTTATGTTGTGACTGCTAAGGGGCGATACGAATCTAGAACAAAAGTCAATGGTTAGAGTAAAATATTGATTAACTCAAGCATGCCTTTGACTACTTTTTAGTTTTGCTGTAAGTGTCTTAAGTATGACTGGTATGCCCTGACCTAGTCTCGTGTTCACTGTACCACAAGCCTCAGGGTATACCTTGCTTGTCATGGCCTAAGTAGAGTAAAACCTGGTCTGGGGTTTTTGTGTTTCTGTCTGGAGGCGACCTGGCCTGGCAGTTCAACTGGAATGGTCGCTTTGGAGGAAGGCTCAAGATTAATTTACACATGGCTGCTCTTTGTCTAGGGTAGTATAATGGATAAAAAAATGATGGACTGGAATGTGATCCAAGCAATCACTAATGGCTGAGATTAATTCAAGCATTCCTTCCAGTACTTTGTTGTTTGCAGTAGTAGAATAAAATAAGCCTTCTCAGAAACCTCAGGAGGCAGTATGTCTAAAATAGCAGCCCAAGAGGCTCATCTTATGTTTGGGGTGATATCCTGGACAAGGGATAACATGATTAAAGACATTTTAAGTGATTCCCCTCTACCAGGGGAGACAGGATGCAGGCTCAAGAGGGGATCTTGCATCCTCCATTTCACCCTTTCACACGACCATAACACAAACTAAACTTGCCACATTTCAGACTGCAAAAGGTAGGTGTTTGTGGGAACAATGTGGCGAAGTTGGCTCAGCAGCAGGAATAGTTTGATGAGGAGTCCTTGTTGCAGGCCTCTGCCCTGACTGGTTCTTGTTTGTGAGTCGCACAGGACACCTGGGCAGATGATCCTCTGATCTTACCTCATGCAGCCTTTTTCTCCTCAAGCAGATTCTCACAGCCGATCTCCATCACCTGACCTTTAGGTCTGGCCAGCGAAATCAGGCGCAGGTCCTTTTTGCTCAGGGAAGTCCACCTCATCTTACTATTTGCAGGATAAAGCAGCTGGAGCAATTCCAAGCCTAGTCTTGTCTGTGAAGGTCACACTAACAGAGGGACCTGCAACTTGTCTATACCTTCCACAATGTAAATGGCGAGAGCTTATTCAGAAGTAAATAGAGAACTACAGTTTTGGCTCAGGAGTGCAAAGAAAATCAGTACCAAGTCACAGCTGCTCCAACCTTTGAAATTCAGGTGGCGGTCCAATAGAGTCAAAAACCACCCAGAATACTGCCGCCAGACTCATCCTGAACATCCCTTGAATTAACCACATCTCTCCATACCTCAACAATCTCCACTGGCTCCCAGTGTAGGAAAGATGTTAGTTCAAGCTACTCACCCTCTCCTACAAAGCTGTCCACAACAGCAGTCCAGCTTACCTCAACCACTGCCGCAACCTCTACCAAAGCCACTATATACCTTTAATCTGCACCCCAGGCAAGAGCACACCTACCTCGCATCGAGAAGAATAGAAGCAGAGGACGCTCCTTCTCATACCTCACAGCCAAGACCCGGTCGACCTCTTGAAACACATCAGAACCTCCCTCATGAACTTGTAAATGTATGGTTTTTTATATAGCATATGAACTTCCGAAGGAACCTCAAGACATGGTTCTTACAGACAAAACAGTCATGATCTCCTTCTCCTCCCCTCCTCAGGCCTGCCCTACTCAGTGCCTGGATACCGTCACCGGTGATTAGCCGTGCTTACAAATTCATATAACATAACATCTTTCTGTGGTTCCCCACAGGAAATGGGAGGGGACAGAATGTCTAGGATGGAGACAGTATATCATAGACTTTACTTTATCCAGGTACCTGTTACTGGGTAGAATCTACCCAGAGAGATTCTAAAACAGTGGTCAACTCACTGGGAGGAAAACACCTTTCGAGCTCCACAATCTTATTATACATGCTGACTAGCAAAGACACACAGGGTTGGGATAAAAAGAAACCGGCAAGCTCAGAAATCAGTGGGAGAGGTACTCCAGTCCTTCCCCCAAATGTTAAAGTAGAGGAAACACCAGGGTCACCAGAGTCCTCTCCCTCTTGATCTTGCGTGAAGACAGATACCATCCTTCAGAGCCAGTTGTAAATGGTGACTCTGGCCCCATGAACACTCCCTTCAGTAATGTAGAGCAGAAGAGAGGATGTACAGCACCCCCTGACTTCCAAGCAGGTCTGTCATTGGTACCCTTCACCTGCTATAAATCTTTGTGAAAAGAGTCAGGATTTGCATTGATTCCGGGATGAAGGTAATAGTCCTTTCAAATGATTCACATACATGTTATCCCTGCCTGTGATATGTATTCCCTGAATAAATGAGCCCCTCTGAAATAGGTAACTGATATGTCAGACAATACCAAAGATAGGGCCTATCTTGATTACAGATATGAGCCTTCACACTGATAGTGTCTGCACTGACCAAGACCTCTGCTATTGAAGCAAATGGGAATACTCCAATAACAACAGTGTAATTGCTGCCAGCTCTTTCAAGTTACACCGCCTCCCCTTCACCCTGGGAGAACCAATACCCCATGAAAGCAGTCCCTCACAAGAGATGCCTCCCATCCTCATCACTGGCCTAGACCATCCAAGTTGGGGGCATTTGACTGCAATTAAACATTCTGGCTCCCGCAATTAAATACAGCAGCTGCAATCCCAGCCTTGTAATCCTTGAACTGGAACCTGACCCAGGGAGCCACAACTAGTGACCCTGACATGCCCAGTGAACGGTTGTATGACACTATATCGACGATGATAATATTGACCTACAGGATTAATTCATCCTCTGCGTTGCCTATCACTACATCTTTGTAAGTATATATTTTCACAGTTGTTAATTACCCTCTGCCCAGTTATGGACCCAAGCAGCAGACGAGGGTGCAGAACGAGGAGGGCCAATTAACAGCTATTATTGTCCTGCAGTTAAGGCCAATACAGCTATTAGCCACCCTCCTCACACTGAAATACAGAGAGGTGCAGGACATACTGCTCTGAAGATCAGTTGAAAGAAAACAGCCCCATTCGCCCATGCGACAGAAGAATGGAGCTGTTTTTTTAGGTCAAGCTTTCTAGACCTGTTGTATTCTCTTTGTGGGCTTAGAGCCAGCCTACTGTTTTTCATCTGTTTGTTTCAGTGTCCTTAAAATATCCTGTCTTGCTAGTGGTCAATCCTTCCTCTTTGTCCCTCCTTTTCTTCAGTTGTTCACTACCACAGAGCAGCACCCCGTACTTGTACCCTTCCACTTGTCCCCTTGTAGCATCTGTTTAGGGACTACTTTTCCCTTTCTCTGAGAGCATTTGATCAGCAAGCTCAATGTTTTCAGTGCTTGAGGTCCGTTTTAGTAGACAGGGCTGCCAATCATGTTCTTATCTTGTTACATTTGCTGTGTAAAGAGAGACTGAGGGCAAATGTTAGAGGCTGTTTTCCGAGGGCGTCTGTTTCTGCCTGCTGCCTCTGCTTTCAAGCACAAGAGCTGCACCAGCCGCCCTGTTAAGTGCAGTGCGCACTGCCTTCTGGGACATGCAGTTCTTTGTGTGTTGTCTGTTACATAAACAGTCCACCAGCAATGGTAATTGAATCACTTCAAGCTATTGTTGAAAATAAAAAAGGCGCCAGAGACATCAAATTGTTCCGTACTCCCAAGTCGGCACTACGAGCATGCTGAGAGTCAATCAGAGCCTGCATTCTCAATCTAAAGCCTACCCGAGCTGTGTCCTATTGGAGCAGAGAAAATGTGGCCAATCAGAGTTTGTCTTGCTACAAGGTGCAAGTGAAGGCAAAAACTGTGATGCCCTGCCAGCGCAAGCACCAACACATCGTGAAGCAGGGGAAAATAAAAGAATCCTCGGAGCGTCCATCCGTTAGTTGATAGTTGACCTCAGCGGCAAGTTTCTCTGTCCTCTGCCTCGATCTGTGTCACTACAGATGTGTACATTTTGTTAATTATTCCAACTTTTTAATATTTTTATTTTTATGTGCTGCGTATAATATTAAATATGTGTGCAACATATAACTAAGAAAGTAATTTACGTTGTAACTCATTTTATGGTACATGGACAATAATGCAGAAGCATCGCTCCAAGATGACCAGCGCATTCACTACCTCAGATGGTGTGCTCTGGGTATGCATTCTCTGCCGTTTGCAGTCACCTCTTTCACGTGTTACTATGGAGACGGTCGCGTTACGATGGGCGCAGAACATCTGACCAGCAATTGCTAAACATTTTTCCTGTGACTATTTGGTGCTGCTGCAGGCCTGGTATTCCTCACTATCCTAAAGAAGATGAAGCAAAAGGATCAAAAAGTCCGGCTGCTTATGCTTTATCCACTTAACTTGTAGATAGCAGCTTAATTTTCAGTATGAGCCTTTGAACCTTTAGCTACCAAAATGCACTGTTGTGTACTTAGGTAGAAGCCATTAATGTTACCCAGCAAACGGGCAACCTATATGCTTTTTGCTAGAAAGTGTGCGAAATCGATTTAGCCAATCTGTGCCTTTCACACTTATTCCGAAATTTGTAGAAACTCCTCGACTGGTCAGAAAATTGACATCATTCATTGCAGAGATTCAAATGAAGTACATATTTTCATTAGAAAATGCAATTTTTTTCACCATACCTGGATTAGTTATGCACATTTATTGAACTGCTTCCTTACCAACAATCCTTTCTCCTTCGGTCCACGTCATCGCTCCAGTCATTATTTTTGAGTAGATCCCGCCTCAGCCAGGAGAGAAAAGCAGGAAGGGGAGGGGAAATCCCACCCACCACCTAGTTGCTATAACCGGGCATCACCTTTTCTTTGAGAAATTTTAGAATGATTAATTTCAATTTTTAAAATGTGTGCTAGGAAACACAAGTACATTTTCTGTGCATAGAATATACATGTCCATATAAAACGATCAAAGGATTAAAAAACAAAAAATGAGTGCTGGGTTGTTTAGAGTTCGGTATGTATGTGAGCATTGGTAGGTGCTTGAGTGCCTGGCCTGCTCAGGAATACCTGATGACAATAACTGAAATCATGGCTTCTTTAAGGCTTGGCTGCCTCTTCAGGTAGCTATTTCTTCACACTCCCTTGGTCGGTAGGTGCTGTTTGGAGATTTTTAAAGCACGACGACTCTCCTGCAGGGTGAGAGTGCTCCAGTGATCGGGTGCCAGGAGGAAGACCGATCTGACAACCGGGGTTAGCTCGGAACGTATAGGTTGTGATAGTGAAGGATGTGGGATCAGCGGGGCAACTTAGGATGTCGTTATTTTTTGTTTTGTTTGGTGTGCTGCATTGAACCAGAAGTATCTTCGGTACAAGGTTAAATCCAAGGTGGTGACATGTGCTGGACACCAGGACCTAAAGGGAAACTGGATGTGAACGAGGAACCACCATTGGGATCTGTTGTCCATGGGGCGCCAGCTTGCTGGACACCAGGACCTAAAGGGAAACTGGATGTGAACGAGGAACCACCATTGGGATCTAATGTCCATGGGGCGCCAGCTTGCTGGACACCAGGACCTAAAGGAAAACTGGATGTGAACGAGGAACCACCATTGGGATCTGTTGTCCATGGGGCGCCAGCTTGCTGGACACCAGGACCTAAAGGGAAACTGGATGTGAACGAGGAACCACCATTGGCATCTGTTGTCCATGGGGCGCCAGCTTGCTGGACACCAGGACCTAAAGGGAAACTGGATGTGAACGAGGAACCACCACAGGGATCTGTTGTCCATGGAGCGCCAGCCGCCTTGGTGTTCGAAGAAGGAAATGTTCTTCATGCTGTGCTTGATATACTGCCCCTGCGCACGTATTATTGTGCACCATGTATTACTTAACTGTGTGTTATGTTGATATTGCTGCACACAGTGTGCAGTAACGACATGATGTCCTAATCACGTTCAAAACAAGTCAGATTCTGGAGATATTTTCTTTCGGAAGCGTGAAAAAGTAAAATATTACGAGATAGTCTAAAAGGCGTTTAAAACAACTGTTGCAGTTTTTGGCAAATGGAATTGGACTATATCAATCCGCACTCACTGCATTATATTTTGCTTAGCACCAGAATGACTAGGAAGCAAGCAGTTTGAAATATGTAGGGTTTCTGCCCCTGACATACATATCCTAGCTCAACTTCATGCTCTTTAGTTTAGACAGCTCTCCCTGTCACTCACGTTTGTCGCCCTCTTTCTGGTTGAATGCAGGCCCTTATAACCTATGCAACCCTCCTAGTCCTTGTTTCATGCAACGTTTTTGCGTTTCTGTGCCCGGACGTATAGAAAGTGCCCTACTGGATGGAAGGAAACGCCGGCTGCTGGCGTCCCGGTAAAGATTCACTACGCAGGTGCCTGTATACAGTAAAGCGCAGTTCACATCTGCCATTACTTTCAATCTCTGGTCCTTCTATCTGGAACCCCTGACCTGCCTTATTCTCTGCCCCTCTCTCTTCTCTCTACCCTTCCAGCTCCCTCCCTTGAGTTCTTCTCTCTTTGCGCTCTCATGTCTATTTTGCTGCACTGCTCTTCTCATCTACCCTTATTTGACTTTTGCATTCTCTCTTTTTCCTCGCTTCCCTCCCTCTACCTCATTCCTCTACTTTCTTATTCTCTTCACTACGCTGGGTCTTACTCTTTGCCTTCTATAATTGTCTACATTGTCACCTTATACCCATGCCTTTTTCCAGGTAACAGCTGTTATGTTTTCATTCTCTGCCCCATTTTAATGCTTTACTATGTAGTTTCAGATGTTTGTTCAGTATCAAAATCTCAAGCCAAGGCGTTGCTTTGCCTGTCAGTCTTATCCGAAGGCCTCATTCACTTAGTCCTTGCAGTATTCATGTGACGTCACCCCCTCCACTTACATGTGTGGCAAGCCTAGCTGCGAGCCTGGGCAGGCTTGGCCCCATGATCATCACCGACTCATTTGGCCCTGGGCAGACTTTCCAGGAAACCCGTACATCGGCTTTGGAAAAAATGCAGTACCTAATTTTTTAGGTCTCGCCTAGACAATAATGTCTTATTGGTTATATATAAGGTAACAAAAATGCTTATAAAACTTTTTTATTATAACTTTTCAGAATTCTGCACAGCAGCCATGCTGCTCTACAACATAGCTTAAAGACATTGGCAGAGCCAATAGCTCTGGCTAAACACTTATAAGGTCCCAAAAGGGAGATCTGTTGGCTAGGTCAATGCTTGTTTCAGCTTATCTGCCACGTAAGAGGGAGCTTCTGGTCCTGCATCGTTCCTAGGGCGCAGAGCTCACTGGAGGAAGGTTGGGAGCTCGGAGCACAGAATGCTCCCTTTGTGTGCTTTTAACAGGAGCAAAAGGGATATTCTGATTGGCTGGCTAGCTCCCAATATTTCATCCAGAGTCCTAACTTCTATTATCACTTCAAAGTCTAGTTACCTATACTTGTTATGCGATGTAGTGGATGCAATATTATTCCCATGGTATTGTCATGTGATATAGCTCATATGATATAGTGAGGCTAAACCCACTGACTCAGAGGCAATCTTTCCTTCGCTGGTACAGTCTGTACTTCAAAAGAACTGTAAAACTTGCATGCTTTACATTCCATAAGAAAGACCAAGCTATGTCCTCTGTCCTGTTTTTAAACTAACACCTGTGCACGTTAAATCCTGTCAGAGGTGCCTGTCAGATTTCTCCCCATTGAGCAAGAGTCCACCTTGCTTTAGCGAATCAGCTAGCGTTGTTATTTCCTTAGCCATCTGATCTCTTAATGGAAAAGGCTTCAGCCAGTTGCTTGGGTTTGGGGCCATGAGAACATCTTGTTGGGGAGCAAACCTTCCCTTGGGGCCGTGATCTCTGTAAACATCCAAAAAGCCGACTTCAGGCTAGAGGGAGTGCTAGAGGTGAGGGAACCGTATGGCACTAATCTGAGAGTGATACCCCTGAAATGTAAACCTCAGACACATCTAAAGGCTTTTCTGGATTAGAAAGCACCCTGCAGATCCAGCATCACTAGTCATTCCACCGGTTATGGACCATTGCGACCAAGAATTGGACTTTCTTTAGATAAAAGACAGGCCTAGCCCTAAATGAACCCTCTTGCAGCTAAATCTGGATCGAATACGCGTGGGACACTGAGGGTACTGGCAAAGTGGGCGAACAGATCCAGACTCACAGTGCTAACTTTTGGTCTGACAGAAGATACGGGAGTAGCGACGCATAATCCCATTTCTGGAAATTAAGAAGAGGAGAACTCTTCAACCCTCATAGACCTATGACAGGCTCCCTCGAGAGTGTTAGAACGTCTCAGATATGTACCCTGATGGTACCTACCAGAGGCCCGGCTGATGCACTATAGTCTGGAGCGCCGCAGTTTCATTGCTGGAGTAGAGCTCACTGCCATCTGCGGAGTCTTTCTGGAGTGAAGGCACCCCTTGCCTCACGACATCGACAAATGGTGTCACCTCTGCTTTGTTAGCTTCAATCTGGAGGCCACAGACGTTGATTTATGTGTCTATCATTTACCTTACATGACAAGGGTTCTTTGGAAGTCTTTGTCACCATGACTTCCAGTTGTGAGTCCCAGAGCCTCTTGCTTCGGTAGTGTATTGACATCAAAGACACTGTAGGCAAGCGCCACCGTAGGCAAGCGCCCATGTAGATGGGAACAATCAAATCGAATAAAATGTTAATGGTTCAGCCTTACAAAAAGGCCATACAATTATAAAACATACAATACTGAATACAAATAAAAACCTCCCAATGTGCAGAATCGCTCTAGTACATTTCCCTGAAAGTACAAAAGCCTGTGCCTGAAGAATGCCACCGGGCACAGAACATGAATATATTAAAACAGGGAGGCAAATCTCGCACAAGGCGATGCGAACAGTAAAAACCTCAACTAGCGAGGCAACTAATGCTGTCATGTGCTTTTGTAGGCCGGATACATAATATACGACATAAAAAAACAAGTAAAGTCATTATAAACACATCAGGTCAAAAACGGAGGGGGTTGTCATAAGTGTATAAGAGTACAGAACCCAATAAAAAAAAAACAACCATGCAGAAGACAACAGTTGGAAAAAGGCACAGCAGATCATACAAGTTGCAAAGTAGGGTGCTTGATACAATTGCCAAAAGACAACTAAAGGTTATTAGCCTAACAGGCTTGAAAATACAGCACCCACACAATGCAACTAAGCAAGGACACATTTATTCATGAAGATAGATGTTTTTAGGCCATGTAACAGACAATATAAAGTGATACGTGCAGCTGCCAATATTAACTAAAATGCTACTAATAGGTACTTCCTAAAAAATTACCTGAATACATATGGGAGCTATATAACAGACTGATACAAATTTAAAGTTAAAAGAAAAAGATTCTTGGGACCTCTTGAGAAAGTTTAGAAGGGCAATAGCCTCAAAGAGTATTTGAATTGAAGCCGGATAAGATAATTATTTTTGTGCAACTTTGCACAATAGGATACGGCATTCGATTCCCAGCATAGGGAGCCAACCAGCTATTACAATAAATTATACACAAAGTGCAACAGTGCAAAAAATAATGAATAGCTCTTATGTACGATTGCCAAAAGACATTCCCATCCAGCAGTATGCGGATGCAATTTAAGTCAGTAGCAGCAGTTATAAAAATGAATCCTAATGTCCAACTTGTGCTCCAGTCAGAAATGACATAGGGCTATAAAGAGATGATTAAAAAAAAAAAGTGCTCCGTGCTCACTAATTTTTAACAAGTGGCGCTCTCCGCTGCCCGTGCTGTCACCGGTTGTCTTCTTTTCCAGGCTATATAAATACATGAAGCTACAGCCTGGTAGATCTCCGGGTGGTCAGTCCTGGAGCACAGAGGGAGGGTATCCTTACAGCTTCTCAAACCATATTTTAAAAACAATGGATGGAGATATGCTCTATAAAGAGCCAAAGAATTATTACAGAGTAACACAAAGTGCAGCAAAGTTTCTTGGCCACCTCGGGAGCAATCACATGTTCCATCTCTCCTGCCACTGCCCTTAGACCAGGATTTGGTATATGAGTGGACATGCAACGTGCCTAGCCTGAAGCTCAGAAAAAGAGCCCTTTTTGTATGGGAAAATCGTACCAATGTAGGGTTCCCATCGAGGTCCGGTCCTTAAAACTGGATATTTTGTTAAGATACCGCTTATGTCTGCAAATTTGTCCCACATAAAATCCCAGTATTTCTTTTCACCAATGGTAGTATACTTTTGGTTATTTTTTCTGGGTAAGACCACAGGTGTGAACAGCCGATTACCTTTAGAATGTGCTTCATATGTCTGAACCAGAACAGTTTGTTCCAGTTCATCAGATTCATAATATCCCTCAGGCCCTTTTGATACTCTACAAGATCCGGGGTTGACCAAAGACGGGTTACAGGGCGTAAGGCAATGTAATCTGCCACAGACCGTATTTCCAGTTCAGCTCTGAATGCTACCATTGGAGTCCCTGGGACTAGGTACAAGTGGCGCCTCAAAAAGGCATTTGCCACTGTTTGTATGGCCTGTGCGCTGGTGTGTCCCCAGATTTAGACCCCATAGGCACTTGTGGCGATGGCTTCCGAGTAGGGGGTCGTACATGCCCTGCACGATGGAGGGAAGGTCAGGCCTACTTTGGGCTGGTTACAGTTGGTGAAAGGTAAAAAGTGAAACTGAAGGTGTCTGTCTGGTGTTTCATGTTCACCTCAATCTAGTAATGACTGAAATAAGGAAGAGAAACCAAGAGGAAATGCTGATTTTGACGAAGCTTTCTCCAGCCACCTGCGTTGATTCATATGTTGCAAAATTCATGCACAGATAGAAGGATTTTTCTGTCTTTCCAATCTACTGATTAGCATAATGAAGGCATCGATGGAAATAACAGACATCAACATAACAGGAAATGACATGGAATGGGATCCAGGCCAGAAGAACAGTTGATGTGGCTTTTAGCGATAACGTCATACGATATAAAGACTTGGCATAGATAGGTTAACTTTGATCATAGTGGCAAGCGGCACTAAACGCAGTGCAAGTCCACAACCCCAGCAGGAGCTGCTGGAGATGCCTTTTAACTCTGTCCAACCTCCAGAGGGTTGTTACTGCCTGATCAGAGCTTCCGTGCACCCTGCAAGAGGTTAAATCTGCAGCTTCCCCAAAAGCAGCAGAATGAATGAACTAATTCTGTAGGCTATAATATTGGCCGAAAATAATTTGACTATTGCCTAAAGTCAGTGGGGTTAGCAAGAATGTTAATATCTGACGAATATTTGGCCAATGTGAAGAATATTTTAGAATTCAATGTGGCCAATCTACTGATCGCAAGGGGGGAGGTAGAGTTGTCAACAACGAGCTTAAGCATCTTCTACAAAGCGCATGGAATGGGGAAAAAACTAGAAAATGTAATATATATTTTTAGCATCTTACAAAAAATGTGATGCACAGAAGAAAATGTATTGAGGAATACGGTGACTTTCCCATTGAAAATGTGCATATTTGCACGTTTGACTTTGTCTTGGGGTAAACGCCCTTTGGAAAGGGATGCATGGATCTTTGGTGGGTAGGCCACCATTCAAATATAGCTGACTCGCCAACCTCATGCGCCCATAGAGGCTTGTGTAAGCCCTCTTCTTCTATCGCTCTGTTACGGTGTCGTTCACATTGTACTTCGCCTATCTCAGCATACAGCGCGGGGCGGCCTACTTCAGCCATTGACCCTCCTGCACTATAAACGAAGGCATTTTGACTGTTTATGTGCACATTCTGCTTAAAAAAGCACGCTAGCTTGCCAGGGCTGGTGGGCCAATGGTTTCCTTTGGTGAGGCTTTTGTTCATTATTTGTATGTATATATTTTTGTCTAATCATCGTCGTATGTTTAAACAGTGTCTTTAGGTTTCCAGGTTACAATACCTCAAGCCCAATAAAGGGTATGTTTTCTTTGTGCCTATTATAATTATATTTTCTTGTGATGTGCATTAAAACGTAAAGTGTTTTTTATACCTGTTCCAAGCCCCTGCATGCTAGGGAGTACCCATAATATTGTTTTTGTTCCATGTAATTTATTGCAGGCATATGCCGACAAGTACAGGTGGCAGAATTTTACCTATTTTTCTTTTTTTGTTGCGTATGCTTCCAGTACATTGTTAAGATCAACTAGCGTGCCAGCTTGCCAAGGCCAGACCTACTGACTTTGCCAATTCTTGTTATGGTTTTACTAACTTCCCTTTGACTACTGCTGTGCAGCTGCTTCCAATTTGGAATATTAATACCGTTCTTATCTGCGCTGGTTCTGCTGCAAGTGTTCTTCCCATGGCAAAGCCGGCAGCACCCCATCATAGGAGTGCCTCCGGCACTCTAAATGAGACGGGGGAATTGAGTGTAGGCACAATCGGACACTCACTATTTTTGGTAAGATTTCCTGTGAACGGCATCCTGTAAATAAGGCCCTTTTTCAATGAATTTATTTTATTTACATTGTTTTTCTATAGCGCCACTCCACCAAGAGCGCTTTACATGTAACATTAACACTTTGTACATGATAAACTTACAAAAATTAAATTCAACAATCCAACAAACAGGGAGGTCGGAAGGGAGGGTTGGAGTGGGCGGCAGGTATGAAGAGGAGCTCTTGTGAATAAGCACTAGTATAACATCTGCTAGTGTGACACGCTAGTCTTGCGATGCCTTTAAATTTGGCGAGTTGCAACTTATATATAAAATTGCGTAAGATCTTTGTTACCTGGTCTTGAAGCATCTTGTGAATGGGTAGGTCTTGAATGTTTTGCGGCAGGAAAGAGTTTCAGGTGCTAATTTTAATTGGATTGGGAGGGTGTTCCAAACTGTTGGCGCGGATCTGGAGAAGGATTGTCTTTGAGCTCGCGCTGCTCAGAGTTCTGGGGTTCCCCAGTAAGAAAGTCCTTGCTCCGGGATACTCTTACATCAGCAGAGAGTTTTAGAAGATCTGGGACTACCCTGGTTGAGTGCTTTATTGTTAAAGTTAAAGAGCAGAGTTTGAATTTGAGTCTAGTTTCCTGGGGAAGCCAGTGAAAATCCCTCAAGATTGGGGAAATGTTGTCATATTTTCTTTTGTCTGTAATCAATCTTTCTGTGGCATGCATTTCTGCTTTGATAAATAAGTAACTTCAATAGACATATGATTCTAATAATTATTAATACATCCCTAAAACATATTTTTTTTAACTTTATGTGGAGAATATTTAAACTTCAGAAAAATAATTTTAATTTAATTTTAGTTACATTTTATATATTTAAATTAATTTAAGATTTAATTCATAAGTTAACAACGCTGTAGCATCTTTTGCCTTTGTTATTTTGTTCTGCTTACAAAATAAACATATTTAATTAATTTACAATACTATTTAACATAAAATTATTTTTCTAATTTTTTATTAATTTAATCAACTCTTTACATTTTCCCTATACTTTACCTTCATCTTCCCTGTTCCCTGTAGAGTCTCCCTGTGGTAAATCATAGGGAAAAGTAAAACAGTTTATTTAACTCAAAAGTTTTTTTACTTTTTTATGTTAAATTCTAATGTAAATTAATGTTTTAGATTCGTTTTAAATGTACAACAAACTAAAAAATGCTAAAACACCACTAATATAATTTTGAATGAAATCTTTAATCAATTAAAATTTAGGGCCATATGTAGGTAGCTAAATACTGGCCGGTAACGGCCGAAAATCGGTAATTTTCCTGTTACCGACCGGTATTTAGCCCTTTCTAATGTAGGAGGCATGTTTTAAGGATTCGGTAATTTACCGATTCCTTATTTTAAGGAATCTGTAAAATACTGACTCCTTAAAAGCTATGTAGGAGGCACTTAAGTGAGTGCATTTTTGCATTCAGGATTCGTTATTTACCACCAACTACAAGTTGATGGTAGATACCGAATACCTTTAAGAAAGCAATAATTTGCTTTTCTCAAGGTGCAATGTGGCAGACATACATGCCCTTAGGGCATGTATGTGCGCCACATGTGCACACATGCACGATTCAGGGGTGCAACAGGGTGTCAATGTGACACCCTGCCACCCTTGAATATGCAACCCCTATTGCCGATTCGATATTTACCGAATCGGTAATAGTGAATGGCTACCCATTCATTCCTATGGGCCTCCAGGCCCATAGGAATGAATGGGAAGGTGATTCCTTATTACCGAATCGGTATTACCGATTCGGTAATAACGAATATTACCGATTCGGTATTTTTTACTGAATTATTAGCTACATATGAAATACCGATTCCTAAATACCGAATCGGTAAAATTCGGTATTTAGGAATCGGTATTTCATATTTACCTACATCGGGCCCATAATATTTTAAATAAAATGTATCATCCTGAAGTTTAAATTGAAAAGTTCCACCTAAAGTAAATAAAATATTTTCTAATATAATTATTAAATTTGATGTACAGAATTAATTATATTAAGTATAACAAATAATAACCCATTTTAATAAAGATTCATGTTATAAAAAAATTATACATTCAATAAAGTTTATGAAAATATTTTATAATTGCATAATAAATGTGGTTTATTTTTATCTTTGCTACATCAAATTATATTTATTTAAAATATTTTAATTTAATAACATTTGTTATGAGGTTTTATTTTCTATTGGAGGGTGTTGCAGTATCAGTGGTTGGCCTTTTGTGGTGCTTTCTTTTTTTGTAGTAATAGTAGTAACCTATGCTTGTAAATTTGTCTCCACTCCCTTTTTCAGGGGACGGAGTCGTGTAAATATAGAATTTTGAGTACATTTACACTGAGATTTTGGGAATAGCCAAAAGTGGTAAACTTACTCCACAGTGTAAATTACATGTCTATACTACTCTCAAGTGTAAGTTTCCCTTGTGAATAGCCCTATCAGTGTCTACATTCAATGGTGGAGGTTTGCATTTGACGTGTAAATAGTCTGCATACTAATAAGTATAGGTCAAGAAAAGATATGACTAAGTAAGATTGAAGAAGCAATTGACAGGCTCACAAACAAACAGTAAGAGAATGATACTGCACTTAAGCCTGATAGGAAGAAACGAGGGAAAAATACAACCTATAGGAGTGAGAGAACAGTCTGCAGGCTCGAAGAATCAGCGATGGAAAAATGCAGCCTGTGGAAGTGAGAGAACAGTCTGCAGCCTAAAAGGAAGAAGCGATAGAAAGATATAACCCATGGGATTGAGAGAACAGTCTGCAGTCTAGAAAAATAGCATTGGCAAACGAAATAGGTCAGACCTTTGGGACCTATTGGCTTTGCCAATGCCTTTTAGCAATGCTGTGCAGCATGTCCAAAAGTAAATACAAAAAATACAAAAAAACGTGATAACACGACCACAGCAGCTGTGTCTTTTTGTAGGCGAGCATGCAGTCAATGCGTATACACGCCATTTAATTCAAAGCCTCAGAACGCTGCCCCGGCCAGCAGAGTGTGTTGATGGAGTCTACTAGGTACTGCCGCTTAGGTCTGCCCTGGGAGAGCAGCCAAGGTTTCCCTGCCTTGTTCATCCAAGAACTCTGGTCTTGGGCCATACCGGCATATTGTTCGGAAAAAGTAGAATACCCCTCACAACTAGAAGGCTGTCTCCATGTGTTACCGGTGTTTCTATAGTGCAGTAATCACCCTTGAGGGTATCCAGGGGCTCTGTGGCCGGTGTACAATGTACGAGAGGGCACCGCCTCCTGATCTGCTTTTGTGTATGCACGGGGTGTGTGCTAGTGAGAGACCGGAAGAGCGAAGGTGTCCCGAAGGTTGGTGGAAATGTACGTGGCTGTTCAGGTAGGCAGGGCCTGGGTTGCGGAGTGCTTTGTAGGTGCGGGTGAGGATTTTAACATGCGTGTGCTTGTTTACCGGAAACCAGTGGAGTTCCCTAAGGTGTGGTGTGATGTGGGCTCGGCACGGCAGTAATTCATATGCCCTGAATCTAAAGATGACGCTGAAGATCATCTCATGTATGGAACAAAGATACCCGATGAAAGCACTGGTTTACGCGGAGTCTCATCACGAACTCACATAACACGCCACACATTGTAACAGCAGCTTTCCACCCTTTGAATGAGATTTACTACTGCGAATTGCTCTGCACTTGTGGATGGTGCAGTAGTAACGAGGTTGTATGTTGGGGTTGGGTGGTCCCTCTCAGCCCTGTAAATGTAGCTGAAAGCAATGGCGAACACAGCAGTGAATGCACATTTTGCTCACAGAGTCAACACAGAATGCATTGATAATTCCAATAATAATCTGTTTTATATGGTGCTTCATACCACACTTCTGCCATTTGCAAGCACTGTCAATAACAGATGGAACAATTTATGGTGTTTAACTCACCGACATCGGAAGGCTGGAAGGTGAGTTTGCCCTGCAAGAAATCCAAATCGTGACCTTTAAACTTGGAGTTTAAATAAAAAGAGTTTTAAAAAAACAATTACAAAAAAATTGTGACCTTTAGATCACTATAGGTGGCCGCAGCAAGTGTTCAGCTCATTCAGTCAGCCTCGCAGGCTTTAAGGCAGCAGTGCGAGTCCACCTTTTGAGTGTAAAGCGAAACCTACGAGTGGACTCGGCTGCTTCCAATGGCTGAGGCCCCTCCGCTCCCTGGAGTGCTTCCAAATCTGAAACGTATAACTCGGTACAAACAGGGGCGGAGCTATCAGCAGTGCGCAGGTGCAGTGGCACCAGGGCCCAGATGTGCTAGGGACCCACTGTGCCCAATTGATGGCATGATATTGATAATCAGTGAGGGGACCGCGGGCCCTTTTTCCGTTCTTGCCCTAGGGCCCAAAGATCTCTTGCTGCGCCACTGGTCTGAAAAGCTCTTTGAGGAAACAGTCCAGATGCTGCTGACACTGTGATGATCAAGAATGAGTAACTTACTGAAGAGAGTACTTTGGGTGGCAGCCAGCAATAATCGAAGAAAAAGGCGTTATTAATTTCCTCCGTGGTTTCCATCCAGAAAGCAGAGCTTTATGGCACAGAGGAGCTCATTGGAGTGAGAGTGCAAGGCCCAATGCTCCTGGGTGGCCTCAGGAGGAGGGGGTGCAGTAAGAGCAATAGAACAAGCATTGGCATAGCCAATAGGTCTTGCCTTTGGGACCTTATAAGTGTTTAGCCATGCAACAGTTGCATAACTAAAGACTTATAAGGTCCCAAAAGCGTCGCGATCAAACATCAAAGCGGCCGTGCGGCCGCGAAAGTGAATGTAATCGTGGTCAAGAGCGGCGCGCGCGCCCGCGCACATGCACTATAGCTCTAGGCTGGCCTGGTAGCACTTTTTGGAGCCCTCTCTATAAGTCTTGCCAGACCAGCGCATGCGCTGGGTCAGGCGAGACCTGAAAACCAACTCTTCTGCATTTTAAGGGAAAATCAACAAATGGCAGCTTTTATCCCCCTTTAAATAGAAATGAATGTATGTATTTATTTATTTGTTCAGTTAAGCCATAAAGGCATGTGTTGGAGTTGTTACAACTGATGGAAGCAGTCCGGTTTAAAAGGCAATTTCCCTTCTTGTGGAGGAGGATGAAGGGTCTCCAGGAGGTTAAATCAGGGTCAATGTTTGTCAGCATGGATTTATTCCGTACTCGTAGGTCCATGGTGGCCCTTTTCTAGGGAGATGCAGGGTAGTCCCAGTCCTGTCAATGAACCTTGTGCAACAGGAAGCAGCCACCGCCCCTCCTCCAATCCAGCAACTCCCTTCGGGTCGATGGGGAAAATATTACGGCTAAATACTGATCTTCCAGCCACCATGGCTGGGTGGAGGGAAACATGTCCACATATAAATACTTGGTCTATATGTGCGCCTTACACTTAGCTCAAAAATGGCCCAGTTATGACCTGGACCGTACCACCTCCCCCAATCATCCGGGGGTCTGGGAGAGGAGGCCACTTACATGGGTCGTCCTCTTCCCCCAAACCCCAGTGTCACCACCTTACATCAGCAAGTTAGTCGGTTTAGGAACACAGAAAACCGGCCTCTTCGTGAATTCAATTTCAGATTCCTTACACGGATGCCAATCACGACTGGCCAAACAACACCGCCAGTGCTGGTGGGAACTTCCGGCGTTCGCAGAATCCTTCAGAGAAGATGAGTCTAAAGGTAACACGGCCGCAGAGGATCATGGAAGCTGCCTGTTCGTTCAAGCTGTCAGCCCACTCGTTGCTGTTATTTTAAAGTAGGATGCACACAGTAGAATTGGTTTTAAGTCCTGAGTTCAATATCCAACTGAAAGACCAATCCAAAACAGAGGCCTTTTAGATATACATCCTTATCTGGTCGTAGTGCGGTCACAACTCTACGCCAATTACAAGAAAAAATCATTTCGAAGTAATTTATCCAAATAAGTAATTGGTAAATAATTAAAGCAAAAGCAAACAGGAACATATTCATTCGCCATAATAAAAAAGAAATAGAGACACTTTTGCACTGATTCGAGTCAAAACATGAAGACATGGCTGTGTTTTTGTTTGAGAAAAGCCCAGAAGGAGAAATGAGAGCGAAGCCCTCGGCTCGATGCGGGCATACATCTGCCAGGGTGCAAGAAAACCGGGTGAGTCGTGGACCACACCTACCTGCTCCCAAATTTGCATTCTCTGAAATAAGAGCTTCGGTCTAGGCATGTTAACAAAGCAGGGTTAGAGATGAGCAGGATGGGACCCGGATGTTGATGCCCCTGGTGAAATCATATTTTGCTGCCCTTTTCCTTTGCCAAGGGATGCTCTTCCGGTGGCAGCTGGGCAGCTGTTGAGAACTGCCTTGCCACAGCAGTGGTTCCGGCCCAAGGACTATAAAAAGCCTGGAGAGATTCCCAGGTCTTCAAAAAGCGTAGGCGTCTAGAATAACAAAGCAGAGACATTGGGACCCTGGGTTTATAAGAAACAAACCAGTTTAGCCTTTATCCAAAGAAGGAGGGCTGGGCACTAGTCTTCAGACTCAACATTGCATCTGCAGTCGCCCGCCATCAGGAAAGGCACAGGGTTGGCACGGACTGGCTCGCCATTTGGACATTTCCTGTTGGGAGACTGAAAATGCGGGACTGCTTTTAGGGCCGGGTGAGTGGCCATGGTCCATCCCTGAAAGCACATAATCAGTACATTGAGAAATTATGTTTAAAAATGTACCATTTGGTACAATGTTTTAAACATTTTCGTTGAGGGGCAAGAAACCTCCCTGGGGACCATCGAGCCCGATGAGGACGGTTGGGCGTGCCATGTGGAGCTGGTTTCGGTTCCCTGTCTAGCCCTACAGGCAGGGACTGCAAAGCTCTTCTGTTAATTCTGGAACAGGGTTTGAAGATTATTTTGGAAACTAGGCAGACAAACCCTGCTGGAATGCTTTGTCAAGGAGCAGCGGGAGGTAAAAATCTTAAATACCGAGTGCAAGAATGTGGAAAAACAATTAAGGGTGTTAGCAAGCAAAGAAAACAATCTAAAAGTGCGTTCTGTTTCCAAATTGTAGTGCCACAGTTAAAGTAGAAACCATTTAGGTGCTACAAGAGGCGCACACACCTTGCGCAGAAGTCATGACCATGGGGTTAGTCAATTCAGGCCAGTATCATAGCTCTGCCCAAGCCGGCCTGCCAGCTTTACGTCACAGTCAGTGAAAGTAGGGGATCCCACAGGATCCCAGTTCCTGCAGCTCTTTCCGGGCTGGGTGTGGGATCTGGCCAACCAAGAGAAACATGCTGAATTTGTCCTGGTGTCATTTTCCCATACCGGGACATTATTCAGCAGCATCTGCATTCCATACCGGGGCTCTCTTATTTTGACTTCCAACCGGGCCCAAATAAGGGTCTGATTTAAAGGGCCATCAGCCTTTCTTTTGGTCAAGGATCACCCTGGCCGGAAACAATCTTGGGCCTATTAGACTTAAAGGGAGGTTTTTCACTTTCTTCAACCTCCTTTGCATGAGATGTGCATGCACTGGCCTAATGGCTAAAGCGGTCGACCTCAAAGCTGGAGAACCGGGTTCGAGTCTCTGCATGGACACTCAACATCTTGTGATTCTGGGGATATCACTAAATCTCCCTGTGCCTACCAAAAATGAATGTGTCCATCTGTAACGCAACTGATGCTCATGTAAAGCGCCCTGATACCCTCGGGTCGACTTCGCACTATGTAGATCACCCCTCCCCCCCAAAAAATGCAAGTTATATCTGTATGTATAGGTAATTAGACAAATAATGATTTAAGTGGCACCTACTCATTTTTTTTATTTAATTCTTTTACCGCGCTACTCATCCCAGTGTAGGATGTCAGTGCACTTTACATCACACCCAGAGGCACAACAAATCATACAAGTATTTATATCAATGTCTAGGAAATGTTACATAAGACAATGAGGGTTTTAAAGGGTAGGAATCACACATTGTCCATACTTGTAGACATTATATGGTACGAATGAATAGTCAGGAGAAATACAAAGTCAGAATATAAAACGTAACACAGTGATTGTGGTTGTCTGTACTAACAAGACTTTATTACTTACCAAAAGAGCCCTTCTTTGCAATCTTAGAATACGATTTACTGGCTGGTTTTTATAAAGTCATTGGTTTTAAGTCCTTATTTCAACACCCAACTAAAAGACCAATCCAGCACAACTTGGATAAATCGCAGCTTCCTCGCTTAAGTTGTGTGATCTTAGGCAAATCTTTTATTTCACCAAAACTTCTTTTCCTTCATTATCGCATCTGAAAGCACTTTCAAATATGTGAGTTCAGAGTACCAGTTGTACAAAAACCTATTCTGCTTGACTTAATAGACTATAATTTTGAAGAGACGTTGTCATATTTTACATGATGTTTGCTGTATGATTTACATAGCCAATATTTTCAGGACTAGGCTTGTGTACACAATCTAAGAGCTGAGCCAGACCCTTGGTTCTGCTCTGGCCCGGCTCGCCCTGTTAATTTGTTGGCTTGCCTACCTCCACCTACATAAAATATAAATCTGTGATCACTATGTTACACGATGTGCTTTGCAGTAGGCACATTAACCCGCTATGCTACTCTGAGTCAAAACTGTGACTGGACAGAACACAGAACTCTCCAGGAATTGTGTTTACCACTAGAGTTATCTTACTGCCATTATTATATCCTCAATATTGCTGGGCACATAAAGATCTCTGCTGCAGGTGTATTAACCCTGTCAGGTATTTTAAAATGCAGCCTCTTTGTGGCCAGTTAAGTAAGGTAGAGTACATTTACTTTCACATATGCCCTTGTTGCCAATTTCTTTGCAGCAGATGTTTTTTAAATAAACGCCCTTCGTAATTCCACACCCTTTCCTCTGCCATACCTTGTCCCACAATTTATATGTACCCGGAGTACATTTTTTCAAAGTTCCAGCACTGCTGTTACTTCTTGTCACTTCATTTCTGAAAGTGACATGGCACAGTGAAGGCAGTCTGATCTGCTTCCAAGCTCAGCAATAAACATCACCTCTTTCGTAAGTGACTTTCAAAGTGCATGGAGCAAGATCTGGCTCCCCACTACCTAACCCATAAAGCTCTCCATTCCTACCACTGCACACCCAATGACTATCCCTTAGCCCCAACCCTTCCCACCCACACAACAAATTGCCACCATTGTCCTCTTAATGGTCAGCACCATCCCCCCAAAGAGCCCCGGGGAGAGCAGGCACGTCCATCTCCCCAGACCTCTTTCTCGTTCCTTGAAAGCCACCATCTTATGTGTATTACGACAAGCATAGTGCTCCAAAAAGCACTGAAGCTACCCTCACGGGGCGTGCTAGCACCATTAAATGAAGATGTAAACCAGGAACCGGTGAAGAACAACACAAACCTAAGAGAATATATTGCCAGCTAATGGCCAGAAGGCCCTAGGTCTTACCCAAGTGTCCCTCTGTAGTGTCTTGTGTATTATAGTTCACTGGACCCCTATGGTCCCTCATGGACTTTGTAGTCTAGTGACATAAGTGATTGGGTGAGGTTAATAAAACTCATGATGCAGCACTCACCAGTTACTGGTTACTCTCTAAGAAATAAAGATGTGTAATACAGAGCTCCGTGTGTGGCTTAATTCATTTACACGCCACCGGGCTGGGGAGAATGCTACAACTGGCAATGTGATTGGGGAGACTCGATATTGCTCTCTCAGAGAGTTTGCCAAGGTCCAGCAAACTGCTTGTGCGTGCCATGTGCGCATCAGTCGAAGTAAAGAATCATTGGTTGGTTTGTGTGGAGTTAAAGTGCACCTCAAGCTATTACAAGACCTTTTAAGAAAGTGAAGGCCCTACGAAACTTTCATTTATCTCCAGTCAGAAATGTACTAATACGACTGAGATAAGAAAAGCGACGCCACAACCTAACACAGAGCCATCATTCGTACAGTGCGGGAACCTCAAAGCCAGTATCAACCAGGTACAAAAACCGCAACCAGCAGCAACAGCCAGGTGCAAGAGAACACTGCAAGGGGAAGAAGATAAACGCAAAAGAAGCGCTAAAAGCAGTGAAAACTAGTAGCCATGCAGAAAGCTCAGACTGGTGAAGAACAAGAGACAAAACCGCTACACACCATCAAAGAAGAGGATGGGGCCTCACCACCTCTGGTTGGGCACAACGGCTAAGCCTTAGTCAAAGGACTGATGTTCGTAGCGATAACACTGGGCTATGCGGGCTGAACAGCATATAATCCGGGCAGCAGCTGCAGAAAACAGCACAAAGTATGCCGCTGTTTTCTTAAAGTTGCGATCTTCATTCCTTACCCACAAAAAGCAGAGACTTGGTGCACTATTGACTGCTTGGATCAAAACCTTTGATGATTTCCTTGATAGGCTATAAATAACCAATGACAAAAAGATCATCAAATTCTTAAGAATTAGCAAGAGAAGCAGCAAAATAAGTGATAAAGAAGATACCACAGGTGTAAAGAATATTTTACCAGGAAATCAAGGTGGCATTATATGTCAAGCTCAATCAGCTGCCGAACGTTGATTATGAAAGGTACATCATCAGTCAGAGAGACAGAGAGATGGTGAAACTGTGGGCAAATTTGTTAAAGACTTGAAATGCTCATTAAACACTGTTAGTTCAACTAATTCAATGACGAAGAAGCCATTTGTCTCAGAGTCATAGATGGTTGCCTGTCCAATTCTTTCAGATGCTGAATGCTGAGAGAGATGGTCAGTCTGGATCATGTGCTCATGGCGGCCAGAGCTGAAGAACGTGCCAACAAACAAGCCACTTGCATGGACACCAGAGGATCCTGGAGTGAATTGGCACTGAGTATGAAAAGCAAGAAAATACACAAGGTAGAAGGCTGTGAAGTGATGTATCTGAAGAAGAAGTTGTACTATCGATGTGGATTTTACTTTCCACATGAAGGTAAATGTCCCACCATTGGACAGATCTGTAAAGGCTGTGGGCAAGAGAACCATTTTGTAACAGTTTGCAAAGAGAGAGAAAAAGTGAGTGCGTCATGTTGTGAAGACAAAATGAATGCCAGTGCGAAACGTCGTGAAGATAAAATGACTGCCAGAAATTTTCAGAAGCGTTCCGGTCACACCCATCAAAGTAAACAACAACATCATTTTAGACAAGTAGAAATTGAAAAAGGCCCGATTTTCATATAATACCTCGTCAAGAGGTTCTTCGAGGTCACTGTTGAGCGACAGTGAAGAAGATGGGTGTGCGATGTCAATGTTGACTAGTGAAAGATGTGCTCATGGAGGTTTGGTTTCTTGCATTGAAGAATACAAGTCAGGAAAGGATTGACAAGTGAAATCACGAAATTCAGTTGGAAACTGTCCCAAAATAAAATTGAAGATTAACGGGTGCTATATACTGTTTGTCATAGACAGTGGTGCCTCAATAAACATCAAGCCAGTCGAAATGCTATATACCGTTTGTCATAGACAGTGGTGGGTCGATAAACATCATGCCAGTCAAAAAGTATCATGAACTGTCTCCAGTGCACCATCTCACACCATTGAAAACCAAAGTATACACATGGGCTGCCTCAGCACCATTACAAAGCCAAGGTTCATTCATGTCGACTATGAAACATAAAAAGACAAAGGTACAAGCCCCGATTCATGGCCTTCAAGGCACTTCGTCAAGTGCTTGTCTACTCAGTTTCAGCATTGCTGCTGACATGGAACAAATTTCTGTAAATTACATCAATGCTCATCACAACATAGTGAATCAGTTTCCGCCCTTGTTTCATGGATTGGGAAAACTTAAGACAATGAAAGCACAGCTCCATGTTAATGAGGACAGTCGTCTTGTTGTTCATGACATCGTCCAATTGCCTAATATCTACAAGAGGCTGTTGAAAAAGAAATTGAGACTTTGCCACAACATGAAATCATTGAGTGCTCTACTGGTTCAATGTCATGGGTGTCGCCAATAGTGGTGGTACCTGAAAAGGACAGTTGAGGGTCTGTGCGAATTTGTAATAACATGCATCAAGCAAGCAAGGCACTCATTACACATTGCTGATATGATTGCCCAGTTGAATGGTGCTAAGGTCTTTTCACGCCTTGATTTGAACAACGGATATCATCAGTTCGAATTGGAAGTAATTTGCAGGTACATTACTACCTTTTCAACTCATGTTGGTTTGTTTAGATACAAAAGATTGAGTTTCGGAGTGTCCTCAGCTGCCAAACTTTTTCAAGATGTCATTTGTCGTATTATACAGCCTGTTATGCATGCTTTCAATTACAGTGATGATATACTGGTATGCTGAGAAGCGCCAATGTGCTCGAGACATTACGTTTCAACAATGGGCTTGTGTCATTGTCAGGCAGAGGCAAAAACCCAAATCTGATACTCCATTCAAAGCCAATCCATTGCAAGTTATGACTAGTAATGGACACATGGTGACTGCTCACCCTCCTGGAAAGTCCATTACAAGGGATTACTCATATTTCAAGTACCTGCTTCAGAGTGTGTCTGCTCCAGAAATTAGGAGTGAGATTTTGTGATCAGAGGGCTGGGAGAGCCCCATGACTACGTCAGTGTCTAGATCACCAATGATGGCTGCAGTTGTTTCTCCTGTGTCTTCTCCGTCTCACACCACAAGATCTGGAAGAGTTGTTTGAGTGCCTGGGCGACTCATTGAGGAACTATGATGTATATGTTTTCTTTTTGTTTGTTTGACCATTTAATTTAATAAAGGGGAGATGTAGTGTCTTGTGTATTATGGAGCACAGGACCTCTATGGTCCGTCATGAACTTCATAGTCTAGTGACGTTAGTGATTGTGTGTGGTTAATAAAATTCATGATGCAGTACGTGCCAGTTACCGCTTACACTCTGAGAAATAAAGACGTGTAATACAGAGCTCTGTGTGTGGCGAAATTCATTTACATGGCTGGCTAGGGAGGATTCTACACCGTTCACCTTTCACAGTCTAAGCTTCTGTAATTATTATGCCCTCTTCAGGTTATGGATTAGAATTTCAATGCAAGACAAACCTATAAAACAACACTTAAAACTGTGCTGCGTATTTGCTTTTTAGGTACCTTAAAATTTAAATGTCACCTTTGTCAACCCATTTCCTAGTCTTGACAGCTCATTTTACTTTCAGAGTGCATCAAACTCTAATCCTGGTCCAAAGTCTATTTGGCTCGTATGCTATCGAATAATGACTGTCTCCAATTTGCAGTCATAATTACTGCACTCATATAGCTCACTCTAACATTCGTCAAGTCTCTATTGCAACTAAAGTTGTTAATTATTACTGGAGGTTGGCAATCCAGAAAAAAACATAATAGCCATAGCATGAGCCAAGCCATCAAATGATTTGGCACCTAACAATGGACTCCTGAGGCGAAAAGCCGGGAGATAGATTCTGCGTTATTTTAAAAACTTGCTGTGATATTGTGTTTTTACTTCTTTGCTCACCTACCTATCTCCTGTTGACATCCTCGAAACAGCGCTCCACGCTGCAACGACCCCCTCCTTCTGGCCGCCATTCACGAGGGCGAGGCGCGCCTCGAGACACGCCCCCTCGGTTGGCCACGCCCCCTCACCACGCATATAAATAGCGCGCGCCAAAAGCTGGGCGCTGCACTAACAATGGACTCCTGAGGCGAAAAGCCGGGAGATGGATTCTGCGTTATTTTAAAAACTTGCTGTGATATTGTGTTTTTACTTCTTTGCTCACCTACCTACCTCCTGTTGACATCCTCGAAACAGCGCTCCACGCTGCAACGACCCCCTCCTTCTGGCCGCCATTCACGAGGGCGGGGCGCGCCTCGAGACACGCCCCCTCGGTTGGCCACGCCCCCTCACCACGCATATAAATAGCGTGCGCCAAAAAGCTGGGCGCTGCACTAACAATGGACTCCTGAGGCGAAAAGCCGGGAGATAGATTCTGCGTTATTTTAAAAACTTGCTGTGATATTGTGTTTTTACTTCTTTGCTCACCTACCTATCTCCTGTTGACATCCTCGAAACAGCGCTCCACGCTGCAACGACCCCCTCCTTCTGGCCGCCATTCACGAGGGCGAGGCGCGCCTCGAGACACGCCCCCTCGGTTGGCCACGCCCCCTCACCACGCATATAAATAGCGCGCGCCAAAAGCTGGGCGCTGCACTAACAATGGACTCCTGAGGCGAAAAGCCGGGAGATAGATTCTGCGTTATTTTAAAAACTCGCTGTGATATTGTGTTTTTACTTCTTTGCTCACCTACCTACCTCCTGTTGACATCCTCGAAACAGCGCTCCACGCTGCAACGACCCCCTCCTTCTGGCCGCCATTCACGAGGGCGAGGCGCGCCTCGAGACACGCCCCCTCGGTTGGCCACGCCCCCTCACCACGCATATAAATAGCGCGCGCCAAAAAGCTGGGCGCTGCACTAACAATGGACTCCTGAGGCGAAAAGCCGGGAGATAGATTCTGCGTTATTTTAAAAACTTGCTGTGATATTGTGTTTTTACTTCTTTGCTCACCTACCTATCTCCTGTTGACATCCTCGAAACAGCGCTCCACGCTGCAACGACCCCCTCCTTCTGGCCGCCATTCACGAGGGCGAGGCGCGCCTCGAGACACGCCCCTCGGTTGGCCACGCCCCCTCACCACGCATATAAATAGCGCGCGCCAAAAAGCTGGGCGCTGCACTAACAATGGACTCCTGAGGCGAAAAGCCGGGAGATAGATTCTGCGTTATTTTAAAAACTTGCTGTGATATTGTGTTTTTACTTCTTTGCTCACCTACCTATCTCCTGTTGACATCCTCGAAACAGCGCTCCACGCTGCAACGACCCCCTCCTTCTGGCCGCCATTCACGAGGGCGAGGCGCGCCTCGAGACACGCCCCCTCGGTCGGCCACACCCCCTCCATTTCCTGTTCTTTCACCATAAATCATGTGCCTTGGCAGGAAGCGCAGCGGACGAGCGCAGCGGGCGCGACGATTGCGCGCCGAAGGCGCGCCTAAGGCAAGCCCGTCTGCGCCCGTCCGCGACTGGCCGGGACTAGGGGCTCGTCACTCTGCTCCGCCTATCACCTATACCCCGGACCAACTTCGCTGCTGCCAGGGCCCCTGGCCTATCCCGGCCTCTATCTGCTCTCGCATCTCCTCCCTTGGTCTCTCTCCTGCTACTCCCTTCCTCTGTCCTTTCCCCACAGTTGACACCCCTCCCGTGTCTTGTAGCACCGCTCCCTCATCAACCCCCAAAGCCTTCACAGCCTATTATCTCAACACCCGGTCTGCTGTTGCCCATGCACATGAACTTTCAGTCTTATTGGATCTCCATGCTCCCGACCTTCTTTTTTTAACCGAGACATGGTTCTGCGATGACTCCCTCCCTGCCCTACTATCCACCCTACCGGCCACCTACTATGCCCTCAGGGCGGACCGCCCTTCTGGCAGGGCCGGGGGTGGCGTGGCGGTCATCGCACGCACCAATCTCCCCTTCCAAATTTTATCTTTACCTGACATTACGACCACTGAATTTCTGGTGATCCGCACAGTCTCCACCTCTCCCCCCCTGACCTGCTTCCTTACCTACCGTCCCCCTCAGTCCCCCTCACAGTTTCTCCCCGACTTTTTGGAGGTCTTGGCCACCATCACAGTCAACAACTCCTCCATTCTGCTCCTTGGCGATTTTAATTTCTGGCCCTCCGACTCCGCTGAGTGCCCATCCTCCAAGGAATTCTCCGAAACCCTTCACTCCCTCAACTTCATTTCCCATGTCCATTCCCCCACCCACATCAAAGGTCATATACTCGATCAGATCTGGTCCCTGAACTGCCCTGTGGATTCACTCTCTATTACCCCTTGCTCCTGGTCTGATCACCACTTGATCTCTTTCCTTCTTCCCATCCTCCCTCCAGCCAAGCCCCCCCGGCCTAAAAACACCTGGGTCCGATCATGGGGTCGTGTCAACCTGGAGAATCTCTCTTCCCTTCTTACCTCATCCCTCCCCCCCCTTCAGGGTCTTCCCACACTTTCCCAGGTCGATGCCATAGATCAGTGGCTCTCCCACGGACGCGACGCTTTTGCCCCGCTCAAGCGCATTACCTCCAAACGCGACAAGGACGCTAATCGGTGGTTCACCGAAGAGCTTAAGACCACCAAATTAACAGTACGCCGCGCGGAGCGGGCATGGAGAAGAAATTACTGCCCCACTCTAAAACTGGATTATACTAACATCCTAAGCCAGTATAAAAAAGACATCTTGGAGGCAAAAACATCTTACTTCTCCTCCAAAATTTTAGCCGCGGAAAACCAGTCCAAGGAGATATTCACCATCATCCACAACCTAGCGTTCTCGGACAGAACTACTCTTAAGCCAGCTCCGTCCGAAGAACTCTGTTCTTCTCTCAACAACTATTTCATTCACAAAATCATCACCATCAAGGCTAATATCCCGCCACCCTCCCCCTCTTTTGTCGACCCCCAATGTCCCCCCCCCAAGGGCGTGCTTACCTCACTTCCCCCTATCACTCGGGAGAGCCTGATCACCTTGGTTCCCCTGGTCAAATCCGGCTCTCCTCTAGACCCCTGTCCCGCTCACATTCTCCGCCATATCTTTGTTTCCTGCCCTGACCCTCCCCTTCACCTTCTTAACAGCTCTCTTGCCCAAGGCATCGTTCCTAAACCCTTGAAATCGGCGGTAATTGTGCCCATCCTAAAAAAACCCGGGGCAGACCCTTCTGTCCCCGCCAATTTCCGTCCTATTTCCCTCCTACCATTCCTAGCCAAGGTGCTCGAGCGCCACGTCACCTGTGCTCTGAGCTCTTTTGTGGAGAATCATGGTGCTCTTGCCCCCCGTCAAGCCGGTTTCCGCCCTGCACACTCTACGGAGTCCGTTGTCCTGTCGGTCCTGGACACCCTCAGGGAGGGCATGGACACTAATCAGCACCAGGCCCTTGTACTCCTCGATCTCTCAGCCGCCTTCGATACGGTGGATCACACCATCCTCCTCTCCCGTATCGGAGCGGCGGGGATCGGGGGGACTGCCCTGGTCTGGTTGTCCTCCTTCCTGAGTGACCGCACCCAGGCTGTTCGCCTGGGTGACTTCACGGCGGACGTCCGGAAAGTTCAGTGCGGGGTTCCCCAGGGTTCCTCTCTTTCTCCCCTCTTGTTTAATCTGTATATTGCTCCCCTAATCTTCTCGCTTCAACAGATGGAGGTCGGCGTATTTAATTATGCGGACGACCTCCAGCTTGTCTTCAATCTATCTTCTCCTTCCTCTGTTCTAAACTTTCAATCTGTTATGCTTCACATCAGGGACTGGATGAACCACAATCACCTTAAACTCAACCCCGACAAAACCGAGTTGGTGCTGACGGGTGGTTCATCCAGCCCCTGGTCCCCTCTTTTCTGGCCCCCTTCTCTTGGCCCCCCTCCTACCCCCGCTTCCTCAGTCAAAACACTTGGTATAAAACTTAATTCTCAACTCACTCTTCACTCCCAGGTTAGCTCTGTGGTGTCTTCTTCTTTTCTTTCACTGCGCACTATACGCAGGGTGTCCCGTTTCTTCACTTTCTCTGCTCTAAAGCTCATCATCTTGGCCATGGTGGTATCCCGCCTGGATTATGGCAACGCCCTGTATGCCGGCATCCCCGCCTACAGTTTGCGTCGCCTACAACAGATCCAAAACCAGGCGGCCCGCCTGGTTTTCAAACTCCCCAAATTTCACCACTCTACCCCGCTCCTAAAATCACTTCACTGGCTCCCTGTGCGAGCCAGAATTCAATTCAAGCTTGCTTCCATCACTTTCCGGGCCCGACACGGACTCGCACCTGCGTTCATCTCCTCCGAGATTGTTTCCTATGTTCCCACCAGGGAACTTCGTTCATCCTCCCAGTCCCTCCTCACCATCCCACGCTTCCGGAGAAAGAAGTGGGGAGGCTCCAAATTTGCTACTCTCGCCCCTACCCTCTGGAACTCCCTTCCCCTTGAACTCCGTACCATTTCTCTCTACCCACAATTCCGTAACCAACTTAAAACCTACCTGTTTACAAAATATTTCGAATAATAACTTTCCTGTCCCCCCAGCTTTTTAATTTAGGATCCGGTTAGTAACAGCGCCAAGAAACCGCAGATATACGTGCGCTTTATAAGAAATTTTAAATTCAAATTCAAATTCAAATTCTAAATGACAAGGCAAATGTCATGGTAAAAATATGATTTAAAAAACAGGGTTTTCAAAGATAGTTTAAGCCTTGTTTTCCATGATAGTGCATTAGATTATATCACTGCCTTGCCAGCTGTTAAAAGTAATAGTTTTTAAACATGAACTTTTACCCACACCAATGCCCTGGCGACGCTGCTATGAGTGATGGAGTTCATAACAGTCGGGTGCATTTAGGCACAAGTTTGTTTGATTGTCTATATAATCCTTCCCCGGTCCTGGTTTGCTTTCACCGGCAGGAAGATGCAAGTTGGAGGGAGATATGATAGCAGAGTAGGAGATCATCATCCTGCTTACTCTGTTTTCTCTTTGGATCACGATCTGCATGCTCAGGATCTTAATCTTCTGGGTCCTCAACTGTAGAAGCCCAGGAAGAAGAACTGCGGGATATAAAACTGTTAAAAGATGAGGGTGGAGAAAAATCAACAGGCTTTCTTTTCTTGTCCTTTTTTCTAGCTCAATTTTCTTCTAGTAGATCTCACTTCCTTCTATACATTTTTATAAAATTGTCTGAGAACTCTGAGGATAAGGGCTCACAGATCTTTCTCCTTTTAGTTTTCTTCTCCATGGTAGTAGCAAACAATTGTAACCTAGCTCTCCAATTCATGAGAACAAGCGGTAGATCAAAGAAAGATCAAATCCTGGTTCATCCCAGTCCAAAATGAAAGTATACCACGCTCAGCCACAGATAATAACAATACGAAACACTTATTTCAATCAAAATTGGCTTCTGTGACATCGTAGCCTGCAATGCGTCTGATATAACCCAGAGGAAACTCCAGATACAGTTCAGATCAGGAGTTCTATTCTTTACAAAAACATGGGCCTACCTGAGCTCCCCAAACCAACCGGGAGCAGCCGTACCTATGAAAACTAGGCCTCCACCTTCGCTCTTTCAAGAACGAGTAATGGACACCCAACCCATTCCTCAGTGCTCTTCGAGATGCATGTAGTAGGAGCCTTCCAAATATCCATACAGCAGCTGCCCACCCGCATATTGACTTTCCCTCCATACTTTGAGTGAACAAATTGGGAAAAGGCTCTGAAAGATCTGTGCACAGCAGAGGAATCAAAGCGATACCAAAGGGGACAGAGTGTTTGAGCAAATCAAACACTCACCCCCAGTCAACTGATCTGGGTTTAATCCATCATCATTCTTTAGCTCACTCCACCACCCCAGTTCAGACATGGCCATATGCAAATTAGTCTGACCCTGTGCCTCATGGGAACAGTCCAGCCCGAACTGCCAAGCCAGGTCCTCCCTGGACTGGAAACAAGCATCCTGGGACCGGTTTCGGGTTCATAACCCTCATCAGCCAGGCTATCTTGAATCCAGTGGCAAATTGAGCAAGGGACCCACGTCTGGGCATACCCTACCAACTTAGGGCAAACAAAGGGATACCAAACTTGTGTTTGCTTTGTTCGCCCCAAGTTGGCAGGGTATGCCCAGACGTGGGTCCCTTGCTCTCCATGCCACTGAAATCAAGCTATCCTGGCTGAAGAGGGGTGAAACCCCGAAACCGGTCCTAGGATGCTTGTTTCCAGTCCAGGGAGGACCTGACTTGGCAGTTCGGGCTGGACTGTTCCCATGAGGCACAGGGTCAAGACTGATTTGCATATGGCTGGGTTCAAACTGGAACGGCATGGTGAGCAAAAAAAACGATGGATTTAAGCCCAGATCTCTGTACTGGGGTGAATGTATGACATTGTTCTGCATTCTGTCCATCATCTGTTGTTTCTGTTTTTGCAGCAGAGGAATCAGGCACATTCCTCATTAACCTTGCCAGACCAGACAAGACGCGTGGTGCACGGACTATGTCTAGCATGATTTTTGTGTGGAGTGAGTGGAAACAGGGCCGCTTTTGGGTGGTGCGAGCGGTGTCACCGCACCGGGTGCCAATGTCAGGGGGGCGCCATTTGTGCTCTGAAATCGGCGCCAGTCACATCACCCAAAAGCCTACACTGTTGAACACTGTTGTCCCTCTTTCTTTTCTACGATGTTAATCTTTGTAGTAATGGAAGAGAGATAACCATGTTTAAACAAATCAAGAGGCAAGCTTTTGCCCGCCCATGCGTTGCTGTAAAGTATTTTGCTTTGCTTAGGAGTCGGAGTCAGAAAGAAAAGGTTTCGTTTGAACATTCAGGAATTTTTCATTTAATTGATCTCTTGGCACAGAGAGCCGAGATCCGCTCTCTGCAGCGTATGAACGGTCAGACTAGGTCAACTTTTTATCTTAAGCAAAAATTGTCCTGTTAAAAATAATATAAATGATAATGTGCAACTTTCTATTTAAAAAATGTGTTCAGAACTTGCCTGTTAATTTCTTTCTTCTTCTGTGTCCTGTACTATGGTTATATATACACCAAGCATTGTCAAACCATCAGGATTTGCTTTTTAAGTGCATGCACAAAAAGGCACAAATCTGTGCAACAAGGTATGGTACACGGACCCAGGAAAACACTCCCACAAAGACCATTTTCTCCCAAGTCCAACAGATGACCATGCACACAAATCACCAAACATACAGTTATTAAAAAGTGAAAACAGAACAACATTTACACACAAACTTGTGCAACAGGTTGCATAGGGGAGTGTGCATCAGTGGCACAAAGTAAGCTGCACAACAGAAAGTAGAGCGTGATGTGTATTTGTGAGGACAGGGTGAAGCGCAGCAGTAGAAAACTCAGATTTGCATCATAGTGATGTACCTGTGGGGAGGAGCAATGGGTAATAGGCATAAAAGTCTCACTAGTGACATGTCTTGGGAGAGGACAAGGTGCTCAGCCTCACCAGAAGACTCGTTGACGTGCCTTATGAAAGCACTGAGTGCTGCACATCAAAGGAGCACCAAGTGCTGTGTCGTAATATCTGTTCTCCATGTAATCATTATTTAATTTACATGATATTTGAGCATACAGTTTATATACTCTAAAATGTATCCTGTATATATTTAATATGCGGCTGAGAAACCATACAACACAACACAACACAAAAAATAATGTTTGTTTGTGGGGGGGTGCCAACAAAGATTGCCGCACAGGGCGCCACAACCTCTAAAGCTGTCCCGAGTGGAAAAATGTTGTGGATTGACCATTGTTGGGTAGAACATCCTGCCGTGTGTTGGAGGATTATGTTGGAGCAGAGGTGTGTTTGTGGCAAGGTTGGTCTATTATGTACCGAGTGGATGGACATGTGATGTGTCTTGGATCTTTACTGCATAGCATGCATGTGCAAACCTTACTTAACTAAGTCCTGTTGAGGGATGGCTTGTCCTGTGAGAGGAAAGCAAAGCAAACAGCACAAACCGAGGCAGGCTTTAGAATCAAGAATGCACAGCTCATAATGTGGCAACGCAAACAGCACTAAACAAAACAGATCTCAGCAGCGCATAGGTCATAATGAGGTAACGTATTCTAATAGAACACTGAGACACGAGATAGAAACATAAAACGCATTCCACATGTAATTTAATGGTATGAGCTCTGCAGACCGCACTCTTCCCACTTGTATGGTTCCCAATTCCCCGGTTTCTCGTATACTTGAGCTAAGATAGTCTGGGAACATTGTGTACTGTGTATTGTTTGTAATGAATCATAGCAGCTTGTGGTCGGCTAGAATAGAACTGACCCTTTATTCTTTAGCAATGGTCCCAGGGGCCCCCAATTTTGTTCAATCTGCTGTCTTTGTTCCTACCCCTACGGCCTCTGAGCTCAGCCGATCCTAATCTGGCCCTTGTGCCACGTGTTGAAATGGTAAGAGCGGGGGACAGTTCCTTCCACGCTGCAGCTCCAGCCCTTTGGAACCTTTATCTCCTAGGGGTTTTCAGAACCATGGGTCCCGTAGGAAATCCCAGACCAGATGGTTGTTTTCCATGTATGTGCTCCTTCTGGGTACCTTTCCTTATGGTCATCATCTGCAGCTGGTCTCTTCGAGACTAGCGCTGGGACGCCCCGTTACTGGGGCAGCCATGCGCTTTACAAACCCTATAACATACAATAGTGGAAGATAGCATCGCAGATCATGTTGGGAATCTGTCTAGCGTGTTGTGTGTGTGTGTGTGTGTGGCAAAGGACTTCGTTGTTTGTTACGTTCTGCTGCAGTGCCTGGTCATCCATTGCTGGGCTCTGGGGGCTGTGCATTATTAGCCAATGTATGGCTTTGATGCACTGATATGTCGGTGTGGGTTATTCAAGTTAGTTTGTTCCGAATGGTAATATGTATGTTGGGGAAATATATGGATGTGCTGTTGAGGTGACAGTGCTAAGCCTACTATATAGCTTTAGTGCCATGTAGTGTGCATGAGGATGCAAGGAGTTGTCATATTTTCCAGAGATTATTATCCTGCCAGCTCCAGAGGTTACACAAAGTAGTCCTTTTGTTGTAGTACAGATACTCAGATCTTCTCACCGAGACCCACACAAGGCACCTCCATGCAGACTCCTGATGGTAGCTAGTGACGATCAGTCAAAATAACATACCCATCAAAGTGTCCACCACCATCAACACACCTGTTACCCATCCCTCCACCACAACTGGTTCATATTCGGGCATTGACGGCACTGCATCTTCCTCCTGAATCATTATCTGCCCATCACCAGCTACCACTCTGACCTCTGATGGCATTCCACGCCCCATTAACCACCATAGTCTATCTGCAGCTAGGAATCTGTCTGCAGTCAAAGTAGCCATAGATTCCGACCGGGCTATGCACCCTTTGTGCCACCTAGTGGACCTCTCCAAAACAGGAAAAATGTGACAACTAGCACCAAGATATTGTAAAACCCATGCATGATTTTCCAACCACCCATTCACAATGACTTCCCACCCACTATTTAAATATACCACACCCCTAATCAACCGTACATGGGTTATATTATGTGTTTTTGTAAAGCGCACTATCACCCGCGAGGTAACCCTGGTGCGGGTGGGCATCTATGAGCTGATACTGAGATTTCACCCAGGAGCTATGCTTGCTCTAGAAACGACCTCATAATTGTAACACTGCCATACATATTTAATCACCCGAATGTTGGTAGATTTGTTGAGAGACCCCCGATAGAGCAGACCCCAGTATGAAACCCAGGGCTCAGAAAAGAGTTGAACCCTACTCTAGTACTGCATATAACACCCTCAATGGCCATGGGTATGTCCAGACGTGGGTCTCTTGCTCGTTGTTCCACTGGAATTAAGCCACACGCGACTAAAGAGACCCCAATCATGCTGTAACGGTCTTGAGTTGCTTGTGCTCCAGTTCAGAGGTGATCTGGCTTTGCAGTTCGGGATGGACTATTCCTAGTGGAGCAGGACCAAGACTGATTTGTACATGGCTGGGTTAATCTATGGTGGCATGGTGGGCACAATGGGATGGAAGGCCACCCGAGTGATTGCCATTGGTTAGAGTTATTACTAGCATTCCTCCCATCACCATTTGTGTGTCTGATGTTTTCTCCAAACGCAAGGATATTATAGACCCCAATGGGTTGGAGTGCTCCAGAGATGATGCCTTCTAGCTTACCTCATACCCATTGATACTGATGAAGGCTGGGGTACCTGTGAAGGGAACTGGCACCACCTGGCATCTTACCCAGCGAAACCATTGAATGTTACTTTCTGAATGAGTAAGGCAGACTCAGATGTAAACAAATCTATCATGTCTTTTCATCCTCATAAACTTTGTCCTGCACCCCTCTCTTGTGCGCTAACTGCAGCAACTTGTCAGAGTCTTTGTCACAGGACCCTCGGACAAAGCAGCCAGCCACGGGAACCCCAAGGCTGAGCGTGAGCCGATGACAGTCACCCCATTTCCATGAAGAAGTAGAGTTAGTGGAAGAAAAAGATAGTACCGCCCAAAAAGGTTATTAGAGTAGCTCGTCCCTGCGTCCTCCCTGAAAGGCACAAAGAACTGGACCTGGGTGTGGTGGTTGGTGATACATTTATAAGAGGGTGGAGCGTGCACACAGTGGGAAGCAGGAATGTGGGAGCACAAACGTCTTTTAAAGTGATAGCAAAGGTTTTTACTAAGCTTTTTTCAGTCCTGTCTGCTAGTGCTGTGGTTCTCTGCCCGCAGCTGGCGTTGTTTCAGTAGGTGGAAGCTTCAGTTCAAATACCTTTTAGTGGAACCCCATTCTAAGATGGCTTCCACACACAGGCTCAAACAAGTGATGGCCACCAAACATGAGCATCATTTCAGTAACTTGTTTCTGTGGACAGCCTCTTCCTATCAGACGGATCTGGTTCTGGGGTCAGCCCCTTGCTGTCTACTGATTCCTATCTAGAGACCAGCCCCTTCTAGGGTGACCAATTGACATGGAGGCAAATTCTGGACATGACTGTAAAAGATTCAGGACAAAGAGTCAAAATTCAGGGCAAACATTTAGGACAAAGGGTCAAAATTCAGGACAAAAACTCAGGACAAAAGGTCAGTTTTACAGACACATCGAAGGAGAGGCCATACCCCACTATTCTATCAATGCGTTTATTTACTATTTTCTACCTAGTAATATACATGCACTATGCTGTAATCGACTCGATTTGTTCCTCAGTGCACTCAAATAGCCAGTCATCCGAGCCATCTCGGTGATTAACCCCTTCGCCGCGGCACGAATTTTGCCGCGGCGCTGGGGGGGTTCGGGGGTGAGCGCGGCGCCGCAATGCTCGTGACGGAACAACTCCGTCATGAGCCACGGGCGCGCTGTGCTCATGTCGGAGTGGTTCCGTCACGACTCCGCCCACTTGCATTATTCGCCCGCACAGGCGGGGAATCAGCGCCGCGTGGGCGGAGCGGCCGCAACAGCCGCAGCATGACGGAACCACTCCGTCATGAGAACACGGCGCCCGTGGCTCATGACGGAGTGGTTCCGTCATGAGCAGGCAAGGGGTTAAAAAGAAGGGCTGTCTTGCAGGCTTCCTCTCAGGTGTTGTAACCCCCCTAGACCTCGCCATTAGGCGCTAATAAAGAAATGGTCGGTTAAGCAAAAGCAGCGTGTGAGGAGGTTAAGAAAAGGTGACGATTAATGTTTCTGTATCATGCAGTTACGCCATATCTTTACTTGTGAGGAAAAAATGTTTACACCCAACACACATAACTGTCGAAACGTCTGTTATACATATAACTGGCAGAATGTCTGTTACCGAGAATGATTTCAAAGGAATGTATTTCCATTGATGTGCCACTGGGCCAGTGTGTCTGGGCATTTCACACAAAATGTAGCGAACCTTGCAGTGATACTACACAACTTTTCAAAACGCCCTCTCTTACTGTCCATCAGAGAGGGAATGGGCTGGCACTTCTGAGGATAGGGCGAAGACAAGCAGCTGGTCTTGTTGAAAATCTGTTTTACCTGTGAGTATTTTACTATTATTAGACATTGGATACAGGGCCTACTGCAGTTCAAAGCCATCTTAAAGTTATGGGCTCGCGTATTGCAGATAATGCCTGTTATCAGAAAGTTTCAAGTGACTCCATCGATTCAAGGCAATACCGGTTCCAAAGCTGCCGTAACAGTTGCTAATTGCAGACATGTGCGTCTCTTCGGGGAAGCAGGCACTCTGGCTCGAAGGCTCCTTTCTTTTTCGCCGTCTGCCCCCCTCTCCGGAGTGCAGCACAGGAGACCCCCTCCCTTCAGCCGGGGAATCACAATTGAGGGAATTAAAGTTTGTTTTTTAGTGGAGTGGCTAAAATTACGGACAAATGCCATCCGTTAACACGGCTATCACGGACAACGGACATTAGGGCTAATTTACGGGCAGTCTTTGAAAATTACGGACGGTTGGTCACTTTAGCCCCTTCCTGTCAATTGGTTTCTGCTCAGAGACCAGACCCTTCCTCATAGGTGGTTCCTCTTCAGAGGGGAGCATCTTTCCGACAGGGGGCTCCTGTTCTACCAGTATATACAGAGCTTCTGATCAGTGTACCAATGCGACTCCCGCGGGCGGTCCTGCTAGCGTAGTCTTCGCTCCTGCCCCATGTATGTCGCTCCAGCTCTGCTGCGGGACTGACCGCTCCAGTTCTGCTCCATTGGGAGCCACCAGCCCTCATTTTGGGGGACCATCTCTTATTTGATCTCTGCAGACATTTCCCGAGAGCAAAGGAGGGAAAACACAGAAAGACGGAAGAAGATAAAGATGGAAAAATCGTCACACTGGGAGAAAGCAGGAACCTGCAAGAGTGAGATAAAGCGGCAGAGGGTGTCTGGTCGGTGGATTAGAGAGGCCTGAGGTGGATTCAGATCCACACAGCCCCGGTATGCGGCGCGCTGACATTTACAAGCGCCGCCCGTGGCTTTGGGTCCTGGCACTCATTATTTTACAGATTAACCTATGGATGAGCCCCGGCACCCCTTGCTTTTCTTTGTCTTTGGGGTGTTTGCTCCTGCGGCTCTCTGGAGCTTCTTTCCAGGATGCATCCACCACGTAACCTGTGCTACGCCCGGGACACACAGCATGGCTTCCAGAAGGCAACACCCTTGGTTGAAGGACCTACTCCTACATACAGCCATTGCCAGCGGGACAAGCCCATTCACAATTAGTTGGTTTCTTAAATTTGAGATGTACAGCTAGAATCTAATTTGTCAAAGGAAAAAACAAACATATGTTGGTTAATTTATGAGAATTAATTTGTTCACTTCAGCACAAACAGGAGTACAGCAATAACTATAAATATTTAATTTGAAAAAAGTGCATTTATAAATGAGATTTAAAAATAAAAAAGTCTTTTTAACATGAGAATGGAAGTTTATAAAATTAATGTACAGAGCCTAAAGAAAGGCCAGAAATATAAAGCGGCTTACGTTAAATACATCACTCTTTATGCATTAACAGCTGTTAGGAGTTTTGGTTTTGGAAGTAATTCAGGGTTTCAGTGAAAGAGAATGAAAGATGTTGTTTGCCTAACGTTAATGCTTAACCTTCCAAGCCAGGCCTTGTCGTCACGTCTGTTGATCTTGGCTCCCCTTAATGGCAAATGACTTGTACCTGCCACATTTCACCTCCGGACATTACTGCTCTCCGGTGCATGGCGCGCGCGCTGAGCAAACCCCAGGAAAGCGCCACCCAGCCTTGATGCTCACTGGAGGATGCAGGGACGCTGGCTGCTTCTGGTAACCCTACACAAACAGCGAGCTAAAACCTGCTGCCCCCTGGGGTCGACTCAATGTCTGCCGTGGATAGATGTCTATAAACCCTTTGCTGCGGCCTAAGGGAAGGGCTGTGGAAGGATAGTGGCGCAAGGAGGTGACTAAACCTCTTTTACACACTGACTCGGAGGCCTTCTTTGGGGGGAAGCACTTAAGGGCTCCTGGACAGCCTCCTCTGTTGACTGTTGTCTACCACGGATGTTCCAAGCGCTCCATTACTTTTGCCCTCAAGATGGACACGCAACGGTCTACTATTGGGCATCTGAGTATGCGGGGGAGGAACGCCAAGGCTTACTTTGGAAGTGGGCCGGGGGGAGACGTGGTGGGGTTGAGGGGGGCCTCAGGCCTGTAAATACCGGAGCTGGTAATCCTGGGTTCACAAACTCTAGACAGGCTAATCCTGGACCCAGAGATCCCAGAGCTGTGTGTAGTGCTGTGAGCGGGCAGGCCGCCGGCGCATCTGTCAGCCCTGCTCCCGCACACTTTCCCTCGCTTTCTCCAGTCTCTCACTCCCTTCCGCTACCATCCACGCTATGGCCCTCAAAGTAGCCTCCACTCCCAGCAGCCCTTGCAGCAGCTCTTAAATGGATGCAGAATTGGGCATGGCATTCCCAGGTCCACGTGTTATTCCAAATTCCAGGGGAAATAACTCCCAATCCCCAGATTTGGCTGAAGGAATAGCAGGCAGATTGGGAGATTCCAACACCCACTGGTAACCCCACAATCCAGAGAACTCAAAATGGGGGCCCTAGTGCTGTTCCTGTAACATTGGTCCTGTAGCCCATGCTATCATGTGGATCTCAGCTCAAGCGACATTTATGACTTTGGGTCTCTTACAATTTACTATACTTTTGGTAAATAAAGACTTAGTCAATGCCGCAGGGGGGGGGGGGTTCTGTACAAAAACAATGTGGCATTTTTACTATTATACACCTGGCCCTCTATGATTTGATTACATTTTTATAAAGCGCTGGTTCTCCCAAGAGGGCACCTAGGCGCTAGGGAATGGCAGATAGGTATACAGGCTTAAAACATGGAGGACTAAAGACCATAAGGAAGCTAATAGAAGAGATACGTTTTCAGCTATTTCCTGAAACTAAAATAAGATGATTGCGTTTGATATTCAGAGGAAGATGATTCGCGAGATGACAGTCAAGGAGTCAGAGGGAGCGCCCTTTCAAGCACCAGCATTTGATGAAAGAAGAAGAAAAGATTTGTAGATGAAGCTCCTGCTTACTGGATGTGTTCTGCGGAACAGAGCACTATTCGTAAGACTCAGGGCTGTAAATGCGATTCTTTGTTTAATGGGCTCCCATTGCAAGCGGGTTCTTAGACGCAAGACATATTTCCTAAGGCCAGCTACTTCTTGGACAGGGAGGTTTTGAACTGTTTCCCGGTATGGAGCTACCTCATGTTGACAAGTTGAACTCCCTTCTATACCCTGCATTAAGGAACTCTTTTAGAATAAACTACCCCCCTAATCTAACCCAAAACACCTAAAAAAATCTCAAACATAAAATCCTCAAGCTAAATAAAGAAACTCTCATCACTGACCCCTACTTCTGTTACAAAAAGGGAACTTTACCAAATGATTTAATCTTTTTCACAAATCAGTGTGCTCAATGGGTGAAAGTGTTATTCTCTCTACTCAGCATCGCCGCAACCAAGAAAATCCCTCGCGGACATAAACTCACTTTAGCATCCTCACCTATGTATAATGCTGAAGCCACCATCTTTATCTATAATAATGGCACTGTGCTCATCCAGACATCTGACCACAATCTGGAACTCTTCATCATCTCTTCCCTTAAATTAAGAATAAGCTAGACACAGCCACTACTCCTCTAGCTCCCTCGCAAATACCCACTCACCACTTTCCAGGCTACAACCTCATCTCCCCGACCACCTCCTCACTCCTATTCTCACCTTTTGGACTCCCGTTCATCCACAGGTACAACTGCAGTACAATTTACCCCTTCCTATTTAGACACCGCTGACATTGCCCATCGACAACAGCATCCCACCACAATCTTACCCAGGCTCATAAAGTACCCGGTACTAACACGCCTAGCAACAGGGGCAGTTTACACACCACCCCCTCTTAACCTAGCCTCACTAAGTCGATGATATTAGACCCCATCCAAGATCGCATCCCCCAAACGCCCTGACCCAGCCACTTCTCAATATTACAGTGCCTCCTCTAAACAAAAGCCTTGTAGGAGCCGCCTAACCAACACCATGCTTGATTCTTTAAAATCAGATCTACAGATGATTGGGGCCAGCATCCTTAAACTAGTGCATATCATCACCAACCTGGAACAAAATTGGTCGCTACATATGATTCACTCTCAAGATCACATAACGCCACACCACTGCCAGCCATGCTAATGCCAGGACCACTCTATTGAGGTGGTGCTGCAAACTGAATCCTGACAGCTCCTCCCAGCCAAAAGGCTAGTTAGACAGTGATCAAATAATGATAAACTTTCTCTCCTCACCACTTTCAACCCGGTTTCACTGACCACGTCATATCTACTGAAAAAATTCAGCCTATTATCACTCACCCTAGGAGGGAACACCACCACAGCTCTACGAACCTCAAACAAGTACCCATCACACATATTACTAAGATAACCACTAAAACTGTCCTCAAATCCTCATTACTCAATTGTCACTCAGCGGTGAAACATGCCGCTGACATACATTATCTTATACTTAACCTCAATCCTGACACCCTTATACTAAATGAAACGTTGGTTGAACGAATCCTCATCCCCAATCCTCGACATACTAATTCTTCCTCTGGGACCTAAACCTTATCCAAGCCTACAACAGCCCTACCCATAACAAAGGGGCCACCTTAGATCTAATAATTGCAAAACCAAACACCGTACAAATTGAATCCATCCTGCCCTGCGACTGGACCGCCCACCATTGCATCACCTTTCTCATAGCTGAAAGAAGTATTATCGAAAGTGGCCAACCTTTGAAAGCTAAACACTGGGTCGAGACACATGTAACATACACCCAATCATGCTGTTGGAAATTAGCAAAGGTAGCCTGCTCCCTCCCCCTCACATGATTGACACTCATGACCTCTTTGATGATTACTTGAACTCCATGTCAAGGATCATGGACAGTATTGGTGGAGTGGTGTGGGTCACTGGTTAGAGGCGGCAGACCCGGAAGCAGAGGTCAGCCCGGGACCAGGGTTCGATTCCCGACGCGGCAGGGTCTTGGGGCCAAGGTCAGCGGACTCGATAATTCTCGCCTCGGTGCCCACTCTAACCATGGATCCCACTCAGCAACTCTGGGCAATAGCTTGCTTAATCTCCACTTACGGCCCCATCAGCGCCGGGGATGCTTGTCTTCACCTTGGAGATGCCCAGTAGGGACCATCTCACAGGGAAAGCCAGGATGGGTTCCCCAGTGGTATACAGCGCCGGGACGCCCCGTTGCTGGGGCAGCTGTGCGCTTTACAAGTATACAACATTTACATTTACATTTACATTATTGCCCCAAACAATGAAAGTGAGTCCCGTACAAAATATCAAACCCCTGGTTTAACTGTAACCTTAACCAGGAATTCTGATGCCTCAGACTTGCTGAAAGAGCATGGAGACTCATCCCCTCTATACTTAACCTCAAACTCCTTCGACAAAGTCATAGCACCTACAATAATCACATTATTCGTTCCAAAGCCGCATTAATTCGTTATCAGTTAGACACAGCAATCAATCAACCAAAAAACTTTCGAAATTGTCAAAAACCAAACAAACTGGAAAAGCAATGCCCCTTCGTCAGACAACAAAACCCTACCTAACAGCAAAGCCTTTGCCAAAAAAACAATGGTAATCACCATCGATCTGCAGAACATTATGCAACTCTTACGGTTCCAACCCACTCCCACATTCCACCCTTTCTGTTCAGAAACAATACTCAAGAAACCTAAAAACAATGTCGCCTGGTCCAACTTTATAGCCGTCAGTGAAAGTGACATCTCAATATTGCTGCTTTCTCTGAAACATTCCAACCTCTTCAACAATCCTCTTCCAGCTTAACTCCTCAAAGAGATTACTCACCTCCTTCTCCTCTCTTGGACTAGGACTGTCAATGCTTCACTTACTTAAGGCTCCTTCCCTCACTGCCTAAAAAGTGGCTAGGTTACTGCCATCTTTAAAAGAACCCAAGTTTGATCAATCTGATTCCAACAAGTAGTGCCCTATCCCCAACATCCCAACTTTGGACAAACTCCTGGAAAAATGTGTGCATCTAATCTACAGCTTTGAAATCACATTGAGCAATTCCAACATCTCGATTTACGTCAATCTGGTTTCAGATCAGGCCATAGCACTGAAACGGCCCTGGTACACATTGTTGACAATGCTCTACGTGCACTCAATCAGAACAAAACTTGCCTGCTAATGCTACTTGACCTGTCAGTGGCATTTAACACTGTCAAATATGATAATCTTCTGAACTTATTAGAACGCAGAATGTCTCTCTACGGCATCTTATTTAAATGATTCTCCTCATTCCTACACAACAGATCTCAGCGCATCCTAATCCACCATGCTCTATCCGAGCAATCCTCTGTTACGCTGGATGTCTCGCAAGGTTCTACTCTTTCCCCTATTCTGTTTAACCTGAACATGGAGCCCTTAATACTCAGACTCTCACACATCTCCTACTAAATGTACACGGATGACACTCAACCCTACATGTAAATTACCTCTCCCGAAGACATCAGGATCCTCAATAGCACCCTGACAAAAACTCAACACTGGTTGACTTGTAACCACCTCAAACTCGATGCACAATAAAATGAATTCTTACTAATCTCTCCAAATGGGTTGGTCGAGGACCTTCTGGCCCTAAGAGATATAGACGCACCCAGGTTGGCGGGCAGGAAAATACCTGCATTAATGTTTGCAGACGATACCCTGCTTCTGTCCAGGACCCCTATGGGAATTGGAAGAATCCTGGATGGATTTGCCCTATTCTGCAGGAAAAGGAACCTGGTCATAAATGTGAGCAAGACCAAATACATGGTTCTCCACGCGAATACTATAAACCGCCCCACGCCAAAACTGGACGGTCTGCATTTAGAACGGGTGAACATATTCGATTACCTGGACTTAACACTTAACAACAAAATGAATTGGGGCCCCCAGATTTCAAAAGTAAATTTAAAATTCGCACGGATAACTGGGGGAATCATAAATATGCACAAAAATAGCCCACTAAAGCTAATTAGCCCATTAGTGGAGATATACAAGGTCCAGGCGAGGGGGGTTGTGACTTACGGTACTGAACTATGGGGCCACAACACAGTCCCGATTTTAACCAAGTCGGAAAACCATTTTACTAGACAATTATTGGCACTACCCACGAGTACACCTATGCAGCCGCTCAGGATGGATCTGGGTATACATCCAATTGCGGACCTGGTTGCATCACGTCCGGTCATGTACTGGCGACGACTATGGAGTACTCCCGAACTTGCTAGTTTTCGGGAGGAATTGAAATCTATCCTGTTAATCCCTAAGGCTGGCGCTATTCCGTGGCTAGCCTTTGTAAAAAAATCCCTGAGGGCAATAGGGAGAGAAGATCTTTGGCTCACACCAGAGGAGTCATGCCCTAACCTTTCAAAAAAGTCACTGGCTAAAACCCTGGAGGAATTCAATCTGATACAGGTCCTACGGTGCACGAATAGCACCAATCTGACCTCGGCATTTCTCGAGGTCAAAAATGGCTATAGTTTTGAGCCCGCATTAGATTTGATTCACCCGGGAATCGCTAAGAAACTATTCATACAATTTAGGCATGGTTCTCTGCCTCTTTTCTCAAGAACAAACAAGTGGGTTGGATCTAGCAGATACTCCTGTCCTGGGTGCGGTGTAGAAGAAGAGTCAGAGGTCCATGTCATCTTTTTTTGTACAGCCTACTCAACCCCCCGCCGAAAATGGATCATCCAGCTCGCTAAAAATACGGGGGCCAGGAATTATAGAGATTTGTTTAGGCTGTTGAAGTATGACCCATCCCCCTTATTTGTTACCGTGATAGCCAAATTTTTATTTTCAATGTGGTCAATGAGAAGACGACTATTATCACGCTAAGGTATATCTTGTGTCATACCTCTCAAATATAGTGTTTTTTCTTCTTGTTGCCTTGGCCAATGTGTTTGCTTATATGTCCTAGTATCTACATTTTTATTGCTGCACCATTTTATTATATCTACTGTTTTGTAATATTGTGATTTATGAACTTTTATGGCTGATAGCCGAAATAAAGTTTTCTTGACTTGACTTGACTAATCTCTCCACCTGGAATCACCCCTAGCATCGACGACTGGTTCCCAAATCTCATGTTCTTGATCTGAACTCCACACATCATTGACTCAGCAAAATCTTTAGTAATAATACTGGATGATAACCTATTTATTAAAAACCACATCAGTGCCTGCACCAGAGAAGCTAACTATTAACTACAAGCATTAAGGAAAATAAACCATTCCTTCCAACATCAGATCTCAAAACAGCGGTTCAAGCCCTTGTGATAACCAAGTTAACCTATGGCAGTGTCACCCTTGTGGGCCACCTTAAAACTAAAGTTGCACCATTGAAGGCTACTTTCAGTGTGGCAGCTACACTCATCACTGACTCAAAAAAGGGCTCATATCACCCCTGACCTCATATCATTAAATTGGCTACTCTATGAGGCTATGATCCATCTCAAAATTGCCTGTATGTCCCACAAAGCTCTTCACCACAGCATTTCCACTTACCTGGCCCAGAAACTGACTATCGGGCAGAAACAAATCTTCCCGAAGCACAAGCTCCCTTCTACTTAAGCCTAAAAAATTTAACAAAAGGATGACCAACAATCGAGCCTTTCCCAGAATCGCCCCAAAAATGTTGTACTCTCTTCCTCCGGAGACCAGATCCAACCCTTCACTTCCCTCTTTAAAAAATAAGTAAAACTTCTACTATCAAACAGATTCCTCTCTCAACAAAACTACACCTCCCTCTAATCAGGCGTGATGTTATTTCCTGCGTATCTGAGTTCATCATGACATCCATTAGAGTTAGCCCATTCCATTACCTTTAAGGGACTATTTGCTCCTATCTTGCCTCTTATTACTCGCCTCTGGACCTATGACCTATTTTACCAGCACCTTGTTTATTGATATCGTTTTTTATTTGTGCCATAACTACCTCTCTCTGTTCTTATAAAGCGCTCTGACACCCGAATGGGTCTTGTTCACACTATATAAAACTCTAACAATAAATCAAAACAACATTTTCGGTTTGGCTCGGGAGACTTCAGGTAGGCCAAAGTACTGAACGTTACAATAGTCATGTCTCGACACCATACATGCCGACACGATTTGGATATGATGCTCCTGGTATACATAAGGTAACATTTTTCCAAGGAATTTTAAGATATGGGAACATTCTATGATCTGGCTTGTAAGAATGAGCGTGCTGTCCAAGTTGATTCCAAAAGACTAGGCTTTCTTAAAGGCCCGGAGTCTTCTACCAGAGAAGATGGCCATATACACACCAATGTGTGATGTTTGCTAGCACCATCATTTCACTTTTAAGAACGTTATTTACATCAAAGTTTTTATCCATGATAGACATTTTGTTAACATGCTTGTTCATTTCTGTAGCCTGACTGTCGTTCTGGACAAATAACTGTGTTTGTCTGTATAAGAAACTGTGTTTGTCTGTATAAGAAACTGCACACTCTGAAAGATCTAATCAGGTAGACCAGCAGACTTACGTAAATGCTAAACGCCATGGGTGACAAAGAGGACCCACACTCAATGAAGATAATGGATGATCGAAAGGGAGGCAACGACCTGCATCTAATTATTTTAGAAAGATGCAAATCAAGCTTCAATAGAGCTCGAGATCCTTATTTCACCAAAGTGGGCCAAAATCCACTGTAACAGAATCTTCCACTAGATCCAATAAGATCATGGCTGCTGAGTCACCCTGGCCATTATGGCTCTAACATCATCAGGGATGAAGGCGTAAGCTGTTTTGGTTCCCTTGCCAGGATTTACACCTAGCCAATATGGAACCAGAGTCAGATTTTTCAAGAATTTTTGTGAACTGTTGAGAATATGTCAGACTTTCTTGCTGAATACTGGTAGCAGAATATTCAGTCAATAGTTGTGTCCCATTGAGCCACCAAGGTGTCTTTTTTTAAGAGGGTGTCAGCTCCTGTTTTCTCTCTCTCGATGTGAGAGAGGGATTCATTAAGTTGGCAAAAGGAAAGTATAGTATTGGTGCAGAAGAGTGGAGCAAGGCAATGAGCAGAGACCATTAAAGAGACTAAATGTATGTTCCCCCGTGATAATCCAATTTCATCACTATTGGTAGGCTAACACTCCCTCCATGAATTAGATAAGAAAGTTATGTTGTGAATGTGCCTGGGGGACTCTGCTATGAGCTGCTTTTTATTTATATTTGAATTTATTTTCTAAACTGCACTAAACTCTCATAAGGCTCCTGAAATGCAAGACTGGTGGTGTAGTTGCAACGGGGCTTCAAAAATAACTTTAACCTGGATACGGTGAAGGTAAGGACCCTACAACATGACTGCATAGATAGCCCAATTTAGGTTGATGTAGCACTTTAAGGTCAAATGCATATATAGTCCCATTTAGGTGGATGAAGGACTTTAAGATATGACTCCATAGATATTCCGACTTGGGCTGGTGAAGGGCTTTGAGATGCTCCTTATAGTTGATTGCTTCTGAATTGGAGCATTTACTTCTCCAGTTAAGTTCTACTGTTCTCAAAACAAGACATCTTTTTTAATTCTCCAAAGAAGTATATGTTGGATGACTTTCTGCTTTGCCCCTGGAGAGTTGCTAAAGGGATCTCCTGTTCGAGCACCTTATTTAGATTGACTACGGTCTCGTGATCTGTGTCACACTTTATATTTGGGTTCAGAAGGAGTTCCAGGGATATATCAGTCTTTGCAAGATTTCAGATTTTTCGTTGATGACAGGTTTTCTAATGGTGGGCTATTGTTTGGGCCAATCTTATCGGGGGTTATTTGGAAGGTGATTCAATAGTCATCTGTCTGTAAAAGGGGCATGCATCTTTTAACTGAATTGTCACATTTTATGCCCAAAGTCGATCTAAGATATAACCTTTGATGTGAGTCGGTCCTGAAACAGGTAGTGTGGACTGCAATGTGTGGGAAAAACCCTGTCATATCATTTGTATTATCAGCATGGGTGTTCAAATCGCCTAAAATAATCATTCAGGGCGTTTTAAGTGTGTACTGTCCAAGAAGACTACAGAGGATGACAAGTGGGTCGACTCCAAAATTAGGGCTCAGTAGGGGAGCAGAGACATTAGAGTTTGCTCTAAAGAGATAAGGCATCGGCACTACAATGCCTCAGTGTCTTTTACATTTTCAGTACGAATCACAAGCCAGCTTGAGTAATCCTTGCCGACTGCTGCCATTCCAACTCTTCTACAAGGAGGCCGGTCGCAGTGGAAGATTCTGCGTTGATAGCCTCTCACTGGATGAAATTCGTAAGAGCTTAGTTGGCTGAAGCCTTTGCTGCAGAGAGTCCAGGAAAAAATGTTAAACCCTAAAGTCAACAAAAACGCAGTATCCAAACCACAAAAGGGCCACCTGGGTAAAGAGTTTAGTTTCGGTGTCCGGTTCTGTAACCTACCATACATCCAGTAACTGGTGTCCAGTTGAGAAGCAGTTCAGTGCAAGGACCAGTTAAGCGCTCAAATGTCCTTAAAAATTCAAAACTGGGCAGCTATACTTATGGGATTGCCCCCACAATCAATCAATCAAGCAGTAGTTTTAAAGCGTGGCCAATCGCCCAATAGAGTATCCAGGCGCTTGCAGGTCCCGAAGGCTCATTCAAACAGCCAGGTCTTGAGGGCTCATCAGAATTCCGGAAGTGATGGGATGGTCCAGAGTTGCATGGAAAGGCTGTTCCATGTCTTTCCTGTGCTGTGGGAGAAAGAGAATGAAATTATTGCATCAGGCTACATCCAAGGGTTTTAATCATTTACCCGTAAAGACCATGCAATTTACAGAACAATCCAACAGCTCAGCTATTATGCTGATCTGATCCTCGGTTCCCCAAGATCCAACAGCAATTATCCTTTCTGCTACGAACCATCCTGTAATAGATGCCCTGTGCTGTACTGTCCCTAGAAACGTTGTTCTGAAGAGACCCCGTACCAAGAGAGGGTCGAAACGCCGTCGACAAAAAAACAGAAGAGAGAGCTTAAAATAATGTATTCCTTATTGTGTGCAGCTCTCCTTTTGATGTTTTTTTTCCAATAACCAATTCCCCACTTTTTCACTTGTTTTCACTTAATGCTCACTAAGTTAGGTTATGGTCACTCCACTGGTACTCACGTATCACTCACATTGTGCTATTCTATGCATAACTTTTTAAAAAATTTGTGTAATGCAATACATTTGTGATATAAGCTGTGAATGCATAATAAATGCCACTTACTTCGGCTGGAGTAAGTAAAAATTGATTTATTGTTGTGATGGGCTTGCTTAAACACTATTTATGGTACAGTGTACCTGGACCTATCCAAAGGTTGTATTGGATATTAATATTGTGTATCAAATTGAGTTTGCGCAAATAAGTTTATTTTGCATATCCAAAAATTGTTTAATGAATTGAGTTCCTTGTGAACACTTGTTTTTCTGGCATTAGTGCTTACCCAGTTCACAAGGACGTATGGGCTGCTCTTGTTTCTTGAAATATGTGGGAGAAAGAGCGTCCTCCACTTCTGCTTCAGTAGATGCAGAGAGTATGGGCAAGTGAGAGAGAGGCGGAGCATAGTCTTCTTGAGGGTTTGTGAAAATGTAGGCGGTGGTTAATGTAGGCAGTTCCTGGGTTGTGTAGAGCCATGTGTGCGTATGTCAGCAGCTTGAATTGGCATCTCTTCTATATGGGAGCCAGCGTAGTTGCCGGAGGTGGGATGTGATGTGGGTTCGTCGGGGAAGGTCGAGGATGAGTCTGGCTGTGACGTTCTGTATGGTACGAAGTCTCTGTAGTAGGTGTGCGGCGATTCCTATGTAGAGAGGGTTGCTGTAGTCCAGTCGGCTAGTGCTGAGGGCCTGTGTCACAGTGCTTCTCGCGTGCAGGGGTAGCCACTTGAGGATCTTACATAGCATGCATAGATTGAGGAAGCAGGTGGAGGGGACAGCTTTGATCTATGATTTGATGGTGAGCTTGTTGTCAATGATGATTCTGAGGTTTCTGCTGTGGTTGGAGGGAGTGGGTGCCGGTCCTAGGTCTGATGGACTCCAGGAGTCATTCCATGTGTTGCTGCTATTGCTGGTGACCAGTATTGGTGTCCGGTTAGTATTCAGCTGCAGGCAGTGGCATACCCTTGGGGTGCCGAATTGCTACAGTTTCCATGAGTGGGAGCACAAATGAGACTGGACTTCATTGGACCCCGAGGCTTGACAAGTTTAGTGTAAGGGACCAACCACTACTTTCAATAAGAATATCTCTGCAACTATTGCTGCTCAAAATATGACCCACATGGCTCCAGAATTAGAACACCCAGCAAGAGGCAATTAAATCTCATCTCACACTGAGTCTGTGATGTGGCAAGACCTCCGGATCCTCTAGGGACTGGAAAGATACAGAGATCAGCAAGCTATGAGGTGGGTTGAAGACTATACAGGTTCACCAGTGATGATGCAGGAAGACATCTCTGTTGCTTCTGAACCCAGGCATGCTTCATTTTGAGCTTGGTCTTTGTCTTGATTCCAGGCAAGCTGGGCTGTCAGGATTTTGGAGCTACTCAACAGTCTTTGTCCTTGAGTCATCTTCCAGGCAGATCTTCAGTCAGTGTTTCTCAACGCAGGCCAGTACTGCTCTTCATCTTCCACAGGCCTCAGCAACAAGGTGTTACAGGTATACAGGCATGGTCCTAGTCTAAGGTGGAGGGTTTCCTCGATGTCCATGCAACATACAACTTAGTGGTTCAAGTCAATCTATATTTATCTTTATTCATGGCAAAGATGGGAATGCGGGAATCAACCAAAAGAGTGTTATTTTCAAAATTCAAGCTCTTTTTCTACTTAGGGAAAAACGGTCCTTCTTTTTTTTTTTCTCTTTCTGGTGGCTTTTTTATATTTCAGTTTGTCGCCCTAGGTGGTACGGGTTTGCCCAGATGTGGGTCCTCAGCACACTGTGCCACTAGAACATAGAACAAGTTGTACCCGGCTGATGAGCCCGTAACTAGGGTGAAACCGGTCCTGGGTTGCTTCTGTTCCGGTTCAGGGAGGACCTGGTTTTGCAGTCCGGTTTGAGCTGTTCCAATTGGAGCGGGGTCAAGACTGATTTGCACATAGCTGGGTCCAAACTGTGGTAGAATGGTGTGTAAAATAATGATGGACTGGGATGCAGCCCGAGTAATTAGCAGTGGCTGAGATTAATTCGAGCATTACATCCATCAATTTTTTGTACAATTTAGATGTCCGCAGTTGGTGCTTTGATCTTTTAGGTGCTAGATTTTACTAAACATTAAAAAAATTCATGACTCCGGTTCTACTGATTGGATTTTTGTTGTTTTGGATTCGAATAATTTATTAATGTTTGCTGTATTTTCCTAAATTGGTCTGGAATTTTTCTTTTGCTGTGTCTTCATTTTATTAATGTTTGTGTACTGCATGAATACTTTAAATATTGCCTCTAAGTTAAGCCTGATTGCTTTTGTGCTAAGCTACCGGAGAAGGTTACGCACAGATTGATTTAGTGACGTTTGGGGTTTATCCTGACAGGGATTGTGGCTGTTGCTTGAACAGGGGTCACCCTCCATTCAACCAACCTCACAATTTCTCACAGCTTCCTTTCTGAATTATTCATATGGTGCAGCCTCTAGCAAGACATCATAAGCTAATAAGTCCAAGTGAATATATGTCTTTTTATCAAGATATCTGATTAACTACATATACACTTATATCCTGTAAAACTATTATTAGTTATAAGATGCAGACTATAGACTAAACCCAAAATGTTTAAAAAATCTAGACTAGCCCTATTATAGGTTACTGCATCAAAGTAATACAAAGATCTCCTGTAGGTGTATGACTGGTAAAAACATCTTGATTAAACCAGCCTCAGGCTCGATTGAATCTTTGTGTTTGGTGTGTTAGATGCATTCACTCCTGAAAACAAAAGATATTCAGTACCTTAGTAATCCATGCTTGAATGCGAGGATCGCTAGCATCAGGTCATTAGCGCATTATCTGCAAGTGAGCAATCTGGACCATGAGAAACACAAAATGATTACAATTCTCTAGATAATACCCTTATTAATTAGTGCCTATAGCTGCAGAAATTTTACCAAAAATTCTTTCCAGAATGGTTGCAGAAAAGGACATGATGCAAACATATGAATTTGAAGATCATTTATTTAACAGCATTGTGAGAATTGGCTGGCGGTCCTTGTATCTGAATTCCATTGAAGAACCTTCAGCGCTGTAATGTATAAGTCCTCTATCTTTGAATTTATCCAGCAAAGTGACTTAGTAAACGCTTGTAAGGGAATCAGAAGAGAGATCGTACTCAATATCACTGGCAGGCCATTCAGATCATGTTTTAGCACATTAGGTATTGACAGTCGTGGCCGGCATGACTCGTGGGTGGGGGGGGAGCGGGGGTCACGCGGGGAGTGTGGGGTGTTAATTTAAATAAAAATACAAAATTAAAACGAACCTTCGCCTCCGGTCCCGCGTAGCGCCTCCTTCTCTCGCTGCTCCGAGTCCCAGGAAGCAGGTAGATTCCCTCTCCTCCCCTAAGCCAACCACAGCAATGGCAGCGTTGTGATTGGCTGAGACACCGACCACACAGGCGTCCATGAGGATACAGTTTTCTCTCAAAGTGGAGAAGTGTGGCTCAATGATAGGAGCGGCAGACCCTGATGCAGAGGTCTAGCCCGGGACCAGGGTTCAATTCCCCGCCTCGGCGGGTCTTGGGCAAAAAAAAAAATTCTATGGACCTGATAATTCTCGCCTCGGTGCCTATTCCAATCATGGAGTCCCACTCTGCAACTCTGGGCAATAGCTTGCTTAATCTCCACAACGGCCCCCACAACGCTATGGATGCCTGGCCTCCACCTTGGGGGTGCCCAGGAGTGGACGTCTCACAGGGAAAGCCAGGATGGGTTCCACAGCGGTATTCGTACAAGCGCCTTGAGACCCTTGCGGGTGAGTAGTGCGCTATGCAAGTATCAAATTTATTTACATTCCATGCTGGCTGCATGCAGCCTACATGGAGAAAACGGGAAAGTGCGTATGACTGGTTTGGTCGGCCCTGGGGCCGACCAAACAGTCAGCGCCCACAACAGTGGGCAAGCCACTCCTCCCCTGCCCTGCAGCACAACCGCCCACCTGCCCGCCCCCTATCATAGAATGGTATTCATAATACTATTTATGTTTCTGCTTCTCGCACTGCGAGAAAGCAGTGGGGCGACGCTCCTCCGCCCACGTGCAGGGAGCCGCCCCTGGGTATGGAATCTTAAAGAACTTGAATAGAGTAAATGTATTGAGCCAGCATTTCAGAATATGCATGCTTATACAGAATCCTACAAAATTGCAGGGATAAGATGGGGATGTACCTTTGAATTTGAGAGTTTGATGGTTGAAAATAGTGTCAGAATTATAAATATTAAAAAAATTACAGCAAGGCAATTACTTATTTTGTAGCTCCTTTAAAAGGTTGAAGCACCCATTTTGGATAGCTGATGGACTAGTTGTTGGTTGGATTAGAGCCACTGTGATGTCAGAAATCTCCCAAAAGCCCCATCCTCAGGTCAGGAAAAGACAAAACTAGACAGGAGATGGAGTAAATTTGTTTGCAATAGTTTTAAGTTTAATTTTATTTTGCACAGTTACTAAAAACCATTGCAACATTTAAAGATAAGCAGTAGGCCCAGTATTGTGCACCATTAAAATCTATAAAACACATGCTTACAAATGCTGTACAGTGGTTAAAATTGTGAGGGCGAGCGTTAGCAGGAATCATTGGTTCACAGAATAAAGTGCAGTACAGTCGCTAATAGCGTTACTGAAGCCAGATGTGTGCATTGTGAAGTGCCATTAAGTGCATATTGTAACCTAAATTTTGGCGAAAAGATAAGTAAAATATCTCCTCCCTTGAGTAATATTCTTTCTCCAACACAACCTTTGTTGCTGTATTTTGTGACTACGTCAACGGCAATTCCAATAAACACAATTTTTAAAGAATTTCTTTTGACTATTTAATAGTTTAAGTATAAGTATATTTGTTTTATACCTCACTTCTTCTTCACAATTTTATCGAAATATTTATTGGATACATATATACAAACATATACAATATTTACAATACTTACATATGACAAAGAAACTAAACATCTACATATCAACAAAAGCCCTATTTTCAACCAGGATGCCTATGGGCTTATTTTGCTACAGCATTCCTATATATCGAAGATCACTCATTCAGAGACACTTAGAGATTTTGTTGTTACAACCTCCAGATTATTTAGAGTGCTCTTTCCAAATTAATTCCAAAACACAAAACACAATCAAGCGAGTGTCTTCAAAATCAATGTCTGGCATCCTGGTTGAAAATAGGGCTTTTGTTGATATGTATATGTTTAGTTTCTTTGTCATATGTAAGTATTGTAAATATTGTATATGTTTGTATATATATATCCCAAAAATATTTCTATAAAATTGTGAAGAAGAAGTGAGGTATGAAACAAACATACTTCTACTTAAACTATTAAATAGTCAAAAAAAAATCTTTAAAAATTGTGTTTATTGGAATTGCCGTTGACGTAGTCACAAAATACAGCAACAAAGGTTGTGTTGGAGAAAGAATATTACTCAAGGGAGGAGATATTTTACTTATCTTTTCGCCAAAATTTAGGTTACATTATTAGTCCCGAGGCATTGTTTTCTTTCATATACTGTTTATATACCCAGATGCCGGAGGGTTATTGATTTGGGTCCCCCCCCCGTTTTTGAAGAGGTTAAGTGCATATTGTTCAGTTGTTAGAGCCTACTCAGAGTTTATACCATAAAGAAGTGCCCATAAAGAAGTGCTCCTTCCTTGTTGCGATTGAGAGAAGCCACACCCTGTTTGCGAGTCAATTGCTCCACAGACAGATTATTACTTGTGTGGCCGAAGTTGAGTTGTTACTTTAGGCATTTTTTGTTCGGCCAGCATAAGAAATGTTACTGTTCTGCAGTTCATTTTGCAAATTCGTTTGCAATAGATTCCAATGGGGAGAGTGGAGACTGGGCAAGTGGGTACACTGGCAGACTGGGACTAGGCACTCACAAATGTTACGTCTAGCCTTCCTTTGTTCCCCAGCATGCTTCTACTGCTTCTCCCATGCCTCAGGGTATGTCCTGGTTACTCTGATGTTCATCAGTGTTGTTGTTCTCAGACATCGGTGATGTGTTGCAGGTACTTTTACTTTTGGGATTCATATGACTTACTGTGAATGTCATAGTCACACTCTTCGCTGGTTCCTCTGCTAACTTTGGCTCCTTATCTCCCGCATTAGGCTAAGCTGTTGCCTCTGAGACCTTATAATATATCCATAGCATTATACAGCTGCCTGTCTTACTTTTTTCCTCCTAACCACTCTCTCCCCCACAAGGTATATGTCCACAAACACCTGATCTGTGTGGAGGTTTGGGACACGTGTCTGCTTTCAGCTACTACCTTGATTCATGACACATTCGTCCTTGGGAAGTCAAAACACTCGAGGAACTGTAGAGTGTTCGGATTAGAAGAATATCTTTGTATCTTCTCAGTCTTGAGTCCCTTGATTATGCTGCACCATGCAATGCAAATAGAAAGAAGCCTCTTGACATGATGTGAATGTCTTCTAAAATTCGAATACCATTAAATAGCAATTTGTGGGGGTCTTCAAAATATGCATTTATAACCAATAAAGCTAGCCGGCGTTTGGCTACGTCCTACCAGACATTAAAGTGAAAATTTGGAAGATTCCAACATCCCTGGTCCAGGGCAGCTAGGAAAAGCAAATGGAGCACCTTGTTTTTTTCTGAATTATGTTTACATTTTCAGTGTGCATATAATAGAAGATGGAAGACCAAACAAGCACATTTCACAGAAAGAGGGACTTTCTCAGAGAATACAGCAGTGATCGCCTGTTAGAGGCCCAAGAGATAAGCACCATCTCCAGTGTATACCAAATGAAAGTAAAAAGAAACACAAGAGTCTAAGCGCAAGAGGAAGGGGCTCAATAAACGGGGAGGCGGCTAAAGCAATTGTAAGAGGCGTTTGCAAGCTGTTATCGGCCGTAAAGACACACATTTAGAATTCCAAATGTATCATCTTACATTTTAACAAAAACAGAGTGTTGTAACCATAGTTTATAGACCATGAAAAAGTTGGCACAGGAAATAGATTCTTTTCTGGTAAAAATGTCGGGAGAAGTGCTTAATTTTGCCACAAATCCTCATTATTATTAAGTATCCTACAAAAGAGGAATGACAAAGAAATTGTCAAAAAGTACAGGTGGAGTCACCTACTCTGATCCCAGTATAATATTTGGTCAGTATAATATTTGATTATTATTCAAATAGCTTTATCTTTTCTTAAGACTGACATAAGAAACTTTGACATTAAAATTTGAGTTATAACTACAAACCTAACTGGAAAGCCAGACAAAGAGCCTGACATCTATGAGTCATACAGGTCTAAACTGCTTTTGATTACAGACATCCTTTTATTCAAATGGGACAGCACTCTTTCTAGAAGACATAAGATCAAGACTGATGAAACCAGAACGAGAAGGTTTTTTCATAAACAGAGAAGCAAGAGCTAAATATGTATAAAGTGTGAAATATTGCAAACATAAGTCATATTTACAAAATTCTTCTCTCGCTCTGCGTGCTTGATGCCACTAAGGGGTTTGACCATAAAGATTGTCAACAGGCATTTCTGGTTTTTGATAAATTTGGCTTTGGCACAAACATTCTATTTAATTTCCAAAACCCAAAAGTGTGGATCAAAGTAGGTCTGTCGCTGTGTTCTTGCGCATACCAAGAGCACGAGCCAGAGGAGTCTAGGCTCTGCTTCAGTAATGGAGGCGCTTTCATGCTTCTGCGCGTAAAGTACGAGCATGGAATATATCTAAATGTTTTGGGATCCTATATCATTCTCTAGGGCCCCGATATGACGGATTCCCCAGATGTGTTTCCAGAGTTAGAACACAAACTTTAATTACTCTCAGAAGGACATATTGTCAGGCATTTAAGAGTTAACACAGCCTGATTTCATGGGAGATCATACAAGGATAATGTACCAAACGAGTGGACACCCCAGATAAAAAATGTATTTGCAGAAGAGGAGAGGGCTTGGGGTCTCATGGCTGGAGAAAAACACATATTTAAAATTAAGTTGCTCCCTCGGCTCTTATATGTATTGCCTTCACTGTGTACTTAAATAGCACCAGTCACAATTAAAATGTTAAAACACTGTTTTCCATGTATTTAGGTTGGCCACATTCCAAGAGTCTCGAGGAAATCATGTCAAGTGACTCAGAGCTGAAGACTTACAACCTCGGATTTTCTTACATAAAGTTTGGCAGCACTTTACATTGAATTATTGGAATGAGCGGTATGAATTTTAAGATATCAACTTTCCCATCACTGTTATCTCTGATGTGTCATAAACCATATATTTCACCAGCCCCTGACCATATCACATTCTCTAAATGGGAAGATGGGCACAGTAACCTCTTGGCTGTTTGTACAATGAGAGGAAGCCTTTAGATTTACAGATGTGCACTTAAAAGGGAGTGTTTTGCAAAATTCAGAACTCTTCCACTGGTGACACTTGCAAAGATCAGGAGCAACAGATTAAGGAAAGCAGCAGATTTTGAATCCTAAGTCATTCAAAAATGAAGAAGAAGTGCTACATCACGTTTGTAAATGGCGGCTCTTGATTCTGACGTGGAGAAAATTATATTTCCTTCCATAAATACCTGGTACCTGGACCAAGAAATCCTTATTAAGACTTAGCAAGATATTTGGACCAGAATGGGTCAACACTCCAAATATATATATATACAATATTAAAAATGCATGTACTGTAATAAAAAAAATATAGTGCCTACTCCGTTTAGGCTGAGGGGCACATTTGGAACATCGTAGAAAAGGCGTGGCTACTATACGTATATGATCCGTACCTCCTGCACCGGAATATATCTCAGAGATATTGGAAGGAGATTATAGTACTAATAAAAGAGGTCTGCTGGATTCAACTACCTGTTGAAACCTACTGCTAATTTCAACACAAGATAATGGAACATATGCACTGCTTTCCATTCCAGTAAGTAGGCAACTCTTCAATTACTGTTGGCAGCTAGAAAAATGCTGGCGCACAGATGGAAGCAACAGATGAGCCATCTGCTGACTTATAATAAGGGGTTCATGAGGCACATCATACTGATGGAGAACATCCAGCTGAAATGTACCTGAAACATAATGTTCCAGAGAGACTAAAAAGTCTGCACCTGTACTTCTCGATTGGTAGAAGGGTTTGTTTCTCCAAGTATTTACATTCTATATTTAAAATCCTTATTCACCAGTCCTCTGATTACCAAATTATTAAGGCAAAATTGGAAATCTACTGAAAATATTTCAGCCGTGGTTAATTCTGCAGCAGACTCCCCTGTAGGAAGCAGGGAATTCTGCTATACTCTGACGCCTCCAGGTCCCTGGATTCTGTCAGCAGTAGGTCGAGTTCTAACTCTCCTTTCGAAAACTTTTAAAAAAATGATTTGGTTCTTCATCAGCTGAAGATAAACTGAGAAACGCGTCAAACCGAATAGAAATGTTTGAGTGTAAACGGGACGAAACTCCTCAAACCCTGATAGAGGCATACTTGGCTAAATGTGATTGGACTCCAATAGACTCTTGCCACGCTGAACTCCTCGATGCCCCCATTACACTCACAGAGCTCCACCGAGCCTTAAGGGAGCTGCCCACTGGCAAGACCACAGGGCCCGAAGGTCTCCCCTTGATCTTTTATAGAACGTTCCTCCCCAGCCTTCAGGAGCTCACGTTGGCACTGTTAATTCATTCAACCAAGATACTGGTCTCACCTCCACTATGGCAGGGTGCAGACAGTGAACGCCAGATTGCACACCTCGTTGGAAAGTCTCATCGTCACAACATCCTGGCTTACATCCTCTCACTGGATTCAGAGAAGGTATTCAACAGGGTGAGCTGATCCTTTCTATGCACAGTTTTGGGCAAGATTGGCCTAGGTCCTGGAATGATATCCAAGTACATGGCGACGTACGTATCCACGACAGCCTCCATGCGTCTCAATGGACATCGCATGCAGCCTATTAACCTAAGCAGGGGCACCCATCAGGGGTGTCCATTATCGCCCCTGCTAATCGCCCTGATATGGATGATTCTACAAAATCAGCCTCTTTGTGGATCACTTACTCAGCTGCGGCCGGTGCAGGTAAGAGCTGTGGGGCAGTAGAGCCGGGTGGGTGGGATTTCGACAGACGACCACGAGGGAAAATTAAATCAATAAATAATTTTCCTTTGTCATCGTCCGTCGAAACCTCCCCGCCCGGCCCCACCGCTCTTACCTGCATGGGCCGCTGCTGGACTTACTGCTTACTCTCACCCAGCCTGCCACTTCTTCACCGGCCATTGTCAGTTGCCTTGCAGCCTTTCAAGCGATATCGCGCTTTAAAGTTAACATGACGAAGTCCTATGCATTGAACATTCCCATACCCCAACAGAACCTGCCACCCTTACGATCACTAACCCCCTTGCAATGGGCAATGCTTTCAATACGATACTTAGGTCTTAACCTGCCCCCACGTTGCACTCTTGGAAGCGAGCCAATTGGCCGGAATACCAGTGTTCCATCCTGGGGGACCTCTGGCACTGGAAGTCACTCCCCACCTCATGGCTAGGTCGAACCATTGTCATAAAAATGAATGTCCTCCCCAGGATATTATACCTCTTTCAAACTCTACCCACACCCATCCTCGCTGATGACATCCTGCGCTTACAGCGAGACATATGCACCTTCATTTGGGGAGACAAACAACCCCATAAACTTAAATTCTTTGTTAATGCTGCCTAGGGATAGGGGGGTGGGGGGTTGGCTTGCCCCAACCTCCTCAAATGCTACTGGGCAGCCCACCTTTGCTTCCTTTCTGAATGGGTCGTTCGCGAAAGCATTGGCTCCATATGGATAGAGCAGTAGTTTGCCGCCCCCCAAACATGCCCTGCCCAGAAGTGCATACATTGCTACCCCCACCAGAACTGTCCGTGAGATTTGGGAAAAATTAACATTGAAGAGGGGCTTCACCACCTTCCTATCGCCCAGCACTCCGACTGTACGAAACCCTGCTTTACCCCAGCACTCCACCCTCACACATTTGGCCACTGGGAAACCGGCGAATGTAGAACTTTGTGTGGCCTCTTTGTAGGTGGCACTATCAAATCTTTCGAAACATGCAAGCTAGACTTCAGGTCTCCTGAAAAATCTTGTCTGCAATACTGCAAACTCCGACACTGGGTACTCCCCTCCCCCCCCCCCAATCATGCTCAGGGAGCCACCCGGGCTCTCACGCCCTTTGAGAAGTTGGTGATTTTGAAGGTACCATAAGGCTTATATCCAAAACCAACCAAGTCGTTCAACGCCCACCTGCCTTCTTCCACATCAAGCGCATTGGTATGCTAGTACCACTGAGGGTATCTCACAAAACCAGTGGGAAACATTCTGGCGAGACATAGCACAGGTATATAAAAGTATATCCCAGCGTGAGATTATGGTACAATATACTATACACTGACACCATTCCATGCTGTTTCCCCTGCGATCTCTGCTACCTGCTGGTGCTGCGGTTTGGCACCGGGCCATTTTCACCAAGTTTGGTGGCCTTGTTCCCTTATCACCACTTACTGGAAGGAGATTCTTGGCCATATAAAATGCATTGTAGGATTCCCAATCCCTGCATCCTATCTCACACTTATACTAGGCTTCCGCCCTATTACGCTTGAAACTAAGGCACATGCGGACTGGCAATGTATTAACCGCATGCTAGGCGCTACAAAACAGCTCATAGACCCAGCTTAGAAGAAACAAATGGACCCTCCCATCGCCTTCTGGTTTACGCGGCTCTGGAATGTTCTGGCAATGGAACGGTTATCGCATAGGTTTGCTCACACTGATAAAACGTTTGCTCTTATTTGTCAGCTGCTGATTAACTACCTCTCCTGAATTGAACACACCTGCTTCACTCCGCCCAAGCTCAAAGCCTACAACTGTTTGACTAGGAGGTCAAACTAGGAGGGAACTTATGGTTTCGATCCTTGGACAGAACCACCTGCATACTGCCCAGCTTCTGGGTTATTTCTGACATACTCAAGTGGACGGCCTACAATGGGCTCGGCCCTTCCGTGGATGCACACTGAACTGGTGCCTTTAGTCTCTATAGTGTTGTTAATTATTGTTTGAAGACGTATATTTGCTGGTTGTCCACCATCGTATTGTTCTTCATCTTATCAGTCCCCAAACCACACTCATGACCTTCTTACTGTTCTGTTTGCCTGTGTTATGCTCACTATACGCATTGTGGTACTGAAACTGAAACCATGTTGTGTTATACTTTGTGTTAAAAATTGTAATACAGAGATTCCTAGCAAAAAAGAGATGTGTGAGGCAGTTGCATCGAGCAGGATGAAGCCACTGATGAACAACAAGTCTATTTCCACAGTGCCCTGGTTCGGTTAAAAAAGCTTTCTTCGCCAAGCGCATTATGGAGTCTAGCTGCTCTCAAAGAGAGTTCTTTAAATTTACGTAAGACATGTTCACCTGCGACTCTACCATCTGCTGTTACTCCTTCATAACGAGCTTGGAATGAACTTTCCTCATACCCTGAGGAGAAGATCTCTCCTGTCTATGCGGAGTTGGAGGCCCAGCTGGACATACTGAACTCTTCAGCAGACAGCTGCCAGAAACCCCACAATCTGGGCCACTCGAAGGTCGCCATCTTTGAAACGTTTATCTAGGTTTCAAATGGAGTCTCCGAAGACCTAACGAAGGGGAGCAAGTCTGCAGGGTCTACTTAGCATCAGTCCACCCACAAGACCTAAATATCTGACAGTCTGGACAACAGTTGCAAATAAGCTGCATACATTCATCAACCACTCTTAAACGTAGGTGCAGTCCCGAATAGGCTGAGGTACAAGCTAAGATGCCCTCTTCTGAAGGACCGCTACTGGAAACCAGATCGGATGCAAGCCTTAGAGTTCTGCCTTCCCTTTAAGGCCAAGCTCATCATAGCAAAGATGATCATGTGCGCCCTTCAGGCCTGAAAGGAGTGTCAAGTCGCCCCGTGGCTATTTTGAATTATCTATATTTGGTGGTAGAAGATGGAAACAAGAATATCCCAGAAGCCTTTGCCAGCTGTATATGCAAATTCTAAGTTGCTGATCGTGCCATTGTCCAGCAGAGGGATATGTCTGTGTGGTCTTTCTTTGTGGCGAGTGCTGATCTCTCAGAACACAATTAAGAGTCTAGAATATGAAACAATTTCAGTTGTGGGGATAAATCATAGCACACCACAAGCACAAACTCAAGTCTTATGCATCGGTTTCTGGAAACGGTGGAGTGCGCTACTTCAACTAATGTATTGAGAGTAGCTATTGATATGAGACACCTTCCAGGGACAGCCATTGAGCTGTTAAAGCGGCACATCAGCCTCAGAGGCTGAACTCAAGTACAGAAGGGAATACCATCTTAACAGAAAACATCCGCATGAACCCTGCACAGCAGGTCCCAGAGGGAGGCCTCAGCTCCAGAAAAGCAAAACATCTGGGGGAACTGTCTAGGCAGGTGAAATTTCCTGCTTTGTCTGGCCGAATTTCACCAGCAATTCTTGTGCTCCCGGAAGCCCACAGCCAGCGTCAGCATCTTGGTTAGTCTGGAACAGCAGCGCACCTCCTCTGACGTAAGTCTCCCCTCTCTCTCTGTTTGTCTCTTTCTCTCTCTCTCTCGCTCTCTGTCCCTCTCTCTCTGTCTCTCTCTTTCTCTCTCGCTCTCTGTCCCTCTCTCTCTTTCTCTCTCTTTTTCTTTATCTCTCCCTCTCTCTCTCTCTTTTTCTCTCTCTCTTTCTCTCTCCCTCGCCTCACTGCTGGTCCTCTCAATGTTCCTCAAGTGTGATACCCAGAGACCTTCTCAAGCCTAGGAGGGCCCTTGTAGGTTTACTTCCTGTGACCATACTCCAGTTTTGCATGGTTATTCTATGGTTATTCTTGACGGGTCGAGTGAAAAGGCCTCTCTCAGACCCTTAAGTGCTATTTGCTGTTTTATTAGAAATAAAGATTTTTTTAGCTAGCTAATGTTTTTTCTTAACACAGATGTAGAAAGAGCTAAAAATGGGAAGCATAATTCCAGCACCCCAAAAATGCAGACTTGGTGTGAGTGTCTACTATACAGGCCGTTCTAGCGCAGTTGACAGAAAGCAACCACCATGTATTTGTTTTTGAGTTGTATGAAGCGCTGCTTCATGAAGCGCTTCAGGGCGCTGCATGTGGCCAAGAGTTTGATCTTGAGTCGATGGGAGTCCAGTGGCCTTCTGTATGAGCGTGGCCCGGTGAGGTTGGCAGGAACCCACTCCCTGTAGGGGCCTAACCTTGTACGGGGTTTTGAAGCTATACTATGTCACATATACCATACAATAGGGCGTAAACACAGGGCCTTAGAAGTAAAGAGGGAGAGGGGCATACGCCTACAGAGAGCAGAAATGTTAAATATCAAGAGAACTGCTCTCGATAATACATCATCCTTCACCAGATATGTCATCATCCAACCTCACTCATGAGCCCAAGTATCTACCTTCTACTTCCGGTTGCCCGCTACCAGCTGCCAATCTGCACCAGACCAGTCCCGACTCCACTAAAGCATTTCTTTTTTTCTTAAGTGCTGTTATGCACATTGGGGTCACCTATCTCTGAACCCAGCATATAAGGTGTGATAGGCAGGAGTGATACATCAGTGGTGGCCCCTAATTCCACCCACGCCAGCCTTAACACTAAACAAAAAACCTCTAAAAAGTGCAACTTCTTGGTTCTGTGTGGGTTTGCCAGGTGATGGTCGCCTTTACTGTACCAATGTTTAAAGTTGCAAGATGGTAGTGCCCGCTGTAGGGATATCTTGCCTGCACTACACAAACTCTACCTTGGGTTCCCGATCTACTGGCTAACTTGACTTCAAACCATGCTGAATGCCACTACAAGACGACTTCTTGGCCTACTTCACAGCACCTTTATACACAACCAATTGGCTGAACTGTACTGGTGCCCAGTCGCCTCCAGAGTTATGTTTAAAGTCATTTGTCTTGGGGGCATGGGCCTATCTAAGCATAGAAACACTCTCTATCCCTCTTCCTTCAAGAGATAGAACCCCTGCTTCTACCCCAGTCCTCAAAACTCCAAGTTTAGACAGTTCTTGCTTTTTGTCACTTTAGTGTGAGCGTCGGTTCCTTTTCTTTTCTGATACCGAAGCTTTGGTACTCCCTGACTCTCCACACATGCAAACCAATTGCAAATCTTCCCACAAACGCATCAAAAGCAGATACGTCCCTCATCTCCAACCAGCTAAACATCTGCTTTTTTAGCTTTTGCTTCGGCACTGCACTCTACAAAACGTTCATTCATTCAATAATACTTTCGTTTATACTGCGAAACAGGGACTTCATGGTGGCGGGAAGCAAATTTCCACCGACCTAGGCAAGTTTGGGTGATTTGGTTTTTAAGGTGTGGTTTTCACCCACAGTAGTGGTTTCATGGAGCGGTGGTGGTTTTGTGAAGGGGACGGGAATTGTGGTGCTCTGCCATAATTGTCTGCTAGATATACTATTACAGTTATGAATGTGAGAAACACCCTTTTTTTAACCAGATTTTATTGTGGTTTTACACAGTTACATTCGAGACATCAAATGCGCAATACACATTATGTAGAAGCATTTTGCCACATTGTCGTCATTCCCTCACGGTTAAAGTTTAATAATCCAACTCCCTCTTCCACCCCCCCTGTAAGTCGATTCACTATTGATTGCCAGTCTGGGTAATGTGCAGATATGTTGTAGGGTTCACTGCTCAGATATGGTATGGTCATGGGTTGCGATGGGGTAGAGTTCGGGATGCAGCCCTCACTTATATGCTCTGGCCTGTCCAGGCCCCCTATCGCTCAGGTGACGGGGGCGCAAGGGGCCTGCCGCCGTCTCATCCAAGTCAAATGTCCTTAATTCGTCAGCTAGTCCTGACCAGGCCCTTGCTGCGTCCTATGTGCCTATGGCCCATCCAGCTTCCCTCAGCAGAATCCTCTACTCCGAGCTCGCCCATTTTTCGAGCTCTCTCCTCCATGTCCCCACTCTCTGCCCCCAGTCAACTTCCAGTTTCTAGTGATTGCCTGTTTGGCCAGTATAAATGCAAGATCCTGGAATTTCCCTGTCACCTTGGTTTTAGCTGTATGTGGAAACCAGCTCAGCAGGCAGTGATCTGGAGTGTGGGGGATCTCTTTGTCTGTAATAGTTTCCACTATATGCAGCACCTCTTCCCAAAACGCACTGAGAGCGGAAACATTCCAGAACATACGTAATATATGCGCCTCTCTTTCTCAGCATCTGGGACAAGCTGCCATCTCTGCTCAGAAATATCTTCTAATTCGCACTGGGGTAAGATACGCCCATTGTAAGATGTCATAATTAATTAATTTAAAACTGCAGGTTCTGCGAGATCTTGGGAGTCCCTATCACTATGGTCTCCCAATCCTCCTCAAAGACCGGGGTTCCCAAATCCTCTTCCCACTGAAGCCGTAGCCGCTCCATGGACTTCTGGATGTCGCAACGTATTGCCCTATAAAGGCAAGAGATCATTTTGATTCTACCTGCTGACAGAATCACATATCAACAGCAGTCCAGTGCTCGTGGCTCCATGAACCCGGCACCCCAGTGATTCCGAAATGCAGGGGTGAGTGCCCTGTGCGGGAGAAAGTGGCCATGTGGTAGATCAAATTCTGCACGGAAGTCATCAAAGGGAACATCTCAGAGTCCCGAAAGAGATCTCCCATCACCTTCTTCCCCGCCTCTTTCCAGGCATCCAGGCCCGCCCAGTTCCCCCTGTGTGGAAGGTGTCGTAGCATGTCGAGGGGACAGTCAAGAGAGGAGGGAATTCTACAATGGGTACGTTGTAGATATCTAACCCAGCACCGGGCCACCACTCTGGTCTCTTCAGTGTCCCCATTTGGTGTCCACTGTATGCATAAAAATATTTTCGCGAGCTCTGGGGCTGTTGGAGTGAACAGGTATAAGGCCCTCTCTGGGTTCCTCCAGCCATTGGACCAGTCATTAGGGTGTGAGTAACACCCTTGGAGGGTGTTGTGCAGGGGCGACTCTAGTCCAGGATCTCTGTGTCAATGTTTCTGGGTAGCAGCAACGGATCATGGGCCCTTCCACATGCGGCGGGTGGTTGTGTGTCAGAGTCCTCTTAGCGCAGTGTTTGTGGCTCTTGTATCTGACCTGGGTTGCATTGTTCCTGACCTAAGTTCTAATGGACTCAGGTCACCGTGGGCTCTTGTTTTCATCCCTCCCTCTAGTTGGGAGGGATCAGGCCCTAGCCCCTTATAGGCTCAGTTGTTTTTGAGTCCATCCTCCATGCCTCTTTGTGTTTGGTGGCTTGCAAATCAAAGACTAACCCTCAAAGTCAGTATGCGACAAACATAAGACTTTAGGCGCTAACACTCCTCTCAGACCCTACTCTTCTTGCAGCCGGTTTAGAAAACGCTGGGTAACATCTGGAAAGATTTAGTCACATGCGCCTGTGTGTGGAACGCACTCACTGTAGTTTGCTTACTTTTGGGATCCAGTTCAGGGCTAATGTTGGGTCCAAGGTAAATACGAACGTCCCTACGGTTTCTGCTGACGTTCTGGGTCTCGCTGCCAAGTTCCTTGGATCTGAGCCCTCTTAACCACAGATATTGCTACAGTAGATTCAAACCAATTGAATTTATTACTGAAATGCTCCTCCATTTGTGTTGCCTCAATAGCCCCCCATGAGATTGTTTTTAGGGTGCTGCTGACAAGATGGCTCAGTAAGTTGAAGTTCACCACTGACATCCACTATGGTCTTCAGGTCACAAGTCTGAAGCTTGCCAAGGTCAGCTCAGTCTTCCATTCTTCTCAGGTCGATAAGTTGAGTAGCATTAAATTTGGTAACATTATCATTTGTGGTTTTCAGTACTTGGAATTGGCAGAAATTTGAAAGCGATTTATAAAAAAACAAGTTAATTTAGAGAATTATTGATTCAACCCCTATACATCATGCCAAAGGCTGATTTGTAGCTATTAGATAGCTCTGAAATGATAGGGCTGTCCCCGGCTACTGTTTTACTGACATGACCAATATTTTCATGCCAAGACCTGTACAAATTAACAAACGTAGCAAAATATGTTATTTTCTTATTTGATATGTATAAACTCAAAATGGTATCTTAGAGCTATCTAACCTACTCCTAAATGATTTATTAAAGCAAACAAAACCAGAACTGCATGTTAAACAAGCATTGGGAAAGCAAATCAGCCTCCCCTTTTAAAATCAGCGCAGACCTAGCGGCGTTGCAAATGCTTTTTACTGATGCTGTTCTGCAGCTGGTAAAAGGGAAAAAAGCTGGATGATGTGCAGCATATATGTCATGTCGCTAAGGCAGCCCTTTATGATGTCATATATCCGGACACGCGTATCCAAACACGCATACACCTACAGCACGACCCGACCGCCATATTTTTAATTTACTTTTGCAAGATGGCGAACTCCGACCTCAGAGTGGTAAATTAAAAAACAATTAATAAACTGTATGAGAAAGCACCTGTTAAGAAAGAAGCGGGTCGGAAGCAAAGCGGTGCCAAAAAACTGTAAAAAAAGAACATGATGAGGAGGGGTGAGAGAGCAACTAAGGTACGGTAGGTTTCTGGTTTAAATCAATTTAACTGAGCCGCAGGAGAAGTGGAAAAGAGCGACGAAGGAGAGGGTCTACATTAAAAAAAAAAATGTAAAGGCCGGCGAAGAAAGAAATGAAATAGCTGTGGGAGTTAGGGTGCGAGTAACATGGAGAGGTGGGGGTATTTGAAGTGAGAAGGAGCACACTAGTGGGAGAAAGAAAGCACATGAACTCACATACAGTGCTAGGAGAACAAGAAAAAAATGGCTGCCTGAATGCAAGTAGAGGAAGGCCACAAGTAATCCATTCATAACACACTAAAGAAGAAATGCTACAGAGACGGGACTAGTAAAAATGGGAGCAAAGCATTAAATAAGAAGCAGAGGAATGAGTCAATAAAGCCATCCAATCGTGAGCAAGTGGTTGACCCAAATCCCACTATGTGGCTACATGTAATGTATTAGAGACAAGTGGTCTTCCACATAATCAGCTAAATCTGTCTGTTAGCAAGACCTAAAAAAATACAATGAATTTTACACAAATAATTTTTCAGCTACCCGCTCCTAGCTTTCCAAGATGTCAACCGGAAGTCCAATGGCGGGTTTCGTTCTCTGAGAAAGGAGGAAACACTATTTTGATGTTTTTTATGACTTACCAAAAATTCTAGGTTGGACTTCTAACAGATGAAAGGATGGCCCCCGCCTCCGCGTACCTTCTAGCTCAACCTGTGCTAGTCACCTATGCAGAATTGGGCATTCTATTTTTAGGTCTGTGTTTGGCAGTGTAGTCGTCAATTAACCTATTGTTTATAATGCATATAGAGTGGTTGGGCTTATAGCGAAGCCTGTTGCTTACTAAATTCATAGTATGTGGCTGTTGACCATTGACTTACTGGGATCAGCCACTTTCAGCCATTGGCTCCACACTTTGTCAATCATGTCCTGGCTCAGCCCAGTGGAGTATGCACCTGTGCTCCCTCGAATGCTGTTGGTTGTTTATACTTCCGCCTCTACTGGAGTGCTTCATTCAACTGCAAGAGGGACTTCTTTTAATTTTAGCCCTCGCTGCTCGCTCCCTCCCGAGTGTCTCGCTTACTTTAAAACCCACATCCACTGGCTTTGCTAATGCTTGCTCTTTCCGTATACCTGGTGATGTGTGTGTTTGTAGCCTAAAGAAATGCAGCGCTTCCTGCCTGATGGAATAAAAACAGAGACCCCCTTGAGGTAAGGGAGCGGTGGCAGCTCGCCAGCGTCCAGATCACTGGAAAACAGGGATGTTTTTTTATGTAATGCAGCCCTCAGATCGCTCAAGTGGTTCACCCTATAGATTCATTGCCGTTGTTTTTGTAAGGCCTGGAAAACATTTAATCATGAAATCATACCGATTTTATTGGCAGCTTCGTTTGTTTCTACTTTTATAAGGTAACTTTTTTTGTATCCACCATTTGAACCACAGACGTGTGTGTTTGTAACGGAGCAACAACACCTGTCACAAATACCCGAATTAATAATACTCAGTTTATCGAGGACAGAATGATTAAAACCGAGTCACTCGAGTAAACCTGTGATCCGCAGCCTCCCGTCTAGCACAGATGTCTGTAGCAGGCGCATTGACCCACCAATGTAACTTTCTGGCTTGCATTTGATAGCAGTTTTCCTACTGTCCGGATTGAGGCCCCGCCTCCTATCTATTGATTGTGTATTCTGTTTACGTACATCCGCCTCCGTGTACTTTCTTGTTACTGTTAATCTGCTGAGTTCATATTGCTTGCGTTCGACATTTTGAATAGATTTGTGCTCATGCCTCGTGGCGGCGGTGATCCTCGAATGACCTCATGCACGTGCGCAGGGCTCCTCGAATTATTGCAGCCAATGAACAGCAGCAACGGGGCTTATGCCTGACATGCTGCAGTCTGTGAGCCTTCGGTGATATGGCACACACTGTACTGCGGCCGCAGGCGAAGCAAGAGAAATGGGGCGGGGGTGGAGAGAAAGGGACGAAGTACAGCCTAGGATAAGGGGTGGGAAGAGGACACTGCAGATCAGGGGGCATAGAGAGCGAGTGCCAGGTGGTGACAGGACAGGCACAAGGTCAAGATGGCAAGAGATAAAATGGGCCTAAAGACGGAGGCACTAAGAAAGGCGAGATTTCTCCGTAGCGCCTTATAGTTACGCCTCTGTTTATTAGGCGCTCTCTCATCTTGCTCCCTTGAGCTGGCAGGGCCTGGTCATTCTATAGAAAGCTGAGCTGCTTGCCATGACTCACCCCGTAGGATCCCGAACTTCTCTGTGGCTCCATAGTAATTATGGTAGATAGCCACAGCGTCGAGGAGCTATACCTGCACAAGGACAGTGGTTCCACGTCATGCAAGGTAGAGAGGGACCATAAACTCTGTTCCTTACATGTCATTTGTTCCCGTAGGGTTTTCTTAATAAGTGGGACAGTGGTAGCGTTATTCCACCGTGCTCACCTAATGTACAAATGTACCGGCCTACAACATAGCGCTTCGTCCTTCCACCTGAATATTTGAATGAGAAACAATTAGGGAAACCTCACCCAGGAAAGGCAGAATACGAGCATAATAATTTGAAGAAAAAAAATAAGAACGCGAAGTCCACACAGTTCAGAAAAGTGCACTTATAATACTTGTCTAAACTGTGTGGACTTCACGTTCTTATTTTGTGGACACATCAAACCAGCACCTCACAGCAGACAAAATAACTTATTCCATGAACAATCTTATATGCGGGGTCATGTAACAACAGAAGCACACAGGAAAGCATAAATGTATTTCAAAGAGCTCATGCTGTATCGCCTTACACTCCAGACGGAGTGCCGGGCAGCACATTCTTCCCATTGGTAATTTCTTTAGGGGCTGTGACATGAGGCCTGTTTTTAGGTCGAACGGTGTCTGGTTGCTAAAGAGTTCTTGGGGATATTCCAAAAGCTTCCCATGGAATGCCTAATATTAGCTTTGTGGTTTGTAACTCACATTTGCTTGCTTTCTATATGCTGGCTTTATTTATTTCAGGCTGTCCAGCATGTCTTTGTCCCTTCGGTAGAGCATAGCCTGTTTACCACCTCTCTGACCTGCTCCTTTTATTCTTCCACAATTGTTCACTTTCTATAACTCGGCCTTTAAATCTTGTTCTTATCTTGTCACATTTGCCGTACATTCAAAAAGAGGGGTCAAATGTCAAGCTCTGTCTTCAGAGGGAGCTTGGTGTTTACTTTTCTTTCTCTGACCTCAAAGTGAGATTGTGTGACAATCTTGCTGCATACTGCCGGTGTGTTGGAGGAAATGCTGTAGGCCACTCTATGCCTCTCCTCTATAAAACACTCTACTCCACTCTATTCTACTCTACTCTACTCTACTCTATGCCACTCCACTCTACGACACCCCACTCTGCGACACTCCACTCTATGCCACTCTACTTTACACCACACTATGACACTCTATGCCACTTCAATCTAGGCCACGCCATGCCACTCCATTCTACAACGCTCCACTCTATGACACTCCACTCCATTCTACGACACTCCACTCCACGATACTCAGATCTATGGAACTCTAATACTTTGCATGCTACTTCACTCTACAACGCTGTACTTCACTCTATTCTACTCCACTCTACTCCATTCTATGCCACTCCACTCTACTCCATTCTATGCCACTCAACTCTACTCCATTCTATGCCACTCCATTCTATGCCATTCTACACCACTTCACTCTAGGTCTCTCTACTCCACTCTCAATCAATCAATCAGGGAATTGTAAGCGCGCTACTCACCTGTGAGGGTCTCAAGGCGCTGAGGGGGAGGGAGGGCCCGCAGATCTGTTTTGCCGAAGAGCCAAGTCTTGAAGGTCTTCCTGAAGGTGTTCAGGGAGGGGGCGCGTCTGATGTCTGCCTGTAGCTCGTTCCAGGTCTTGGTTGCAATGTGAGAGAAGGATCTTCCGCCTGTTCTGTGGATGCGCGGGGTTTCGGCCAGTGCGAGGTTGGAAGATCGGAGGTTTCTTTTGGGTATGTGGAAGTTGATTCTGTCGTTGAGGTATTTGGGTCCTTTGCTGTGTAGGCATTTGTAGGCATGAGTGAGGATTTTGAAAGTGACTCTTTTCTCCACGGGAAGCCAGTGGAGACTTCGTAGGTGTTAGCTGATGTGTTCATGTCGGGGGATGCCGAGGAAGAGTCTGGCGGCGGTGTTCTGTATTGTCTGGAGTTTAAAGAGTAGGGACTTGTTGATGCCCGCGTAGAGTGCACTTCCATAGTCCAGTCTGCTGGTGATGAGTGCGTGGGTGTCTTCCTTGACTCAGGGGGGATCCACTTGAAGGTCTTGCGGAGGGTGTTGAAGCAGCTGGAGGTGACGGCATTGACCTATTGGTTCATGGTGAGTGATGAGTCGAGTATGATGCCAAGGTTCTTGGCGTGGTCTGAGGGGTAGGTGGGCTTCCGAGGGCAGTGGGCCACCAGGTGCTGTCCCATGCAGAAGGGGTGGTACCGAGGGCGAGGACTTCTGTCTTCTCGGCGTTGAGTTTCAGGCAGCTGTTGGTCATCCAGACTGCGACATCTTGCATTCCTTTCTGGAAGTTGAGTTTGGCAGTGGTGGGGTCTTTGGTGAGGGAGAGGATGAGGTGGTTGTCATCGGCGTAGGATACGATGTTGAGGCCGTGTTGTCGGATGATGGCTGCGAGGGGGGCCATGTAGATGTTGAAGAGGATATGGCTCAGGGATGAACCCTTTGGTACTCCGCAGGTGACTTTCGGGGGGTCGGAGAGGAAGGGTGGGAGTCTGATTCTTTGGCTTCTTCCGGTGAGGAATGATCGGATCCAGTCCAGGGCTGTGCCTTGTATGCCTGCGTCGTGTAGTCTGGCGACTAGTGTGCGGTGGGAGATGGTGTCGAATGCCGCTGATAGGTTGAGTAGGATGAGGGCGGCGGAGTGGCCTTGGTCCAGGAGGGTGCGGATTTCGTCTGTGGCGGTGAGTAGGATGGTCTCTGTGCTGTGGTTGCTTCGGAATCCGGATTAGGACGGGTCGAGGACGGCGTTCTCTTCAACGAATCTTGTCAGTTTCATGTTGACTGTTTTCTCTGCAACTTTGGCTGCGAAGGGGAGGAGCGAGATGGGCCGATTGTTCTTGAGGTCGGTGGGGTCAGCTGTCGGCTTCTTGAGCAGGGGTCTGACTTCTGCGCGCTTCCAGTCGTCTGGGAAGGTGCCTGTTTTGAAGGTGGTGTTGATGGTGCATTGTAGTTCGAGTGCGATAGCGGCCGCAGCTCTATGGTAGATGTGAGGGGGCAGGCGTCGGTGGGGGCCCCCGAGTGGATGCTTTTCATAGTCGAGGCGGTGTCTTCGGCTGTGAACGGTGTCCAGTTGGAGCTGGTGGGCTGGCTGGTGTTTCTGGAGGGCGGGGAGCCGTCTGTGGCACCTAGTGGATGGTCGATGAAGTTGTCGTAGAGGTTTTTGATCTTGAGGTGGAAATAGGTTCCAAGCTTGTTGCAGAGGTCTTGGGATGGGGTGATGTCTGTGGCTTCGCTGCGTGGGTTGGTGAATTCTTGAATGACACTGAAAAGTTCCTTGGAGTTGGTGGAGTTGGCCAGGATTTTGTTGTGGATGAAGTTCCTCTTGGTGGCTCCGATCTGGTTGTGGTAGTCCATCATGGCGTCCTTGTAGGTGGTGTGATTTTCGGTTGTCTTGGTGTTTCTCCAGTTCTTCTCCAGGCGTCTGCAGGTGCATCTGGCTTCTTGGAGAGCGGTGGTGAACCAGGCGGCTTTCCTGGGCGTTGTCTGTCGGGGTTGCGTAGCAGGGCGAGCTCATCTGCGCAGTTAGAGATCCAGGTGTGGAGTTCTCTGGCTGCGTCATTTGCATCGGGTGCCCAGGTTTGTTAGTCTCGGGTGAGGGTGGAGTTAAGTTGCTTGTTGGTAACCTTGCTCCAGTTACTTCGTGGTGGGCGTGGGGCTGGTTTGGGTGCCTTGGATTTGTTGACGGCGAAATGTACGCAGTGGTGGTCGGTCCATGGCGGCTGCGTTGTGGGGCTGAATTGGACACTGTTTCCTGCCGCGAAGATAGGGTCGAGGGTGTGTTCTGCTCTGTGGGTCGGTGTGTTGATGAGTTGTTTAAGTCCGATGCTGACGAGGATGTCACGAAGGATAGTGGAGTTGAGGTCGCTGGGGTTGTCGAGGAGGAAGTTCAGGTCTCCAATGAGTATGTAGTTTGTTGAGGCAATGGCATGGGGTGTGATGAAGTCAGTGATGGTGGTGGCGAAGGGTGTTCGGGTGCCGGGGTGTCTGTAGACGAGGGTTCCTCGGAGTGTGGCTTTGGGGGTGGTCTGGATCTCGAAGTGCAGGTGTTCGGCAGAGGGGAAGGTTTCGCTGGAGGTGGTGAGGCAGAGGGTGCTCTTGTGGGCGATGGCGAGGCCCCCTCCTGGGTGGTTGGGGTAGTCTTTCCTCTGGATCTTGTATCCATCTGGGGTGGCGGTGCTGATGTCGGGGGCAGAGGAAGCGCTGGTCCAGGTCTCTGTGAAGTAGGCGATGTCGGATGCGAGAGAGTCAAGTAGGTTCCAGATTTTCATGGCGTGTTTGTGTACGGAGCGTACGTTGAGGAGGATGCATTTTAGGGTGTCGCCAATGCTGGCGTCGCCAGTGTTAGAGGCCAGGGGGGTGGTGAGGGTCTGGTGGCAGTGGAGGCAGGAGAAATTGCCGTGGGTCGTTTTCGGCGAGGCCTATTGGCATTCTCTAAGTCTTCCAGGGTTGAGTGCGAGGAGGGTGGTGGTGTCGTAGCTATGGGTAGTGGGAGGTCCAGTGTTCCTGGCGCTGGCCGCAGTCGGGTCACAGACAGGCGCAGATGGGCTTGCCTTTGGCGTGCCTTTGGTGCGCTGGCTGTGTGACTGCGCAGCGGCCGCCATTAAGTAGGGGAGGTGGGAGGGAGGGGAGGCTGGGAGGCGGGAGCAGAGTCATTCCGTGGGGGAATTCCCAGGGGGAATTCTGGGGGGGAGGGGCTGCAAGGGCAGCAAAAGGCGAAAGGAACAGGCGGGCACGAGAAAATAAAAACAGTGGTGAAATAAGAGCAAGACACAAATGGGCACATTAACAGTGGCACAACAGGGAACAATTAAGAAAAAAAAAACAGCTGAGAAATGTTCGGTGGTTGCAGGCAGTCTGGTCCCAGTTGGAGTGGGCAGCAGGCGCAGGAGCGGGCAGCAGCCTCGAACCTCTCAAGGAGGAGGTCGGGGTTCGGAGGCAAGAGACGGCACAGTGGAGCTGCGGGGAGAGTGGACCTAAACCGAGGGTCAGAGGTCTTACTCGTGCTCCCCTACAGCGGCCGCCATTAAGTAGGGGAGGTGGGAGGGAGGAGAGGTTGGGAGGTGGGAGCGGGGGAATTCCGGGGGGGAATTCCTGAGGGAAATTTTGGGGGGGGAGGGGCCGTAGGGGCAGCAGCGGCGGAAGGCGATAGGAACAGGCAGGCACGAGAAATTAAAAACAGTGGTGGAATTAGAGCAAGACACAGATGGGCACAATAACAGTGGCACAACAGGGAAAAATTAAGGAAAAAAAACGGCTGAGAAAGGTTACAGTGGTTGCAGGCAGTCTTGTCCCAGTTGGAGCGAGCAGCAGCCTCGAACCTCCCACGGAGGAGGTCGGGGTCGGGAGGCAAGAGCTGGCATAGTGGAACTGCGGGGAGAGAGTGGACCTAGACCGAGGGTCGGAGGTCTTACTCTATGCCACTCCACTGTACAACACTCTACGCTACTCCCTGTCACTCTACGCCACTCCACTAACCACGTTCCACTCTATGCCACTTTACTCCACTCTACGCACACTATGCCACTTCACTCTATGACACTTTACTCCACTCCACTCTATGCTACGCCACTTCACTCTGCTCCATACTACGGCACTCCACTCTACGGCAATCTACTTTACTCCATTCTACAATACTTTACTCCACTGTATGCTATGCCACTCTACTTTACCCCACTCGACTCGCCTCCATCTGTCACTCGATTCTATGCCACTCCATGCCACTCTATATCACTCCACTCTATAACACTCCACTCTATTCCACTCAACTCCGCACACCTGCACTGTACACCTCTCTACTCTAAGCCCCCCTGCTATAAGCCCCTACATTATACGCCTCCCCATTCCACGCTTCCCCACTCTGGGGCACTCCACTCTACGACACTCCACTCTATGACGCTCTGCTCTATTCTATGCCACAACACTCTATGCCGCTATACGACTCTCTACTCCACTCCACAGCACTTTATGACTCTTCACTCTATGGACCCTCCACTCTGTTATACTCCATGGCCATCCATGACACTCTACGACACTACACTCTACGACACTACACTCTACAACACTTCACTGTATGCCACGCCATTCTAACCTACTCCACTTTAAGCCATTCTACAACACTCTACCCCTCTCTGTGGTGCTCCACTCTACGTCACTACACTCTACAATACTGCACTTCACTCTGACACAACACTCTGCGCACCCCTACTCCACTCTATGACACTTTACGACTCTTCACTCTGCGACCTTTTACTCTATGATACTGTATGACCCTCTACGACACTCTTCTACTACCCTACTCCACTTTACAATATTCTACCCCACTCTATGTTTCTCCACTCCAAGCCACTCCAAGCCACTCCACTCAACACCTCTCCCATCTATCACTCTGTGACACTCTACTCCTCTCTACATAACTCTACTTCAGTCTGTGACACTCTGTCTCGACACTCTATGCTCCTCCTCTCTACGCCACTCTACATCACTCCCCTCCACTCTACACCACTCCAGTCTACAACACTCCATGTCACTCACCTTCACTCTGTTGCACAACACTTCACTCTACCCCGCAACACTTTACTCTACAACACTCCCCTCTACAGCTTCTAAACTCCTCAACACTCTATGCCACTCTATGACACTCCAGACCACGACACTCTACTCTACTCCACTTGTAGCCATGCTGAACCTCAGCCAAGCTGATGTACAACACGCCTAAAACACATTGGCAAAGCCAATAGCTCTTGCACACACGAGACCTACTGGTTTTGTGAATGTTTGTTGAATGTTGATGACCAAGCCTTCTTTCTGTCTGTAGCTCCCTGGCATTTATGGGAACAGGTCGTGGGAGGCAAAACGAGCGAGAGTGACCAATTGAGAGAGTGAAACTCAATGAAGTGAAAGAAAATAGTTTTTCTCCCTCCATACCGTGCAAGTATGATAATAATGCTTTCTTGGATGACGGGTTTTGCATCTATGGCAAGCATGTAATTGTTAAAAAACCTTAGCCATTTTGCCCCATTTCATAGAGGGCTTAACTGGTTCCAGCATAAAAGATAGTGGTGCATTTGCCAATGCATGTGTGTTAATGGCACATGCAGTTAGTAGAACTAGGTAAGTGCATCTGATGATCCACTGCTACACAATGCTGGCTCAGTGCTCCTAATGGGATGAAGTCTTGAAGCAACGAACAAACCCAAAATGGCTGCTGCGGTGCGACGCGAGTGCCAGGAGGTTTGCGGCACACAGGTGCTCCTCCACACTTCATGCAGGAGGACAATTTCAGCCTTACATGGTTGAGCAGTCATCGCTAAACTAAAATTACAGGGGGCCTGATTTAGAGTTCAGCGGACAAGTTACTTAGTCACAAACATGACGGATATCTCGTCCGCCGTATTGCAAATGTATTATATCCAATGCACTGGTAATGTGGCGGACAGAATGTCCGTCACGTTTGTGACGGTTACGCACCTGACGAACTCTAAATCAGGCCCAGACTCCTTTGCCCACAAAGCAGATGTCAGAAGATCGGCAGATGATCTAGTAATGCTTTGGTAGTGTTTTTTGACCGAAGATCTAGAGCCAAGTCAAACAAGCATTGATGCAGTAACTGGCGACAGTGCGATTGATCAGAAATGAGCTGAAGAACAGGGTGAACTCTAAGGGAACTGTAGCTCAGGGCTGACTTTAGCACAGACTTTAATAGTTGAGCTCTGGACTTGTGACTTACCTGGACAGTTAGGCCAGCTAATCAGAGGCCTAGGCACATTGTTTAAGACACCAGGGCACAGTACAGCGGTGCTCGCACAACATAAAGCAAGGTGATATTATTATCCCCTTCGGTTGATAAAACAAACACAGCGCGATAAAAGGGCGGAAACAGGAGGCGTAGTGAAAACTTTCCCCGCTAACTGAAAACTCCCCTGCTGGGTATTTCTTCCAGACTATAACTTCAGTAGCCTAAAGCCCGTGGCTATTGCGATTGGTAACCATAGCTGTTAGGAACCTGGCATGCGCAGGTGTTTGTTTTCATGATAGGCCAGGGGGGTAATGAGACAGGGTGTGATTACCATTTGTGCAGCAGGTGTAGTGGCACCAGGGCTCAGAGCTCTCAGGAGCCCATTGAACCCTGAAAATGCTGTATATTACTACCCAAGCAGCAGTGTAAGGGGACATTTTCCTTGCTTGCACTAGGGCCCGTGGCATCCTTTCTACCCTAGTGGAGCCTGCTGGAGTGCTCCGTGTGACCTTACTGGTCTTTCATTGAATTCCATTAGGGTCAACTCTGCTTCCCCCTTTCTGCTCAACTGGACGATAAAATCTGCTAACCTTTGAGCATCATCATTCAACCTCGCCATGGCAACACCCAATCACCCAGCAGTGATGTAATGAACGCCCCGCTTACTCATCTTGAGTGAGGGCCGCCACTCTGCCTAATGGGCGGGTGAACTGAGTCTCACTAAAAAGTTAGTTGTTTATGGGGCTTTTCTGCCTGCAGGGCTGCTGACAAACTGCTCATAAATAAGGTTAATGCTTTGATAGAGGGGGTCGTGGGGTGGACTGACATGCACAGCAAAGGAAACAAAGTAGGAGACGTGATGATAATAGGGGAAACCACAGAGAGAAAAAGTCAACATGAGAGAGAAAGGTATGAAAGGAAGTAAGGATGGGAGACAAAAGATGGGTAGATGCGGAGAGAAAAGAAAGAAGGAGAAGAAAAAAGAAGGGGAGAGGAAGGAAACGTGAAAAGAAATAAGGAAGAAAAGATGAGAGGTAGGACGGAAGGGGTAAAGAATGAATTGATGAAAGGCTAGCTAGATGGATGGGTGGAAGAGTAAAAGTACTGATAGGTGAAAGGGCGAATCAATGGAAATGTTAAAGGATGGCTATATGGAAGGATGAAAAGATGGTGGAAGAGCGAAAGTATTGATGGTGTAAGAGTGAAAGTACTGATATGTGAAAGGGTGAATGGATGGAAGTGTTAATGGATGGCTAGATGGTAGGATGAAAGGGTGGGTGGAAGAGTGAAAGTACTGATAGGTGAAAGGGCAAATCAATGGAAATGTTAAAGGATGGCTAGATGGAAGGATGAAAAGATGGTGGAAGAGCGAAAGTATTGATGGTGTAAGAGTGAAAGTACTGATATGTGAAAGGGTGAATGGATGGAAGTGTTAACCCCTTCGACGCTCATGACGGAACGGTTCCGTCATGAGCGTCGGTTGAGCTGTGCTCATGACGGAACCGTTCCGTCATGACCACGCCCGCGCAAGCAGCGCTCAGCACAGCGGGGGAATCCGCCCCGCATGGAAGGGGTTAATGGATGGATAGATGGTTGATGAAAGGGTGGGTGGAAGAGTGAAAGTACTGATAGGTGAATGGGCGAATGGATGGAAGTGTTAATGGAAGGATGAAAATATCGTGGAAGAGTGAAAGTATTGATAGGTGAAAGGGCGAATGGATAGAAGTGTCAACTGATGGCTAGGTGGAAGGATGAAAGGTAGGGGGCAAGAGTAGAAGTATTTATAGGTGAAAGGGCGAATGGATAGAAGTGTCAACTGATGGCTAGGTGGAAGGATGAAAGGTAGGGGGCAAGAGAAGAAGTATTGATAGGTGAAAGAGCGAATGAGTAGAACAATAAAGAATGAACAGATGGGGAATGGTGAAAGAATGGATAGTGAAGAACAAGGACAGGCGAGGGCGTGTGCATGCACACCTCTTACTTCACTGCACAAGACCTGGCATACGGTTGACACAGGAACACCTGTGATAATGTGACGTTGAGACTCCTTACCCTGTCAGACAGGAGAGTCCTGGTCCCTTTAAATTGGTGCCGATGGCTCGGCGACACCCACCAGCACAAAGTAATCTAAACACTGCAGAACACTGAGCACCCGCTCGACACAGCTCATATATTCCGTAATGTTGGGCAGCACCAGGGTTAGAACAGTAGCAATAGTCATAATATTAAACAGCTACAACTCCAACACACCATGCAGTCAATAAAACACACACATCCAACACCCCTCAGAACCACCAAATTGTTAGATGGACCACACACGCAAAAGGAGCCTATTTATCACACACACTACTGATGATGTAACTCAGACAGTCATAAAACAGGCTACGGTCTCTGACGGCATCCTCAAAACAAGGGTGTGTAGGCACTCAAACTCCAGTAGCGCTGCAAGGCCATACAAATGCCACTGCATGGCTATACTAATCTCTGTAATTTAACATAATCTAACCAAACATATGTCCACGTCTCCAAATAAAGTATACAAATAACAAGCATTGGCAATTTTAAAAGGTCTGCCTTTTAAGGAATGTTGTATGATATTGTGCAATAGCACATCTAAATAGCATGGGAATAGATATGTATTTGTGTGGAAGCAAAAACTGTAGAATTATATTGGTGTCAGTGAAAAGGTAATGTGACAGTTGCACAATCAAGTCAGACCTAAGCATTCACGTATGCTAGTGACTAGCTGTATCCCATCTGTGCTGCTGCCAGAGAAGAACATCATACATTATTTAGTTATCTAAGACCCTTTAATAGCAATACCATGTCATACGTGTGCCCCTGAAAATTCAAGCTCTGGCAAATGAATAAATAAACAAAATGACCACATCTGTGTGGAAAGCATGCACTTTTTGGTGGAAGCACACAACTTCTGCCAAATCAAAACATGTACTCCTGAATCCCAACATGAGGGTGGAGCCAAAGCCCCTCTCTAGTGCTGCACACATTATTGTCTGCGCTCTCAAGCCAGACCATAAAATGGACCTCTACTCCTCGAGAAGCCCCCTAAGATCGAGACATTAAAGACCCACTTCTGTCAGCTACACCCACTCTCTTTCTGCATCTTGACAATCATCCTCTCAGCTCAGTCTCTGAGGTAGTGGGGGTCTGACTGCACAGAACAATGCCTGTCCCTCCTAGCATCTCACTTGTCTCCTTGCAGGGTGGCTTCAGACTGCCAAGCAGGCCACCCCTGCAACCTCCTATATCTGTGATATTCATGTATGGCCCGGGGGCTGCATGCGACCCTCCCTACCGTCACATGCAGCCCTCAGCTGAACGACTGCATTGGGCTACTGAGGGCCCTAACATTCATGAAGATGTTAATTAAGCGAGCAAGTGTTTATTTACACTAACTGAAATGAAATAAAAGAAGCAAATAAGGTGTTCTGCACCATTTAACTTTAGAAACTCATTTATTTTAAGACATCCTTCAACAAATGTGTAAAAAATAAAATCTCTTCAACATTTTTAAAAAGTGCATTTCATTAACCTTAGTGCATCAGATTACATCAATGCATTGAGATTTTTTTAAAGTGACAGTTTTCAAAATAAGCATAGAAGCAGTTATGCCTCATCTCAGTCTATCAACAATGCCAATACTGAATTTATAGGGGCAAAGTCTGTGATCACAAGGACCCCTCTGGGTGATCTGGGTTGTTATTATAGATGGACAACATTAAAGTTTAATAAATCAAGCACAAAAGAAAGTTTTACATAGCTTATATCTTACCCACATCATGTATTTCAAGGTGCTCTTAAATGTCCAAGTAAAAGAAAAGCGGGGAACATGAAATTATAAATTGCCCAGGATCACACAATTTTGTCAAGTGGGGAAGCCCTGATTAATCCCAGGTTTAATGGTTTCACATTGTGTAATTAGATTTCATTCCAATTCCATAATTAAGTTACTTTGTTTTTACACTTGACTCTCCCAAGTATAGAAGGCTTACTCCAAGGTGTAGAGAGGGATTGCGACTCACATACAGCTTAACAAAAGGCCCCACTGCCCCCCTGCTGGCCTCAATACGGCCCTTGGGCCCCCCACAGACATTACTTTCTGGCCCCTAGGCAAATGTTTGTGAATACCCATGCCCTGCATCACCGGAACTCTTTCATTGCACCTCAGTGCACACCTGAAACCCAGCATCAATCATCTCGCTGCATTTAAGGAATTCCTAAAATAAAAGCCTTAAGCAAGGTACTATATGAACAACTAAAGAACATACCTGACGCTTTTCATGTGGTGCCGACGTCCCTCAAAGAAAGCTGACGCTTTCATTGAGCAGTTTAGCACGTGAGCCTCGAGGGGTGGAGCTGCGATTTACATAGCAACAACGTGAGTGACATGAAGGGCGGACATCGAACGAAAAGAGGAACAAAATGGAGGAGTGGCGTGGAACTGAAGATCTGGACAGGGAGGAGGGGGAGCAAGGGAGAGGGAACAGAGGATACTAACAGGGAGGGGGTACGGGAAAAGAGTTGGGGAGAGGGAGCAGGCAGGGCCGGGAGGGGGGGCAAGTAAGGCTGGGTGGGGGGGTCTGAGGAGTCAGCATTTGAAGGGTTAAAAGGAAGTAGAGCCCATATTTACACACGCAGCCAAGTACAGTTGGGTAGTCAGTGGAGCAGGTTGCACCCCCTCTCACTCAGAACAACCCAGGCTGACACTTGAACCTCATTTTCAAAGAGAAGCCAAGTTTCGAATTTTTAAGGGCGGCTGGAGGTGAAGTAGGAGACTGCCATGCAAGGCATGCCCTCTGACCTCTGTGACCTCACTGGAAATGTTATGCAGATGTGGTCTTCACTCCTTAAACACTGGAGACCGTCTGTCTCTCCTAACCTGGGGCTTGTGCGGTAATGCCAGCCTCTGCTGGGTGTATGCTTGTAAATACCCAGGGCCACTGGAATTATGCGGTAGTTGAGGTCCACACTGTGCAGCAAGAAAAGCAAGAAAGCCACACTATCTGGGGTAGTTACCTCACTACTGTGTCATTTTAACACACATAGATACAATAAGGATCCCAAGCACTTATTAGGAAATTAAAATGTACACATTCACAAGATCCTACTGAAAATGCCATTCAGGACAATTTTGTCTTGCTTGGAAACTCGGGAAGTCCGATTAAAAACCCAGTCCCTTCTAACTCCTCCAAGAGTAAAATCGTGTGGGTAACATGATGTGTGCACGTGCTGCCCCGTTTTCTGTGTGCTGCATTGATGCTGCACGCGGCATGCGCGTGCACACATCTTGTCATAGGATGTCTGCACATCCCAGTCACGTGTTTGAATGGTCTTCTGTTTTGGATTAATTCGGTCTCCTCACTATGGGCCTTTAAGAGACCGCAGTAGACAGCAGTGTAGTACACTATTTCCACCCAGTTTAAATTACACCTTCATGTGTCAGCAGGCCCGGCTCCAGCAATTTTATTTGGTTGGGCCAAGGGTGCATTTGGGTGGGCCACTGCGGGCTCGATTTGTCGCATATATGTCTAGGCAGGCCTGCTTCCGGGCCCTCCTTTATCTCTTCTTAGTCTTACAAGGCCCAGTAAAACGCACTCTTTTCCAAATCTCTTTCTAAATATTATCACTCTCAAAAAGTGTTTTTTCCATGTAATGTTCCTTTGATGGGAAGAGGAGGTTTCTGAGGTGGGCGTATCAGGCAAGTGACACTTCTTGGGCTCCCTCTGTGCGAGCCTTCAGGGAGAATCCCTCTTCATTGCTACCTCCACCTGGCCCCGGACTCGGCAACGCACTCCCTTACAGGCTCCCTCAGTGCGAGCCTTCAGGGAGAATCCCTCTTCATTGCTACCTCCACCTGGCCCCGGACTCTGCAACGCACTCCCTTACAGGCTCCCTCTGTGCGAGCCTTCAGGGAGAATCCCTCTTCATTACTACCTCCACCTGACCGCGGACTCTGCAGCGCGCTCCCTTACAGGCTCCCTCTGTGGGAGCCTTCAGGGAGAATCCCTCTTCATTGCTACCTCCACCTGGCCCCGGACTCGGCAACGCACTCCCTTACAGGCTCCCTCTGTGCGAGCCTTCAGGGAGAATCCCTCTTCATTACTACCTCCACCTGACCGCGGACTCTGCAGCGCGCTCCCTTACAGGCTCCCTCTGTGGGAGCCTTCAGGGAGAATCCCTCTTCATTGCTACCTCCACCTGGCCCCGGACTCGGCAACGCACTCCCTTACAGGCTCCCTCAGTGCGAGCCTTCAGGGAGAATCCCTCTTCATTACTACCTCCACCTGACCGCGGACTCTGCAGCGCGCTCCCTTACAGGCTCCCTCTGTGGGAGCCTTCAGGGAGAATCCCTCTTCATTGCTACCTCCACCTGACCCCGGACTCTGCAACGCACTCCCTTACAGGCTTGATTATCCACTACTCCTATCCAGTGCACCTTATCTCACAGCTGACCTTGGGCCCCAGCCCCATATCAGGCACCATCGGGCTCCACTTTCCTTTTTCCCAGTGAAAATATTACTAAAATCACCTTCAAACTTAAAACATTGAATATAGCAGTAAATATAATTAGCACGCACTTTAAAGTATGTTCCACAGTAGCCCTTATGACCCGACTGCTAATTAAATAAACAAAAACAGAAAGGCCATGACAGGGCCGGGTTTAGCGCTGATGCGAAAGTCTTTTTTGGTGCCACACCAATAACCTCTTTCTCCGTAAATACCTTTACTACCACCTTCCAACAGTGCCCCTCATCCCTCCATGCCCCCCATTGACCTCCTCCTCAGATTCCCTCACTGCCTCACGCCACAAGGGCCCCTCATCTCCCCATAGCCCCTCCCCCTCATGACCTCCTTGGATTCCCTCACTACCACCCTCCACCAGTGCCCCTCATTTCTCCCTAGCTCCCCCTCCACCCCATGACCTCTTACTTGGATTCCGTCACTGTCACCCAGGGCACAAGCCCTAAAAAAAGAAGTGGGGGGACGCTGATGTCAACACAGGAAGTGACGTCACGAAAGGTGGCTTGCACCATCAGACTCATTGCCTCCCCTCGATCAACCCTTAGATGCCATTGCATCAGAGAAGCCAGCGCGTGAGCAGCGTTCTGAATGAGCTTCGATCTCGCCCTAGAGAGGCCAAAGAGTGAATGTGTGGCTCCATTTTCTCCAGTTATCGAGCTCCCGGTAAAATAAGTGGGGGGACGCCGTCCACCCGCGTGGTACCCCAACTCTAGCCCTGCTGTCACCCTCCACCAGTACCCCTCATCGCTCCACAGCCCCTCCCACTACCTCCTCCTCAGATTCCCTCACTGCCACCCTCCACCAGTGCCCCTCATCGCTCCGAAGCCCCTCTCTCATATGCATTTAATTTGTTGTATAGCACTACTCATATCAGTGTAGTGCGTGTCAGTACTTTACAACATGCACACTTTATACAGAGACAATGGATCATACAAGTATGTAAATCAGTCTACAGGGAATGTCACATGAGCCAATGAGGATTACAGGGTGTATGAATCACATGTCATCCATACTGGTGGGCAGTATATTTTGAGAGGGTTTGGTCTGGGGAAACACAACCTTAGCATTTAAAGAGTATTCCATGGGGGTCAGCTTTACTGATAAAAATGTATATCTGCCCAAACATACTCATTTTAGCAACATTAGAATAATGAAAGACTGGGGAAGTTCTAACTATATCACCAAAAAAAAAGCGAAGTTCTAACTATACTATTCATGTTTGTATGCAGCTCTTTGGTGACAGTTCATTGGTCACTGTCCTATGTTAGGATTGTAACTTCTGAACTGCAAGTAACACAAGGATCTCTGTGACAAAGGCAGTAACCCACTGAGCTTCCATATAAAATACAGTTCATCTGCATTTAAAAACTACCAACAGACAAATAATTGCTCTCCAGCGGATCATGAATCACCAGCGTTATTGGGGCATCTTTTATTGTCTTATTGTTGTCCTGCATCGGCCATGATAATGACAAAAACTGTTTAAATGAAGCGCACACCAAGTAAGTGTCCTGCTGGGCCTGTGCAGATTTTTTAAAGAAAAACAAATAGTAACACATTCTCTTACCTACTCCATTAGTCAAACTTTGTGTCACAGCCTGATGTGATAAACTGCTGCAGGGGTCAGGAAAGGTGATAGAAATAAACAAAGTTCTTTTCTCCTGCGCTGCTTAGAAAAAGAAATATCCACGCAGCAGAACAGTACGCAAAGGTTACCCTTGTCAAAGAAAGGATTTGTCGCCTTTCGCCATGTGGAGATGAAGGGGAGAAAAAACAAACAAACCCTCGTTAACATGTAAATGGTCTTTTAAAGACCCTGTGAAGTGCTCGGGTGCGGCTGCGGGCGCACACACACACACAGACAGCCCTTTGAGCCCAATGCCGTTGAGCGCCCGCCTTACAGCCCTCACTGCGAGGGACAAGGCTCCCGTTTGGGTGGGCCCGGCCCACCCGCTAGAACCGGGCCTGTGTGTCAGTCATCTGCTCTCATCATCTTTAAAAGAAAAGAATAATCGTATAAATGCGTTGTGCTCCCTTTTATGGAGATGGGAGTTCTTGTGTTTTTATGTTGTTTTATAAACGCGCGTGTTTCCATAATATGTGATCTATGAGATATTTTAGAAAGAAATTGTGGTCCTGCAGTATTGACTTAATAAATATTATTTTATATTTTTACAACTTCAGAGGTGTGATTTGTAACACACAGCATGAAAAGAGATTGGATAAGAGAAAGACATTCCTCTAAGATTTTAAGGATCTTTGTTGTCCCTGGAGAATTAGTTTTGTTGAATGGTATTCTCAATCCTTCCTCCTTAGGTGTGAAGGGTTTACCCTCTTTTGATAGGGGTTATGTTTCTTATAACAACATTTGATCCATTTGGGATAGAAATACATTTTTGTTGGAATCTGTAAATAATGCAGCAGATGGTGGAACATGAAGCTCGTGTGATAAATATATACGTATGCGGAAAACTCTGAAGCCCCTTGTTTGCATAATTCCAGTAGCCTCGCGAGCCTCAGACCTTCCTTTCTCTGTCTGTGCCTCCACTGAACATGTACCATACTGTAACATAAAAGCCCCAAACCTCCTGACGTCAAGCTCAAGAGCCAATGAAATGCCAGTGTGTGTCAGTGGCCTTCTAAAATGCCACTCCAGGTACTGTGAGCACTGCTCCGTCGCAGTACGGTTTGTTCACCCCGTATTATACTACACTGAATTGTAAATGATGTGATATTGACACAGATGTGCTCCGTGCTATAGAAACCCTCATCATGAATGAATGCTTCAGCCCTCCCACACAGACGCACGAGAAGGCAGCGAGGCAGAGAGGGGCTGAGGCCGGAAGTCTGAGGCAGGGCTGGCAGATGTTCAGAGAGAAGCAGCCATAAAATAGAAATGGGGCATGGAATGCATATGGGATGTGCCAGGTTTATTTCTTTTTTGAAGAATAGTGAGAATATATCACATCTGTGTCACGGATGTATATGATACGTCCACGGTTGCAACAAGGGGTGGCAGGGCAGGGGGCATGAAGCCCAGGCCTCAAGCATTGCAGGGACTCCCTCACCTTAATCAACATTTACAGCAGTGCTAAATTTGTAAAAATATAAGTGCTGTGGCCCCTGTCAGGAGGCCGCTGTAGTTTGCACAACACATAGCCATTGTACTTACACAACTACTAGCCATCAGAACTGAAGTGTGACAATGCAGACTGTTCAAGGCTGCCAAAGCTTTAAGAATGACGTGGGTGGTAGGTATTAGTTGTTGTTATTGTATATTGAATTAACAAACAACTGTTTTTCTGTTCATCTTTAAATTACATAAGCAGTGCCACCATGTGGCAGCTACCATAAGTGCAGGTTCAGGCAACTAAATGCTGGTACCGAGCACCGGAAACCACTGGCTCAAATTAAGCACTGGTTTATAGATTTTTAATCGCAAGCAGCCTCCTGTAGCCATTGATAATGAGGCAACTTATGGCCAGACCCTGTGGTTTTTATTTCCTTTGAATACTTTTTTTAATGCTAAAAAACCGGTGTTTATCGCACCTGGCAACAATGGGAGAAGTACCCAGAGGGCCCTAGTTTTGTTGATCTTATAAAGCACGACTGCTCACCGGTGAGGGTCTCGAGGCGCTGGTCTCACGCTAACTTCTCACAGGCCTGGATACACCCCGCAAAGTTAACCCCTTACAAACACCTCACAGCACATGGTTTTGGTTGGCAAATCACAGTGCCCCTGCCCCTCCATTTACAGAATATCTACAGAGTAAGCCTGGCCTTCAACACATCACTACTCTCACCCCACAGACCGCCCCACAGATGATCCTAGGATGGCACACCCACCCACGTCTAATTGGCAGATGTGCACTATAGAAAAGACGCATTGCAACACATGCCCTAAAAGTTATGATTATCCAGAGCATAGCTTCAGGGGGGCGTTTAGGGTGTTAAACCCCCCCCTAATAAATGTATTTTCTGATAAATAGTTGGGTCCGGGTGCTTTCAGTTGGGTATAGCTAGGTTTCTGTTGGATTTCACCAGGAATTTTTTCATACACTGACACACTCTCTCTGTTTTTAAAGTCCTCAAAAAATGTTGGTTATTTTACAAAATATTGTGTTTTCTCTCACTTAGTACCCCTACCAATCCTCATTTGTCTCCCTTTCCTCTGTCCCACAGGCCCCTCTCATGCACCCTGCTGTTTTATAATGCATTTCTACATTCAATGCCAATGTGACTGTGTGAAAATCTGAATCTACCCCCCCCCCGCCCCCCCCTCACGCACCCCCATCGTATGGACCAAGCTACACCCCTGCTGATTAATGTGACAAACTTTCATATGCTTGTTAATTCATAACAATATATAACCTTAAAGATGCATTAACTTTAAAATGTTCTGATGATATTTGTATTTTTCCACAGAGTTGAAAGGTCAACAGACCAGGTCATCAAGCCCGTGAACGTCGAGGCGCTGTCCAAGTGGGTGGGCCGGATCCCGGCGGACGTGCTGCGGGACATGCCGGTGATCGCGCCCATGCTGGCCAAGCTCGGCTACGACCCTTACGCCAACCCCCCCAATTACGGAAAGCCGGATCAAAAAGTCCTGGAAAACACAAAGAGGGTGAGTCTGCGCGCGCACTTTGGTGTGGTGAAAGTCTGCTATTTAAGGAGGAACAGATGGGCTTTGAAGACAGAAATAAACTATGTGTTGCAGCCCCCTCTTAGCGCCTGCGTGAGCCTAGGTGGAGACGCACACGTGGAGAGTGGCACGCGCTTCTAAAACAAGAACTGACAAAGTCAATAGGCTGTCTTCTTTCATGTAGTGAAGACAAAAGCGCTCAAAATTCATGCACATGTTGACATAGTTTACACCTACAGGACTTATGTAGTCGAACCACCAGAGGCTCTGGACTGACTCGAGCCAGATGTCTGGCTCTGGGTCAGCCCGAGGTCCTGGTGGACTCTCAGGCCAAAAACGAGCCAAGCTTTGGTGCACCTCTCCTACCCCCTCCACCCCCCCCCCCCCCCAACCCTCTCAAGTTCGTATGTGAGTCTGCTAGCTCCCAGGGTACAGCAGAAGAGCGCCGCCGAAAACTTGCATTTGATTATCTATTTTCAAAATGTAAAAGGCCAGCAGAGCTATCAGCCCTCTTCTGCCCCGAGGGGGGCTGAGGCACCAGAGGGCAGAGGCGCTGCTCAGCTGGGGTCCCTCAAACCCAGCGGCCTTCGGGTGAGAATGTGAAGCACAGACCCCTGAGAACATCATTTTCTGTGAAAAGGGCGCTTTATTGAAACAGGTTCACATCACTCAATTTTCTTAGGCAGTTCACCATACACAATGAAAGCCTCACTATACAAAACGTCAACTCTCCATTGTCCTACCCCCCACTCCCAGTATCCCCAGGGGGCATACCTCCCTTCGGTGGGCGGCCCCTAAAACCCTCATTTTACTAGGATTGCCCTGTTTTCCAGGAATGGAAGGTAAAGCAGGGAAGAAAGCGGAAACTTTAGATTGAAAAGAGAGCAAGAGATCAAAAAGAAGCACAAAACAAGAAACACAACAAATTAAAGAACCACAGAAGAGGGAAGGAACACTAAAGACAAAGTTAGCAGATAGCATTGCATGATTCCCGTAGGAGGCAGAGGAGAAAGAGAGCACAAGATAGAGGTAGAAAGAAAGAAAGACAAATCAAAATAAAGAGATCTGGTACCGATAATCTGCAGAGGGAGGAATAGAGTTGGATACAACACAAACAGGTGCAGCTAGGCACACAGGAGAGTACACGCAGGCTTCATGCCCAAGTCAACTTAACGCCTCTCTGCTTCAGAAAATACCATTTGAATGAGAGAAAAGAGCGGACTGTCAATCAACACCCATTCATTCTTCGGCCTCTTCTTGGGAAAACAGTTTCCCAAGTCGAAGGAAGCATTCTGTCTTCATATCCATCCACTGTTTGAAGTGGAAAAAATGTGCAACTGTAAGCAAAACGATCAGGCGTAGCAGGGCCCGGGGGTGTCTGCCCTTTACTGTCTCAGCCCCAGTCTGTTCTTACTCACTGCAGACTCTCTCACCTGCCCCAAGGGGTTACCGAGTGATAGGTGGCTGGTGTGGGCATGCCTGCTCATTTGTCGGTGTTGAGTGGCCTGTCTGAGCTGCCAATAAGGAATGCTGAATGATTGACTGCACATCCCACCATTACCTGATCCCTGAGCGACTGGCACGGTCTGCGAGGCTGTCTCGAGGTGGAGTGCTAGAGTGCCGACGCCACAGTATCAGAAGATGCTCAAGGGCAGGGGCGCAACTAAACCCGGACTTCGGAAGGGGGGGGGGGGTTACACTCCTGGCCCTAGCACTGGTCGCACACGGTGGCACTGTTTTTGTTGGCGCGCTCCCCCATTTCCTCCTTCTCCATGAATTCCCTCACTACCACTCGCCAACAATGCACCTCATCTCTCTACAGCACCTTTCTGACAAACATTTCATTTTTTCATAGTGCTACTCCTAGTTTACTCACACTCCGTTCTGTGATCTGCGTGGTACACATTCTTTGTAGCAGGCACATTAACCCTCTGCACTGTGTGGGTGACAGGAGGGCCCGTGTGAGTGCACGGTGAACGATGCAAGATTGTGAGAGTAGGGTGAGAGTAGTGACTGCAGGGTGAGGGAGGTGACCATATGAATTTGGGTGCGGATGTAAGTGCAGAGTAGGACGAAGGAATGCATGGTTAGTGATGGGCTTGTTTGAATGAGATTGCAGAGTGATCACTGAGGAGGACATGTGAGTGAAGTGTTGCATGAGTGCAGGGTGAGTAGTGTGCTCGTGTGACTTCAGGGTGAGGTACAGGGTGAACAGTGCAAGTGCATTGTGAGTGCAGAGTGATCACTGTGAGTGCAGGGTGAGCAGGGGAATGGTGTGAGTGCATGGTGACCAGTGTGAGTGCATTGTGATCGTTGTGAGTGCAGGGTGAGCGTGAAAGTGGAGGGTGAGAATGAGGAGTGAGTTGTCTGAATGTTGGGTGCATTTCCAGACACTTAAAGTAACTCAGCTTATTATTGACGGCGGTGTAGGGTTTCAGATATAAGTTAAGCTATTGCTATTATGGCAATATTCACGGATCAAGGCTCGAGGAAATAAATAATGTGTTGATCCTGCAACAAACTTCCAGTCTTATGATTAAGGTTGTCAGCTCATTATTTTGATGTCCCAGACTGTAAAAAAATAAGCAGTCACCTAAAGCCCTATTTTCTGCACTTATCTGTGCATACTTCGAACAGCAAATATAAATTTAAAGCACTTTTAATTGTGTTGTAGGGCTTCCTGAATGATCCATGACTGATAATTAAAGGGAACAAAGACAGAAAAGTCACATTACAAATGAGTACATACTTTTTTATTCATAACCCTATTTAGTGTCAAGACAAGGTCTTTCCAGGCTCTTTAAACAACACATGGCTGGCATTTTTCTTTTGGCAACCCTACTTTATATTCCTTTTCATAAAATGCATTATCACACTATGGCAGTAAATGTAAAATACAAATGTAAGCAATAGGCAGAGTGGGGGCCCAGGGGGTACTGGAACCAGAAAAAAAAGCTAAGCCTCAGTAACCAGTTTACAAAGGAATTTAACATTAGAACTAGTCTTCTGGCGGAGGTGGAGAGTGTGTATCACAGCCCTCCTCCAAGAGTTGTAAAAAACAAGAGTAAAATCTGTTATTTAAGAAATGAAAAATGGGAACAGTAGCCATGCGAGAGTAAACTTGAGACTATTTAAAGCTCGCCTGCCATGAACAGACAGGAAATGAGCAAGCCGGGCTAGTGGTTTTCACATTAATTTAGAAAATATGTTTTCTTGACTTAACTCAGAAAGAATGAAAAGTCAAATAACCTTTGGCAGCACTTAAGGAGAAGGCATGAGTTTGATATTTCCTGAAGAAAGAACCAGTAGACGTAATGTACATTTGAATTTGAATGCTTCAGAAAGAATGAAGGGTCCTGTTTACGAGATGGTTTCCGTGGAGTTTGCACCACGCAACGTGGTATAAGCGAAAAACCTTAAGTAAGATTTATGAAGCCAGGCAAGGCCACTTAGCATGGCCCAGAGTGGCTCCATATATGTGGTGAAAGGCAACACAGCACAAATCGGTGCGTTGCCTTACTCTGCCCTGGGAAGGCGTTCCAGTGGCATTGCATGGGTGTTGCCACGCAGCTCCCATGGTTTTTGAAGGATTCAGAGATTTACCAGAACTGGTAGACCTGGGAATGCGCCAAAAAGATACGCCTTTCCAGGAGAGGTGTAACAAGGAGAAATGTCTTTATTTCTCCTTGCAACGTCCTCTTTCTATGTAGGCTGCATTCTGCTGCACACATAGAAAGAGCAATATGGCTCTCAGGATTGTTTTTGTGCTGGAGCCTGTCCCTTCCTACACAAAAACAATCCTGCTTGCAACGCAGACGCCCTTTCACCATGGTGCAAGGGTGCCTGCGTTGCCACTAGGCTGCCAAAAAGGCACTAGCGCAGGAGAAAAGGCAGGAATGCTCCGTATTGCCTCAAATACGGCTCATTCCTGCCCTTCCCTGTCACGCAGTGCAGTGCAGCGAGGTGAGATGTTGCGCTGCGCTCTGTGACAAGTTCGTAAATAGGCCCCTAAATACTTTGGGGTTGTTTCCAGAAAGTAGATTAAAAAATGTGATTTATTATTTTACTGTGCATGACTATTAACTTTAGGCTCTGTTTGCATGTTCTTGCTGCTGAAAAAGAGGCCCGTGTAATAAATCTTCGATGGGGGACGCAGGGCTTGAAAGAGCGCTTAGAAACACATCAGCTCCTACCATGGTCTGATTTGTGGTGGTTGTTACCAGGACCACACCAATGAAAACAGCTGATGCCATATGAATAATAAGGTGCAGGGGCTAAGCTCCATTCCGGACGCATGATGCTTGCACTAATGTTTTGCTAATCTATTGAAAAGCCATCAGTGGCGCATGGCGTACCGGAATCCCTTAATCTTACATCTCCAGAAAAAGCTGGCATATGTGTATCACACTCGGGTTGGAGAAACATAAGTGGGCATGTGTGTTTGGCCAGCCTAGGACAGCTCAACCAAGCACAGATGCGCACTTAGGAGTGCACGCTACTCCTCTTCCATGACCTGCTCGGCCTGCCCCGCCCTATAGTCATCGTGGGGCTCAGACAGACAGCAACAATAAAATGACAATGACTGTGTTAATGTTGTTGTTTTATTCATAAATAAAATAACAATAACTGTGTTATTGTTGTTTTATTAATAAATAAAATGACTAACTGTGTTATTGTTGTTTTATTGATAAATAAAATGACAATAACTGTGTTATTGTCATTTTATTTATCACCTGCTGGCGCGGGTGGTGGGGCGACACACCTCCGCCATTACGGAGGAGCCGACCCTGCACGTATCTTTCAGGAATGACCCAACACTGCTTCAATTTAGGAAAGAGTCGAAGACCCACCTCTTTAAAGAAAACCACATCACACTGCATTCATCATCCACAGCTCAGCTTCCTTTTCTCTTACTCACTGATTTTAAGCTTGACCATGTGCAGTGCTCCGCTGCCTTTTGGCTCAGTTTGCGCTATTAAAATATCATATATTATTTATATATATATATATATATATATATATATATATATATATATATATATATATATATATATATATATATATATATATACATATATACATACATACATACATACATACACACACAGTTACATATGTGGGGTAAAGCTGTAACTAGAACCCAGGTTTCCTGATTTCATAGTCTAACTCTTAACCATTAAACCAGGCCTGCGTTATGGAAGCCGTCTTTGAAGATTAAAGGGGCGATCCAGTGAAATAAAAAAACACACACTTATGCGCCACAGACAATAAGGAGGGCAGAATGTCTATTTGCTGGTGGCGCTTGAGCACTTATTGGGACCTCATTGACTGGATGGCCGAGGTGCCCATGGATACATACCTGGACATTCCTCTTGGTTATATCACGGTGCGCTCTCTATGCATACTACGGTGGTGTGCCACTCCCTAAATTGTTCCTTTTTTGTCAAAGGATTAGCACATGTAGGACCGCTCTCTTATTCGAAGGCGGAAATAACCCTTCTGTCCACTCCTCATTCTTTGAAAAGAGGATTTTGTTCAGTGTTGTGTGCCCCATGGTACACAGCTGTTTCCATTCTTGCCCTGACACCCTTGAGTGCTCCTGGTTGTCGAGAGAGTTTATATCCTAACTGCACGGTACAGCGTGGTAAGCTGACCACACCATGAATTGAGGATGAGCCATGGCTGATGCAGTAGAGGAAAGGGTAATTATTATGTGGACACAGCAGCTATCGCCTGAATACACTGCCTTTGTTTGTCACCTTCTAAGGCCACTAACTGGCCAATAGGTGACTACATTGAGTACTGGGCCAGAGGCGGGTACATTCTGTTCCTGGTAGTCTATTAGGGCTGGAATTGAAAACCAACCCAGGCTGCTTCTCTCTGTTCTTCGACTGCAGAAACCCCCTGCTTCCTGTGGACTCTCTCCTCGCGAGACCTCAGATGTAATGTTACTGATGATTGTGTAGCCCGTCCACCACTGCTAAGGACTGGATGTAGGACCCAATCTTTCATCTCTTAAGAGACTTTGTGTAAATCAGGCTGTCCGATCCAGTCGCAATGCGACAAACTGAGGGGGGAGTTCTGAAGAAACAACAGTACAACAAAAAGTTCAAGAGGCAAAATGTCAAAAACAATAAAACACCTTCCGAGTGCTAAGTCTGATTGCAAGACAAATACTCCTAGCATGATTTTCAAGCATCGTGTTGTCAAACTGGAGTTTGTGAATGGAATATTGCAAGACTGCGACACAATGAGGCACAGCTGTAGGAATGCTTATGCACCAGAGGTACAAGAAAGACCGAGCTATGTACCCGAGCCACTAACCACCTATCTGAAAGAGGAAAGCATAGCTAGCAGTATCTTTGAAGGTTGTGTTCATCGTTGATGGTAGACTAACAGCCATGATGGAGTGATAAGCAAGCAATGCCTCAATGACCACAAGGACCACCACTGCACAACAATCCCCATCTTATGAACCAGCAGGAGCCCCACCAGCCCGCAGGGGAACGAGAGCAGAAGGAATGGTAATGGCGACCACCACAAGGGCTCCAATCAGGACCCCAGGGGGGTGCTGCACGAGGGAACGTGAAGGTTCAGGGTTGGCACACGAGGGGTCAAATCTGCTGGGCTGGAATGTGAGGGCTGAAGGTGGAGCTTGGTGAAGGTGAGTTAGTGCAGGAGCATACCTTACTTAGTAACGTCTACTCTTGTATGTTTACCCGGACCCCACCTGAACAATGTCTCAGGCGAACAATGAAATCCATTTCTCTGGGTGTCTGTGAGCTTTCTGATTTGTGTGTTGTCACACAGCTCTGGACTGTCTAGGCTGGGACTTATTGTACAATTCTTAAAAGCATGTGGAGCATGGTCTGAGGTTCGGAGCACTTGGTTTTGCTTGGGGTTGTAGATTATGATGGAGGTGTTATGTGTTCTTTGAGTGTTAGCGTGTCTGTGTAGAGCTTGCATGTGCCGTGTCGACACATGGATGACTTGCCAATATGGAGCATTGAGTGGATCATAGATCCAGTTGACGACCATGTACCCAGTTTTGGGATAAAGAGTGCATCTTGTAGGCTAGGGGTTGTAACTTGTGCTACTGGTTTGATACCCAGGTTTTGAGGCAGGCAATGAAATGGGCTTAGGGTTAGGTACATGAAAGTGCAAATTTAGATGGGTCTTTTGGCAACTGTGGGCCAGAGTGCCAAGAAAGGTATGTGTGTGTGTTGAAAGGACATGTTGCCAGTGGGCATGCTTTGGCGTTGTTGTGGTGAAGGCCATGGTTATGGGGGTCCTCTAGTAGGGACCACAGCATACAGGAAGAGCATACCATGTTTTGCCTTATGCAGTGAGATATGACACGTAACTGTTGTGTTGAACCAGAATGAGTGGCCTATGGTACCTATGTTAGTGCTTAATTTGTGAAAGAAAGAGTGCCGGTGCCCAAAGCTCTGCTCAGAAGGCAGTGGCCGGTGCAACTAAATGTCAGTGCGCCGAATACCAAGGCTGATAGACTAATTCTTTACCAAACACGGGGGCGGGGGGTTGTGTGTGTGTGTTTTGCAGAAAGCCTTGAGGTCGACCATATGTATGATGGGTGGCCAGACCAGAGCTATGAAAGCCAGTGCTCGGTGGCCTGCAGCTCCCACGTGCTGTAACAGATTTCTGCGGAGTTCTGCATGTGCTGGAGAGTGTGTAAAAGTGCGCTGGAAGCCTGGGGGTAGTCCGTAGGCATGGTCCAGGCACGATAGAATACTGAAGATTATTGAGAGAGCTGCTTCTAGGAAAGCTAGAGTGGGACTCTTCTGTTTTAGGGTGCTGAGGTGCACGAGGGAGGTTGCTGCAGTTAGGGATGTGTCGTCAAAGAGCTTCTATCTTGTGAAAGCTGACACTGAGGTGGTTATGTGTCCCGAGTCCAGCTCGAAGCTTGCACCGGTTGAGATATGTGGTGTCTTTGGGGGATGTCCATTGGTTTTGAGTGTGACTGTTGTGGTGTATGTGTCACAGGAATATGAAATATCAGATATGGATTTCTACTGGATGCAGGTAGTTGATGTTCAGGGTTCCACTCGGTTTGGAGCCCTGTGGCTCTCTGCGGGGGGCAGACAGGCTTTGGAGGGGGCTAGGGTGATTAGCTGGTATCTGTTCCAGAGGAGATCAGGGCCTCCGTTCAGACTCTACTGTGGTGTAGCCTCTGTCTTAGGACGCTGCAGTTCGCAGGGTTGATTGCTGCCAAGAGTTATGTTTATGTTTGGTGCTTGTATAGCGCTCGAATGCCGTAGCGTCTTGGCGCTGAGGTGTGAGGGCAGAAAAATATTATTGTAAAAGGCGGCCTATGCCGCTGTAAAAAGCCGGGTTTTCAAGCCCTTCCTGGAGAGCTGGAGGTTGGATTGAAGCCTCGTAGACCTGCTGTTACTCTGAAGCCCCGTGGAGCTCAAGGCTGCTTCTGCTTGTACCTCCGCGGGGTCTGCGTCGCTCCTGAGCTCAGCCTTGTGGATCAGAAGGTATTCCTGTTATTGGTGCCAGACCGCTTGGTCATTGAACATGGCAGAGACATGATTGTTTTTCATTGGCCTGTAGGACTCCGGGTCTTCTGGCTTTAGCAGCGGTTTCTTAAGTAGGGGCGTTCATGTCACCTGTTTTAAACACTGTCGTTTCCTAAGGAATATGTATACAATACAGAGGCAGAAGATTGTGCGACTGGTGATTGTCTGCAGGTCTTTGAATAGTTGGCATGGATTAGCGAGGAGTCCGCTTTCCACTGCTGGTGGCCACTAGATTGATTCATGGAATCTGGTAGAGGAGAAGGCGCGTAGAGCTATTTTTAGTAAGTGTGTGTGGGGGGGTGGGGGGCAGTTGAAGGCCAGTGTGCTGTTAGTTGTTTTATGTGGTATTGTGGTTGTCAGTCAGGAAGTTATGTGCTTGTATATGTTGGGAATTTTGAATGCCAAGTGTTCATCTAGGAGGTGTCAGGTTCTGACACTAGTGTTTTGTCAGCGCTTTCTATCGGGGTTTGAAGCTTGCTGACGAGTTGGAATATTTCATTTTGGGCGCATGGTGACGTTGCTCTGCTTTTTGTGTGGTGGCCCTGTTTGTGCTGCACACTGGCGCTCAGTCGGGCCTGAGTTGTCTCTTAAAGACTAGCTTGTGGCTGGCATGGCGGTCACTGTGCCTCTCTCTTACAGAGCTCAAGTCATTTCTTGAGCTCAGCTGAGCTGATGGCCAAAGCACTAACACCTAGAGTAGCCTAAACTCTGTGGAAAAAGAACAGGACAGAACCCCCCCTCCCTCCCTCCCCCACCCAAACACACACAAAAGTAATCCTTGATGAATACCCACGTGGTAAGGAAACGGTGTAACAAGCAGTGAAAGTCTACGGATGACCCCCCAGGCACTTCAGTCTAGCGAGAAGAAAAAGATGGCCCCGTAGTTTGAGTTGATTGTCCCTGGCCCTAGACCAACTTTTAAACACTGTCAATCCCTCATCCTTTGTGTCGACACCCTCCTTACAAACCAGGAAGTAACATGTTCTTGAACTGTGGCATCTCGTGAGTGCCCGGCTACAGACAGCTCCAGCTGTTTACTGCCACGATAATGCGTTCCTTGGTACTGGCCACGGGCACCGCGCGGATTCGTACATCACTTAATTGACCCCTTATGTCGCAGGTAAGGCGGCTACATTTTCTGCTCACACTTTGGGATACATGTCATTATGGCGCCCCCACGTGCCCACTGTAAGTGTTACAGACAAGCATGGCCCTGTTTTTTTTCCAAAGTCTTGCTTCGCCATGGGTTAGCAATGCAAAGTTAAGAATCAAATTAATTTATTGCTTTACTGTTGAAGGTAAAAATCAATTAATTGAGAAGACACAGGCACATATTCTTACCAACACCCACGATAGCCCCCCACCCTTCGCCAGGGTGAGAATTTTCTAACCGTCGTGTAGCATTTATCAATAGACAGGCGCCCCACGTGCACCTTGACCCCTGTTGTATCTGGAATACTGTAACGTTTTTAACCAGTTTAGTGAACATAAAGTAATCGTCGAGCCGTCCTCTTCCAAAGCCGTTTTCATGTGACTCTTCTGTGCAACAGACAGGCCAGTAGAAAAGCAATAACAGAACATTTAGCCTAAAACACAAAGTTCTACTGAGTAGTGAGACAATGATGGCAAGGCTACGGTGGAGGGCAAAACATCCTAAATATAGAAAATAAAAAGAAATTGTAAACATCGAGGGGTGGGGGAGGGTTCCGGAGTGTCTGAAAGTAATGCTGAGTGCCTGTTGATGAACTAACTAAAAATCTGTGGGAGGGACAGGTATGAAGACCATTAGTAAAATGCCAAATTTGAAACAAAAATGACCTTTGAACCTCAAAGGCGTTAAGCAGGGTCGGATTGGGATCACAATTAGGCTCGGGCACTCCTTAAAGTGGTCCACATTCCCGGATCGTGCCCTTTCATTAATCACTAATTGATCACATGTTTATAGAAATGTTTGGTAAATTTAACATTTTATAGCTTATAGCGCCAGTAAAGTGGGTAAAAACTAGAAGCACTGATTTTTGGCCTGGCGGGCGAGGTAAAATATAATGGTCCAAGGGTGACAAGACCTGATCTGATGGGCATTTTAATATCCTGGCCTGTACGCAAATGACAGTCACCTGAATCCGGTATTTTTCCCCCTAATCAGTGTGTATTTTAAACAGTAAATGTAAGGCCAAATGCCATTTATATTAATTTCTAAAGCTGCCTTAATGACCCGTGGCTGACGGTCAAATTAGCAAAGGCAGAAAAGCCATGTTAAAAAAGAATAAGGTTTTTATTTTATATTTAAAGATTTGTCTTTAATTATCATTCTCTGGCGTTCACAGCATTTTAAAACATGAACAATGGTCGGTTATTTTTTTTAAATGTTTTTTGTAGTTTTATATAGTGTGAACTGGTCCCACAGACATTAAATCTACTTACATGAGCACCAGTTGCGTTAGAGGAGATCAAATTCGTTTTTTAGGTCTCGACTGACCCAGCTCATGCGCTGTTCTGCCGAGACTTATTGAGAGGGCTCCAAAAAGTGCTACCAGGCCAGCCTAGAGCTACAGTGCATGTGCGCGGGCCGCGCTTTACCGCGATTACTTTCACTTTTGCGGCAGCACGGCCGCTTTGATGTTTGATCGCGATCACTTTCGCGGCCGCAGGGCTGCTTTGATGTTCTTCCTGAGGCTTCAATAGATTGCAGCAGTTAAAACAAGCATTGGCATAGCCAATAGGTCTCGCTTTTGGGACCTTATAAGTGTTTAGTTATGCAACTGTTGCATGGCTAAACACTTATAAGGTCCCAAAGGCGAGACCTATTGGCTATGCCAATGCTTGTATTATTCAGCCTCATGACATTAAGTGATTTGCCCAGAATCAAAGGCTTTTGAGCTAACGCCACGACTCCAACATAGCTCCTGAGTTTCAAAGTTGGCATCTCTGGTCAAGGTAACCTCACAGCTAGCCCTATGCAAACACACCGGTGCCCCCACACCCTCACACACACACACACACACACACACCTTACACTCAGTGCAGAAAGACACTGGGGCTAAGAAAACAACACCTCGCCCCCAGCAAAGCCCCTGAATACTCTCTCCCTCCCAGTGCTTTTGGGCTGAGTCGAACCCAAGGGGGTGCGGTGAGAATGACCCTACAGCCAGCGCAACAACTATCCCCCAGGCATGGCGGCTTCCCACTCACCCCCTCCCCAACCCACTATAGCCTCAGGGTTATGGCCTGGCAGAGCTGGAAGGAAGCCAAGAACAAAGCTTCTGGGCAGGCCTCGGAGGTAGGGGGCAATGGGGACTGAGGTGAAGATGGGCCATCTGCTGTTATCACCTGACACTGAAAGTGAAGCTGCTTTACTCTTCCCGACCAGTCTCTGCTTGACAGCCCGGCAGGGGAGAAGGAACACTGCTTTGGCTGTGCAGCCCACCCGGGGCTGAGCTCCGCTACGGCAGACCTAGTGACGCAAGTCCCGGCTCTGGTAGTCAGCCTGCCTTACAATACACCAGCCTGGCTGGGGGGCTGGCGAAGGTAGCAAGGTTCTGTGGGCCGGGTGACACAGGATTAAAAAAAAAAACAGCCCACGGGTGGCAGGTGCCAGCCCATCGGCCAATGCCCAACTGCCAACCTTCCCAATCTGACCCTGGCGTTAAGAGGGGAAAGCGTGGGATACATATATACTCTGTAAAACATGTGTTTAGCCTGAATTGCCTAAAAAGGGGAGAGTAGGGTGGTAAATCGGTGAACAACGTTTAACGTTTAAGAGGTGATCAAAGTTGGGACGAGCAGTCGGCAGAAGACAGAATAATACTGGGGTGACTTTTACAAGCATTAAAGGGCTTGCAGCAGCAAGTGCAAAATACACAGTAAGCGTTACCTGAGACAAAAAGTAACAGTAACGGATATCCCCAGTACAGGTGATGCTATGAGGCTCAGTGAGGGGCAAACACCTCAGGAAATAATGTTTTAAGGGCCCAATGCCTGGTTTAAATATAGGGGGCCTGGCCTCCGGACCACCATTGTGCTGGGCGTCGGGCTGCTTAATTTAAACATATCCACCCACGCTGTGGATATTTCTCCTCCAAACGTATCCTGCATGCACGCAGGAGCCACTTCTATTGGAATAAATGATGTATGGCGGCAGGTCGGCCATGCCATGCCAGGCTGGCAGACCTTTAGTCAGTTATGTTATTCCTGGACCACAAGCTGGACCACAAAAATGTCCATAAATAACATACCTGTTTGGCTGACCCTGTGTTTTTTGCCATTGCGCCTGTCGAGTGAGTCCATGAAAGGTGCTGTCCAGCGAAGCACAAGAAGGCTTTCCTGATGGACTCTGGGTGCTCCAAAGCGTACCCATAATCATTGCACAGGCTTAACTACTGCCACTCACCAGCCTACAGGGAGGCTGACTGTCACTGATTATCACTTGTACGCTGGACTATATGTTCAGTCCTCCATAACTGGAGTCCCTCACCTCCCCCTGAATAACAACAGTTTGTGTATCTGTGCATAGAGTTGTGTGAATGGTGTGCTGTGGGAGTACATATGGGACGTTGCACAATGCAATGGTTCCCTGCATAGCGTTCGGCCACTCTGGCTTAGCTGTCCCTATACCGGCTTCTGGCGCAGCATCTCAGACCCATCATGGTTCCATCCATGTCTGGCTCATGGCTGTACACTATTTTCAGTGCAGACCTTCCTGGAGGTAAGTTATATCCTCTCAGTATAGCTTGTCCACACCCTATAGCCACTGTGAGTCCAGCTAAGGATCCCAGAGGATCTACTCACCCAGCTGCATCTACTTTCTCAATTGTCAACATGGGACTTGTGGGGAACCCTCTATCGGTTGTTATGTTATGTAGATTTGTATGGCTCAACTAGTCACCCGTGAGGCGAACCAGGCAGTGGGGTAGGCATTTAGGCGTAAGACGAAGGATGTTGTGTGTCAGACCCACTGAATTATTCGAAGAGCCAGGTCTTCAGCTTCTTGCAGAATTCAAGAAGTAAGGAAGAGGCCCTGATGTGTTGATGGAAGTCGTTCCTGGTCTTGGGTGTGATATATGAAAATGCTCGACCTCCCGTTCTGCTTTTGTGGTTGCTTGGTGTCTGTGCAAGTTCGAGTATGGCTGAGCCTACATTTCTGGATGGTTGGTGAAAGCCTATGCGGTTGTGCAGGTATGTTAGTCCAATGTTGTGCAGTGCCTTGTAAGTGTGAGTGAGGAGTGTGATTTGGCTACATTTCTGGAATGAGGAGACAGTGGAGATCTCTGAGGTGTGGTGAGCTTTGTGTGCGCCGTGGGAGGTTCAGGATGAGTCTCACTGCAATGTTCTGGATGGTCTGAAGTCGGTGTAGGAGATGGTTGGAGATCCCGGTGTAGAGCGTGTTGCCGTAGTCTAGTCTGCTTGTGAAGAGGGCTTGCATGACGATGCGCCTGGTGTTCAGGGATAGCCATTTGAACATCTTGCAAAGCATTCAAAGACTTATCTGCCAGAGAAAGGATTAGTTGGGTGTCCTCTGCTCCTGATGAGCTGTGGGATAGCATGTGCCATGCAGAGGTTGACTGAAGAGGGATATGGAGCCATCCTACTGGACTGCTTTCCCCTCAAGGGCATTGATCCATTTTAGATAAAGGGAGGTAATGTGACCTGCGCTAACGCCCTACTCTTAATTTCACCCACAATCCAGGTGTTTGTGTGTCTTATGTCACCGTGCTGAGCTGTGATGTGCTGACACATCAGTATGCGTATGTCCTGTATACATACAGTAAATACAAAATATATATTTCCCACAGATTTTAACACCACGGTCATGTTACCAGAGTGGCCCTAAATGGATTTCCTTGATTTAGCCTGACTATTTTGTTGGCACTTGGAGATCTCATGGGTTCATGTCGCGGGTTTCTATGATCAGACTTCTCACATTTTCGTGTTGCTAATCTCTAATGTCTCGTGCTTTGCTTCCCCGGGTTTCCATGCTTCATCTCCTCTGGTTGCCATATCTAGACCCGTATCCTTGCGTGATTTCTCAGGTTCCTTGCTCACTCCTCAGGTTCCATGGCCAGACTCCTTGGTTTTGATACTTCTCACACCTCCATGTTAGCTACCATGGGCGTTAATCCTTGAACTCCTCATGTTGCCTGATCATTGCTGTGAAAAAGTGGCCAGAAGAATTACACTGACAGAGAGGCTACAGGCTTAAAAGTATTAGCTGAGCTCACGTAACACAGTAATCCTGCGCTCCACGGAGGCAGGCATTAGAACCTTGAAGTAGGCTTGGCTCGCGATAGTTGCGAAGGCCAAGCTCAAAATCCAATTCAGTGATATCTGCTGGAACCAGCAGACAGAAATGTATTTCAAACGAGAGATTAAATGCGTAAGGTGGAACCAAAGCATTCCTAAAAATAAAAATGTATTATCTGGGCACGCAAAAGTGATTTTAATGACATTTTCTGAAAAACAGTAAAATGGACTTAACTATGTACAATAAAAACCCAGTAAGTCCTTTGTTATAAAGTGTTCATATAGAGACCTGTGTGAGTCTGCAGGAAGATAAATAGGCCAAGACATCTCAAGGGCCAGTATGGGTCTTTCTAGTGAGACTGGTGTAAGTGCAATGGGCAGCCAAGCAACCAACGGACGGGGCCGACTTTGAGAAGGTGCACATTGTCAGACATTGCCTTGGGGATCAGAAGAATGTCTGCAGCTCATATCACCCAATCATGAGAGAAATCGTAATCGAGTTGCACAGCTCCAGATCAGCTTGACAAAATGACAGCTAAAGATGAGGAAAGGGTGAAGGCGGTCGCCTGCGTGTCTGGAGGGTGAGGCAGGCTAAGCGGTGGACGGATCAGTGCAGTCACTTCCCACAAGCCATTCCCAGGATGATCAGTACAAATAACAGGCAGTCACAGAGGGATAAGAAGACACAGTTCAGTCTCATCATCGACTACGTGAGTAGGAGAAAAGTCAGTACGCTGCGTGCTGTCATTTATTTAATTAGACGTCAATTGGAATAAATCTAGGCGTGTCTTCAAAGAATTGCAAGACAAAATGCCTGCCAGCCAGCAGGCTCGCGCCTGGAGAAGATGTGTCAGAAATCAACTTCTATCCATTGGTAACAATGTTGCAGAATGAATCACGGACCGTCTTACAGTCAGCGTGATACTTAAACGTCAGGCAAGACGTCTTCTTAGCCCTCTGACATAGGAGCCTATGGGCCCATGTTAATATCGTGATTCCACCAATTGCATGGTTGGATACAAGGTGACTCCCTTTGTCCTGAAGAAGACCCGGGTTTAAAGACATAATGCACCTTTGTTTATTGATGGGGTCGAAACGTCGACTGTAATTTAATGCCTGTACTGATTATGTTACACAACTTCGATAACAGTAATTGTGTTACTGTATCTGTTATATGATTGTACTTTCAATGGATTTTGGCCAAGCAGGCTATCGGACAGGTCTTCTTTTAACCCCTTCGGTGCTCATGACCGAATGGTTGGGGTAAAAGCCCCTTATCTGCCCCCCCCCCAGGTGGGACAGAAAGCCCACTACCCACCAGGGATATTTTTTTTCTCCAAAATTCGGGGTGGGGGTTGCCCAGAATTCCCCCACCCCCTTAAAAAGATGCCGCAGCCTTTCTGCCCCCCCCAGGAGGCAGATGGGGGCAGTAGCCCCAGATCTGCCCCCCGGGGGACAGCAGAAAGTCCACTAGGCACCAGCGATTATGCTGGCTTTTCTATTCGTAGGTGTGGAGGCTTCCCAAAATGGGCATCCCAATGCCCCCACCCCCCAAAATAATAGCCAGAGTCTTTCTGCCCTCCTTGGGGGCATATTGGGGCAATAGCCCTTGATTTCCCTCTTCCCCAAGGCGGCAGAAAGCCCACTAGGCACTGAAGTTTCTTCAGGATGTGCCTACCTGTGGATTTTGGGCCCTAGCGCAGCCGGCACATAGGGAAACCTAGCAAACCTGTACATTTTTGAAAACTAGACACCAAGGGGAATCCATGATGGGATGACTTGTGTGCCTCTCACCAGGTTTTGTTATCCAGAATCCCTTGCAAACCTCAAACTTTGTCAAAAATCCCACATTTTCCTCACATTTTTGTGGTGGAAAGTTCTGGAATCTGCTTGGATCCACAAAATTCTACCCACTCCACGTTCCCCTAAGTCTTCTGAGAAAAATGGTACCTCTCTTTTGTGGGTAGGCCTAGTGCCTGCGACAGGAAACGGCCCAAAACGCAACATGGACACACCACATTTTCTCAGTGAAAACTGACCCTTTTTGTGCAGAGTGCCTAGATGTAGATTTTGAACCCTAGCTCTGCTGGCACCCAGGGAAACCCAGCAAACCTATACATATTTTAAAACTAGACACCCAGGGGAATCCAGGATGGGGTAACTTGACTGGCTCTCACCACGCTCTGTTACCCAGAATCCCTTGCAAACCTCAAACGTTGTCCCAAAAAACAAACTTTCCTCACATTTCTGTGGTGGAAAGTTCTGGAATCTGTGGATCCACAAAATTCCACTCACCCCGCATTCCCCAAAGTCTTGAGAGAAAAATGGTACCTCACATGTATGGGTGGGTCCCATACATGTGAGGTACCCATACATGTGAGGTACCCGCGACAGGCAAGGGCCCAAAACCTAGTGAGGCGACATCAAAATTACCTTTCACAAACCAACCTGGTTTTGCAAGGGGGGTCCCATGAGTTTTTGGCCCGGGCTCGGCGGGCATCTAGGGAAACCTACCAAACACACAGATTTCTGAAAATAAGACACCAGGGGTATTCCAGGGAGGTATGGCTTGCGTGGATCCCCCAACGTTTTCTTACCCAGAATCTCCTGCAAACCTCAAATTTAGCTGAAAAAAAATCACTTTTTCTACACATTTTTGTGTGGGAAATGTGTGGCATCACCAGGCTGACACAAATTTCCTACCACCAGCATTCCCCCAGGTCTCCCGATAAAAAAGGTGCCTCACTCGGGTGGGAGGCCCAAGTACCCGTGACAGGCAAGGGCCCAAAACGTATTGAGGCAACATCAAAATATCCTATCACAAAACGACCTGGTTTTGCAAGGGAGGTCACTTGGGTTTTTGGCCCCGTGCTCGGCGGCCAGCTAGGGAAACCTACCAAACCCACACATTTCTGAAAACTAGCCACCAGCGGGATTCCAGGGAGGTATGGCTTGCGTGGATCCCCCAACGTTTTCTTACCCAGAATTCCCTGCACACCTCAAATCTTGCTGAAAAAATCACCTTTTCCACACATTTTTGTGAGGCAAAGTTGTGGCATCAATGGGCTGACACAAATTTCCTACCACCCAACGTTCCCCCAGGTCTCCCGATAAAAATGGTACCTAACTCGTGTGGGAGACCCAAGTACCCGCGACAGGCAAAGGCCCAAAACATATTGAGGTGACATCAAAATTGCCTATCACAAAACGACCTGGTTTTGTAAGGGGGGTCACCTGGGTGTTTGGCCCCATGCTCGGCGGCCAGCTAGGGAAATCTACCAAACCCCCACATTTCTAAAAACTAGACACCCGGGGGATTCCAGGGAGGTATGGCTTGCATGTATCCCCCAACGTTTTCTTACCCAGAATCCCCTGCAAACCTCAAATTTAGCTGGAACAAATCACTTTTCCCACACATTTTTGTGTGGGAAAGTTGTGGCATCACAAGGCTGACGCAAATTTCATACCACCCAGTGTTCCCCCAGGTCTCGGTAATGCCACAACTTTCCCACACAAAAAAACTGTGGAAAAAGGGATTTTTTTTCAGCTAAATTTGAGGTTTGCAGGGGATTCCGGTTAAGAAAACGTTGGAGGATCCACGCAAGCCATACCTCCCTGGAATCCCCTGGGTGCCTAGTTTGCAGAAATGTGTGGGTTTGGTAGGATTCCCTAGGTGGCCGCCGAGCACAGGGCCAAAAACCCAGGTGATCCGCCTTGCAAAACCAGGTCGTTTTGTGATAGGCAATTTTGATGTCGCCTCAATACGTTTTGGGCCCTTGCCTGCCACGGGTACTTGGGCCTCCCACACGAGTGAGGCACCATTTTTATCGGGAGACCTGGGGGAACGCTGGTTGGTAGGAAATTTGTGTCAGCCTGGTGATGCCACAACTTTCCCACACAAAAAACAGTGGACATAGTGATTTTCTTCAGCTAAATTTGAGGTTTGCAGGGTATTCTGGGTAAGAAAACCTTGGGGGATCCATGCAAGCCATACCTCCCTGGAATCCTCCGGGTGTCTAGTTTTCAGAAATGTCTGGGTTTGGTAGGTTTCCCTTGGTGGCCGCTGAGCACGTGGCCAAAAACCCAGGTGACCCCCCTTGCAAAACCAGGTCGTTTTGTGATAGGAAATTTTGTCTAGTTTAAAACAAATTATAGGTTTGCCAAATTTCCCTAGGTGCCGGTAGAGCTAGGGTTCAAAATCTACAGCTAGGCACTTTGCAAAAAAAGGGTCAGTTTTCACTGTGAAAATGTGGTGTGTCCACGTTGCGTTTTGGGCAGTTTCCTTTCGCGGGCACTAGGCCTACCCACACAAGTGAGGTACCATTTTTCTTTGAAGAATTTGGGGAACGCTGGGTGGGTGGAATTTTGTGGATCCACGCAGATTCCAGAACTTTCCACCACAGAAATGTGAGGAAAATGTGTTTTTTTGACAAATTTTGAGGTTTGCAAGGGAATCTGGGTAACAGAACCTGGTGAGAGCCAGTCAAGTCACCCCATCCTGGATGCCTCTGGGTGTGTAGTTTTCAAAAATGTATTGGTTTGCCGAGGTGCTGGCAGAGCTAGGGTTCAAAATCTACAGCTAGGCACTTTGCAAAAAAAGGGTCAGTTTTCACTGTGAAAATGTGGTGTGTCCACGTTGCGTTTTGGGCCGTTTTATGTCACGGGCACTAGGCCTACCCACACAAGTGAGGTACCATTCTTTTCGGAAGACTTTTTGGAACACTGGGTGGGTGGAAGTTTGTTGATCCACGCAGATTCCAGAACTTTCCGCCACAGAAATGTGAGGAAAATTTGCTTTTTTTACAAATTGGGAGGTTTGCAAGGGATTCTGGGTAAAAGAACCTGGTGAGAGCCAGTCAAGTCACCCCATCCTGGATTCCCCTGGGTGTCTAGTGTTCAAAAATGTATAGGTTTGCTAGTTTTCCCTAGGTCCCGGGAGAGCCAGGGTTAAAAATCTACAGCTAGGCACTTTGCTAAAAAAGGGTCCGTTTTCACTGTGAAAATGTGGTGTGTCCATGTTGCGTTTTGGGCCGTTTCCTGTCGCGGGCTCTAAGCCTACCCACACAAGTGAGGTACCGTTTTTCTCAGAAGACTTTGGGGAAAGTGGGGTGGGTGGAATTTTGTGGATCCACGCAGATTCCAGAACTTTCCACCACAGAAATGTGAGGAAAATGTTTTTTTCTTTTTACAAATTGTGAGGTTTGCAAGGGATTCAGGGTAACAGAACCTGCTGAGAGCCACACAAGTCACCACATCCTGGATTCCCCTGGGTGTCTACTTTTCAAAAATGTATAGGTTTGCTAGGTTTCCCTAGGTGCCGGCAGAGCTAGGGTTCAAAATCTACAGCTAGGCACTTTGCAAAAAAAGGGTCAATTTTCACTGTAAAAATAAAGTGTGTCCACGTTGCGTTTTGGACCGTTTCCTGTCGCAGGAACTAGGCCTACCCACACAAGTTAGGTGCTATTTTTATCTGGAGACTTAGGGTAAGACAGAATTGTAGAGCAACTGTTATTACCTATTGACTTTCGATGCATTTCTGCCTTCCAAATGAAAGACAATGTGTAAAAAAGAAGTCATTTTGAAAAATAACCTATAAGTCTCATGCTGGTAAGGATACTCACAATATCGGGAATGTGCAAATATCTACTGTTTCTAAACTCTATATTTTGTTCCAATTTCAGAAATACATAGGTGTCTTTCATACCGATTTTTCCATGTATATATTTTCACAAATTAATTGTTATATACCCGGAACATAATGAAAAACCATTGCAAGACGCTGCTCAGTTATTGGCTCTGGGTTCGTCAAGTTCTTGGTGAACCTACAAGTCCTATATATGCCTACAACCAGAAAGGTCTAGCGGATGTAATGGTATATTGCTTTCAAACAGCTGTCACAGTTAGAAGAAGTTACAGGTGAAAACGTTGGCATAAATGGCTGTTTTTTTCAACTAATTTTCAATTTTTCCTATATTTAACTGTTAGTTTCTATGAAGAAACCTTGAAGGATTTAAATAAATGACCCCTTGCTGAATTCAGAATTTTGTCTACTTTTCCAAAATTTATAGCTTTCCAGGATTTATTATTGCTTTCATACCCATTTCTACCATTAACTGGAAGGAGGTTGAAAGCACAAAAAATAGCAAAAATAGGCTGTCCCAGAAAAATGCCAAAACTGTGCAAAAAATGCTGGTTTTCTGACAAAAGTCTGTTTGTCCCTGAAAGCTGGAAAAATTGTGATTTCAGCACCACAAACACTTTGTTGATACCATTTGCAGGGAAAAAATCAGACGCTTTCATCTGTAGCCCTTTTTTCCCATTTAAAAAAAAAAAAAAATACCTGTATTTTGGGTAATTTTTGGGTCCCCTCCAGGGGAATCCACAAACCATGGGTACCTTTAGAATCCCCATGATGTTGGAAAAGAAGGACGCAAATTCGGCGTGGATTCCTTATGTGGTCAAAAAAATGTTGCAGGGGCCTAAACCCGAACTAGCCCAAATCAAACAAGCATTTGCAATGCAATAGGTCTCGCATTATAAAAGTTTGAGCTATTGGCATTGCTAATAATAATGCAACACCAGTAGCGCAAACAGTCAGTAATGCGAGACCTCTTGCATTGGAAAAGGTTTTTTTTGTTGCTTTTTTATATAGCGCGACTTGACCCAAAGGCGTGCATTTATGTTGTATTGAGTTCAGTGCAATTATGTGGTATGTTATTATGTGGCACAGAGTGGTATTATGCGGAGTGTATTTATGTTGCATTAAGTAGAGAGTAATTATGTGACATTGAATTATGTAGTATTGAGTGGTATGTGGAGTGCATGTATGTTGCATTGAATACAGTAATTATGTGACGTGTAATTATGTGGTACTGAGTGGTATTATGTTGAGTGTATTTATGTTGCATTGAGTAGAGTGTAATTATGTGGTGTGTAATTCTGTGGTACTGAGTGGTATTTTGTGGAGTGTATTTATGTTGCATTGAGTAGAGTGTAATTATGTGGCTTGTAATTGTGTGGCACTGAGTGGTTTCGGGGTGTATTTATGTTGCATTGAGTAGAGTGTAAATATGTGGTATGTAATTATGTGGCACTGAGTGGTATTATGTGGAGTGTATGTTGCATTTAGTAGAGTGTAATTATGTGGCGTGTTATTACGTGCCACAGAGTGGAGTGCGAGAGGGAGAGGGAAGAGGGATAAAGAGAGAGAGGGAGGGAGAGAGAAAGAGAGCTAGAGAGAGAAAGAGGGAGAGCGAGAGGGTTAGAAAGAGTGAAAGAGAGTGAAAGAGAGAGAAAGAGAGAGAGGGGGAGAGAGAGAGAGAGAAAGAGAGAGGGAGAGAGATAGAAACAGGGGGGAGAGAGAGAGAGGAGAGCTAAAAAGAGAGCGGGAGGGAAAGAGAGAAAAGGGAGGGAGAGAGAGACATAGAAAGAGAAATAGAGGAGAGAGTGAAAGAGTGAGAGAGAGAGAGCAAGAGAGGGTGGGAGAGACAGAGAGAGAGAGAGAGAGAGAGAGAGAGAAAGAGGAGAGAGAGGGGGAGGAGTGAAAGAAATAGAGGGAGAAAGAGAAAGAAAGAGGGAGGGAGGGAGAGAAAGAGAGAGGAGAGAGAAAGGGAAAGAGTGAGAAAGAGAGAGAGGGAGAGAAGAGAGAGATAGAGAGAGCGGGAGGGATATCGGGGTGATTCCCACTTCCGAAATGAATAAAGTAAGGCCCTGAGAAATGTGGGGCAGAGGGGTCATTATGTCACAATCGTCACCTCACACTGTGTTTCAGGTCTCGTGTGCTGTGATATTTGGAGGCAGAGGATGTGGCGCTGCGGTCAGAGCTGCAGTTAAAAATGTTATGCTACAACTCCTGCTTTGTAAAATTAGGATAAGAGCAAACTTGGCACCTCGCTGCTGTCCGAAGTATCATCGTTTTGAGTTTAACAAGGGTCAGAAAGTATTTGAGACAAGAGCAGCTGTTTAAATGCAGACAAACATCGATGAGCTACAGCTCCTTACAGCCTTCCAGCAGCCTTTGAGCGCTATGTACCTGGGATCAGACTGGTCGCTCTCGTCTGGCCCAAAGTAACCGACTGCAAACGGAGTGAAATGTTGACATTAATATGATGCCATCCTTCTGATAGATACGTATCCACCTTTAGTGGCGCAAAGGGCTCGTGACCTGCTGAGTGGTGCTCAGACCACACGCTGCACCTTAAACAAAGACTGCTGCAGCAGGGACGCCCCCTTCTAAGGCGGTGGCAATGATTGCACAGGACATCCTTGGATCACAATATTTGGTAGCCCTTTTGTGGTCAGGGTAGATATGCATTGTATTGTTTGTCTGTCCGTTAATCCAGCGGATGGCACATGGTTCTCTGCTCCGAATAAATGTCTTCTGTGCTGGTGCCATCTCATGCCGCCTCTTCTCAAAGGAACCTGCTGCTGGGACCTTCTGGCCTGAAATAAAGAACGTGACTGCGTGTATTAATCCCAGAGCTTGACCAATGGCCACCGAGAGTTAGTAAGGAAAGAACTCCAGCCAGTGACAAACAGTCTCTAGAAGCCCATAGAAAATGATATTTGATACAAGTGCACGGAGAAGGCCTTAGACCCAATGTGAGCAGTCTGGTACATGAAGGACAGACGCGTTATACGATGGTGCAGAGTTTTGAATTAATGTTATTTAGTGGCCAATGCCACACATCGGCTGGTATCTACAACAAGCAGAGAGCAAACAGTGGCACCCCGAAAAACACTCCTGTCCTGCAGATCCAGCAGAATGCTTGAGAAGCATGCAACACAAACATCAAAACCGGGTGACTGTTCACAAGCAAAGCTTTCCAGTGTGAAAGGCACACAAAATAAGCACTGAACGCTCTGCAGTTACTGCCCATGTCACTGACATCAGTTTGTGTCAGAAGTTTTTCACTACACGTGTACCCCAAAAATAATACTTATTACCGAACATTCTTAGTTTGTCCAAGACATTAAGAACACCCAGAACTGGATGCCTGGAAGAGAGGGAAATAAATGGGGGAAAGAGAGAGGTAGATAGAAAGAAAATCAGGGACAGAAATTAGGAAATCCAGATAAGGGGGGGGGGGGAGAGAGATAACGATAGAGACAGACAGAGAGAGCAAGAGAAAAATGAAAGATAGGAAGATAAAAAAAAGTCACGAGACAAGGATAGACAGAGATACAGAGAGAGGGAGAGAGAAGACAGACAGGAAGTGGCAGAGAAAGAAAGGTGGAGAGACAAGAAGAGAGCGAGAGAGTGACAGATGGCTAGAGAAAGATGAGAGAAAGTTAGGGAGAGAACGGGAGGCAGACAAAGAGAGAAAGCAAAACAAAGACAGAGCCAGGCAGGGAGAAAGAGACAGGGAGAGGCAGACTAAGAGCTAAGAAGAGAGCGCTACAGAGAGAACCAAAGAAAATACTGAGAAAGAAAAAAAACATTGTGAAACAAGCAGGAAGTGGGATAAGGGAGGGGGTGGCAAATGTTTGCACTTTCGCGGGCGCTTTGATGTTCTCAGTGGCCGTGCGGCTCACTGAGAACATCAAAGCGCCCGCGAAATGTACACGCAGGCTGCCAAATGGTGCGCTATCCCAGTTATCCCAGTTTCGCATCCCAGTTCTACATAAGATTTGTTTGGCGCAAGACCTGAATAAAGACAGGCTGCAGATCTACTTAATGCGAGGATAGCAATATCCAATGATGTATTATGTACGAAATAAAGTCAAATCACTTGTATCTCAACACAATCTGTCATTTGTAATATGAAAATGCCAATAAAAACATTGATAAAAAATACAAATCCTACTTTCGAACATCCTAAACACAGTTATACAGACGTTTATAACTAAGCAGTGCATTTTGCAGGAGGGGAAAGAGGCCCATAAGCAAACGTTTACGGTATTTCTGGGATTTGGGGCAATCGACTATGCAACGAGTGGACTCAGGAAGTGGCATTCTACTTTCTTTTGATATATCCTTAATGTCGAAGATCATGAGGCAACCTAACCTGTGTATAACTGGGACAATCAAAATAACCAAATAAGCCCAAATTCTCATGACATTCACATTTCCTTCCCCTGATAAGCCAATCAAATGTAGCCCCATTAACATAAAAAGCGTTCGAAATATTAAGTAGTTAAAACGTAATCGAGTCAATGAGGAGTACCTAAAGTGACCAGTGACTGACCAAGGAATTGCTTCTCTAAACTTATTTACCAAAATTCAAGTTAACACAAATGCTTACATACACATCCCAGGCTAAACAGTTTCTTTTTCCATAGATATACGCAAAAATAAAAACTTCAGAGCAGCATCTGTGCAATGGAAAACAATAATAATAGTTCAAGTGCCCCGCATGCCTCGCTCCCAGGACCAATGAAATCCATTACGTATCCTAAACTATGTTTCTAAGACTGCAGTCAAACGTATTTTTCCCCGGCTAGCAGAGCAAACCTTAGGGACCGGGAGGAGCGGTGTGAGCAGTTATTACCGAACATTCTTAGTTTGTCCAGGACATTAAGAACACCCAGAACTGGATGCCTGGAAGAGAGGGAAATAAATGGGGGAGAGAGAGGTAGATAGAAAGAAAATCAGGGACAGAAATTAGGAAATCCAGATAAGGGGGGGGGAGAGATAACGATAGAGACAGACAGAGAGAGCAAGAGAAAAATGAAAGATAGGAAGATAAAAAAAGTCACGAGACAAGGATAGACAGAGATACAGAGGGACAGAAATTAGGAAATCCAGATAAGGGGGGGGGGGGAGAGATAACGATAGAGACAGACAGAGAGAGCAAGAGAAAAATGAAAGATAGGAAGATAAAAAAAGTCACGAGACAAGGATAGACAGAGATACAGAGGGACAGAAATTAGGAAATCCAGATAAGGGGGGGGGAGAGATAACGATAGAGACAGACAGAGAGAGCAAGAGAAAAATGAAAGATAGGAAGATAAAAAAAGTCACGAGACAAGGATAGACAGAGATACAGAGGGACAGAAATTAGGAAATCCAGATAAGGGGGGGGGAGGGAGATACCGATAGAGACAGACAGAGAGAGCAAGAGAAAAATGAAAGATAGGAAGATATAAAAAGTCACAAGAAAAGGATAGACAGAGATACAGAGAGAGGGAGAGAGAAGACAGACAGGAAGTGGCAGAGAAAGAAAGGTGGAGAGACAAGAAGAGAGCGAGAGAGTGACAGATGGCTAGAGAAAGATGAGAGAAAGTTAGGGAGAGAACGGGAGGCAGACAAAGAGAGAAAGCAAAACAAAGACAGAGCCAGGCAGGGAGAAAGAGACAGGGAGAGGCAGACTAAGAGCTAAGAAGAGAGCGCTACAGAGAGAACCAAAGAAAATACTGAGAAATAATGCAACACCAATAGCTCAAACTGTAATAATGTGAGACCTATTGCATTGCAAATTCTTGTTAATTGTCTTTCAGCCACACTATCAGTATTTTTATAAGTTGCCGGTAGACAGCGCATTTTGCATGGGTAGTGGGCCCAAATTTTCAAAATCATTTTTGCTTTAAAATCTTATCAGATTAAAGCTTTTATATACTATCTGTTTGATTTTTGCTGTAGTTTGTGTTCTGCCTGGAAAGCATTGAAGCGTCTCCACTTGCTGAACTCTCAAGTGCGAAGCGAAACCAACCGCCGCAATTGAGAAGGAGGGTATGGGGGGTTGAGGAAAGCAACATAGAATACAGTCAGTTGCATTTGGTGGTATTGTAATAGGAACATAACCAAAGTAGGAAGCACTATTGAAGTGCTTAAACATAAAGAAGTGGGGTGGGGGAGACGGGAGAAAAAACAGATAGGGGTACGAGGGTGAGACAGAAGAAGCAAAAGGGATGGGGCAGATAAGATGTGCGTGTGTGAACGTAATCGCGATCACATCAAAGCGGCCGTGCGGCCCGCGAAAGTGAAAGCAAACAAGTGCTTTCAGGCCTCCAAATGGTGCGCGCGCCCGGCCGACGCACATGCACTGTATTTGGAGGCCTGAAAAGCCACTGCTTGCACTTCCAAAACTTGCTTACTATAAGTCTCGCCAGAGCAGCGCTAAAGCGCTGTCTCAGGCGAGACCTAAAAAAGGCTTAGCAGGGGTGGGGGAAGCCTAGCAGAGAAGGGTTAAAAGACACGGTAAATATTGCATAAACACCCCCTTTCCACACTTCCAAACCCTCACAACGAGCACTTCCTTGAGCAGTATCCCACCTGGAGCAACTGTGTATAAGTATATCTTAGATGCATGATTATAATGAGCAGATAAAAAAAGACTTGAACTTTCAAAATTGTTTCTCTTAATTCTTTAAATCGGTGATGTGATGTTTGTTTACTAGGCTTTTCGCTGTGACCGCCTGTTATTTGTACTGACATTGACCCAGGTCCGGTGGCCTTTTTGGGTTCTCCCTATTGGAGTGTAACATTCCCAGATTGATGGCAGCCTGGTGATAGCCTCACCCCAGTGAGATATAGCAGCAGTCCATGTATGGGCGAGAGATCCATGGCCTCGGATCATGCTGGTGGGGGCACAAGCAGATGCGCTTCAAAGATTATGAAGTAAGAGAAGGGAGTACACAATACACAGGATAAGGCTCATGTCTACACATGTGAGGATTAAGGTGGAGATCCCAGCACAGACCTGAAATCCCTGCAAAGAAAACCCTAAAAGCTTATCCTTATCCTGTATATTGAGTCCTTCGGAAGATAATACGGTAGCCTCAAACTCTGTCGACTCCCGTCTTATACAAGGGTAACGGAGAACAGAGCAGGCTATTGGATGTAGGATCAGTGCCCTGGTCTTTGCCAATCAGTTCACTGTGGGAAGGTCTTGGAGTTCCAGAGTGTGGCATCACTTTAGATTATCTGTTGAGGTCCCTCATTTTTTTTGTCAGGGCTTGGTGGATGCTGGCAGTCAGGAGCCTCTACTCTTAAAGAATGTTCATACTGAGCTCATCTTCAGACTATGTTGTTATGTGCTATGGTCCCAGCGTAACAGTTTTCTAGAGCCAGCCTGCGAAGCGCCATTGTCCAGTTTTTTTCTGTGTACAGGCTTAGTGCTCAGAGACTCTGGCTTCTAAGCAGGGGCGGCTCCTCCGCTAAGGCGGAGGAGCGTTGCCCCACTGCTCTCAGAGCAGTGGAAAAAAGGAAAAATAAAGTGAGAATAACATTATTCTCATTGTATTTTTCGTGCCTACGGGGCTAGGTTAGGGTGGGCTGTTCTGGTGCCACAGGGAGGTGGAGTGGTTTGTGCACAATAAGTGCGCATGACGGTTTTGCCACCCATCTTGGGCCTGCCAAATATTCATGCACACTTAGCATGTTCTCTATTGGCTGCATTGCACAGCTTGGTGAAGAACATGCACAGGCTCCCACTCCCTGTCTGATCATCTTACCCCCCACCCCCGGCGAGCCACTCCTGTTCCCTTCCAGCCGCCCCTGCTGCTAAGAGTTTTTCTCTGTTCCTACTAAGAGGCTGCTTGTACTAGCTAGGTAAATCTTTCTGTCCTATCTCATTGTGATGGCAGGATCCATAGCTACCAGATTCTGTTTACGGGGCTTCTAGGCACTTCTGCACAAAACAACAAAACGGACCTTGGCTTTGACAGTGACCATAGAGTTTTACTCTCACTAGGGACTGAATCTGGGAGCTGGCTCTATTACCTCTGGCAGTGAGCACAGTCGTGCCCACAGATCTTGTGCTTGAGTTTAGCCCTAGATCCCTACCTTACGCTGAGTTGCTGATCGTGTTTTCGGTGTCCGCCGCTAGGCGGCGGGCTCACTTCTTAAATACCTGCTCACGCAGTCCTCTATTGTGATCATTGGAAAACGAGTCTAGGTTTGTTGGCTTAGCCTTTTCATGTATTTGCTGCCAGCTGTATGGAGGCTATGTAGTGCCATGACGCTTTTGCGTTTGTGCGCTATACAAATAGAACTATAATAAATAGCAAGGTGTGAAAATCCCTTCTGCCCACGCACAGCTCACACAAGTGAGTGCTACTAACTCTTTTGGGGATTGCTTGGATCCCCTGTATTGTCGTATCTAATCGTGTCTATGATCACAGTGGATAATGAGGCTGCCCGCGGCCCACGCAGGGGGCCCCCATAGGAGGGCGGCCACCTTAGTGCCACATGAGGGCACAAGCCCGACATGTCTGGTGTTTGGATCCCCTCGGGGTCCGGTGCTACCTGCGTCATTTCTGGCGCGCCAGTGTGCAGGGGACAGGTATATCTACCTCCCCCACCCCTCTGGCGATCCTTTTCGCGCTGAGACATCACGCCCTGGTTGTAAACATGATCAACCGGGGACTTGCCTGGATACGCTCCGCCCCCTCAAGGGGCATGAGTAAAGGGGTGGACTGGTGGTCCACATGATGTAAGGAGCAATCCCCCAAAATGGTGAGCACCGATTGGTTAGGCCACGGTGCAATTTGGCTCTTTAGGTGGGCAGGGCAGCTTAGGGGTGTCGCTGCTGCCTGCCCTTGGATCGGCCGTAAGTTGACCCACGGTGTTGGCATATTTCTTATGCAAAATAAACCTGCTGCAATGTTTTCTCCAACAACCAATGTGTCTTGTGTGTGCATTATTATGGGACTTCTGTGTTTGCAGGTGGGGTGTGTTGCCGATATTGGCACTATGAGAGGTCTGTGAGAAACAGCCCCTGCTGCCGCTGGGGCAGATTGAGGCACCGCAGCACTGAAATGCCAGTCCGCTTTCTGTGACGCCGGTTACTGCGTACATGAGGAGGGAGACCGTGTGCCAGGGCGCACGAAAAGTAGTCCCACCCGCCTCATCGTTGGGGAAGGGTTACTTCACTCTTCATTCTGAGAAAGTGCGCGGCCTGCACACGAACTCGCTCCCCTGCCTGTTGGGGCGGGCCCGGTTTCCAGGCAGCCCAAATCCACATTATAGCTAACACAGCAAGCTGGAAAAATCTGGACTGTCTGCTTGTGTAAATAAATCAAAACCCACTTTTAGGGTAAATTGTGGAAAAAGCTACTTCACAACCGCTTGCTTCAGTGGACCTCAAACTTGATGTAAGAACTCGAAGCAGTCAGAGATGAAAGTACACTGCGTAACATACATTTAGGACCCACCCAGGGGCGGCCTTAGGCATGTGCAAGCTGTGCATCAGATACAATACATATTCTTGGCGGCCCCTGGCAGGGATTTGGCGCATGAACGACTGAGGCGTGCTAAATCCAATGTGATGCACGCTGAATGGTTATTCTTATACTCTTTTCCTTTCTGACCCAGTCTCGTCTTTGTGTGGGGTCGGCCTTGTTTCGGGCTCTTCTGGTAGGTCTTGTGCTTGTTTAGAACTTTTTTTTCCAGGAGAATCGAGCTTGTTTTAATAGTCCAGATCTGGCACCTCCGGAGGCTCGCATGCGCGCGCATGCGCAGTGCCCGCGAGTCCTGCAGCGAAGGGGTTACAGAAGCACCACGCATCACTGGCGGCAGGAGAGGTGGCAGCACCCGTGCCCGGCGTGCAGCGAGCAGCACCGAGACCGGCCGAGGCCATGCACCGGCGCGCCTAGAGACCCTGGGCAAGAAAGGCCGCCTTGCAGAGGATAGCATGCCAGTGTGCAACCTTTGGTGCCAGCTGCGAGGTGAGCAGCCCGAGGGTCAGGGCATGGGGAGGGGGAGTGAGGAGGTCAGCGTGTGCCACTGCAGAGTGAACCCGAGGGAAGGTGAGCCATTGGACGAGGGTGTGGGGAGCCCTGGGGAGGAGGGCAGATCAGGCGTAGGAATGTATCACAGCCCGTGGGGGTGAGGAGCTGGGGGCGTGGGGAAGGTTGGGTGAGGATGTTATTGTAGATGGTGTGTGCTTTGGGTCTGGGTGGAGGTAAGCCATGTGAGGTGGCGAGCTGGAGGTTTTCTGGTGGTCATGGGAAGGGAGGGCATGATGAATCGTGAGAGAGAGCCTCTCTCTCACGATTCATCTCTGAGAGGGCGCGGGTCGGAGAGGTGGTCACCGTGCGCCAGGGGTAGGGAGTGGTACAGATCGGCGCTGTATGTTGAGGGAAGAGTGAGTCAGGAGTGCGGGGGCAGTGTTTACTTGTGGCTGAGGGGAGGCATGGTGACTTTTGGAGGTGTAACTTGGGAAGCACGGTCGTATTGGGGGGAAGAGGAGAGCAGGGTACGAGGTGTTAGACGTAATGTTAAGGATTCATTAAAATGATTACAATTACTTATCAGCAATCATGAAAACAGAGTATGAAGCTGATACTTGTGATCTAATGAGTGGATCTGCCTGCACAAATCTTTTAAAACATCGAGTGTTCGAATGTACTTGGCATTTGGTTATGTCTGTTTATATGGTGTTGAGGCAGACATGAAATGCAAGCACCTATGGATGGACGCCTGGAATAGGATGGCAGTGGCTACCCATGTTAACTCAATCTAATGCCCTTTTGCAGAGACCTTGGTAGGAGACTGGCTTCTTGATCATTTCTTTAATTACATTCCAGTGCTTGTCATGTGACTAGCAGAGAAAACTAGTTTAACTAGTCCTCAGTTTGCAATTGGTGAAGCAGCCTTCTCTGTCCATACTAGGGGCATAGTTACCATTGGTTCAGCAAGTACAGTGGTACTGAGACCCAAAACCCTCAGGGGCCCATTGAACCCTGATAATTGCTATATTTTACTTCCTGAGCAGCAGCCAAAGGGGCCATTTTCCTTGCTTATGCCACGGCCCATGGGGTCGTTGGTACGCTGTGCTAGTGATTCGTACGTCTGCTTGAAAGTTGTCTCCTGACTGGATGTTCCTTGCACATTAATTTTGCTTCGGTGAACCTCTAGTGCCTTTTCATAGCCTTAGGACTCACTGTAATTAATCCTTGTTTAATAGGTGCTCTGAAAGCGAGCAGAACTGGTTGCTGGAATATGGCACTATACAAGAAACCTTAATTAAATATATTGTATTTTGTCTTTTGACAATGTGGTAAAGTGGACGAGTCTTTGGTTACCTGTAGTCTGTCTTCAGGATCAGTTAGTGACGTACTGAGACAGGTCTCTGTGTGCCATGATTTCAAGGTAGCTTACTCTCTTCCTGCTAAGGTCACTTCCCAAATAGATCATGAACTATTCTCCAGGCTCTACTGTTCTCAGACTGAGAAAACAGACCTTGTATGCCAAGTCACATGATCTACCCTATAGTTTTATAACACTCTTCAAATAAACCTTCCATATGGGGCTAGTCCTCATAATGTGTCATACATGTAGTGGGAAGGGTAATTACTATCAATCAGTCAGGGTTTGTAAAGCTCAGCTGCTTCACACATAAGGGTCTCGAGGCGGTGTGGGATTCATGCTGCTGGATCATACAGCGAGGTCTTGTGGTCCTTCCTGAACTGCTGGAGCGATGGTGAGGCTCTAAGGTGCAGGGGGAGGGTTTTCAGGTCTTCACTGCCATGTGGGAGAAGTAGCGGCCTCCACTGTTTTATCAGCGGCTGCATTGGGTGGCTGCTAGGGAGATGGTTCTGGAACATATTTTCCTGGTAGGTTGGTGGAAATTCACTCGTTCATTAAGGTATGCTTGTCCTTCATTGTGTAGTCCAGGGAAGACATGGCTTGGCAGTTTGGGCTGGACTGTTCCCATGAGGCACAGGGTCAAGGCTGATTTGCATATGGCCATGTCTGAACTGGGGTGGTGTGGTGAGCAAAAATACGATGGATTTAGGCCCAGATCTCTGTACTGGGGTGAATGTATGACATTGTTCTGCATTCTGTCCATCAACTGTTGTTTTTGCAAGAAAATAAAAATGACACATCAAAATCTTTCAGCAGCCGCCACTGCTGATTGTCTTCTTTTTTTCCCTACCCACTGCTAGCCTCGCCCGCTGCATTGCAAGCAAAATGAAGAGAATTAGAGTACACAAATCTGGTTATTCGAAACGAAAGAGAAAGGTGGCTCAGCAGGCTTTCGTAGTGTCACAGGAAGGAGCAATCCTGAACTTTATCACCCAAGGGAAACCTAAAGATGGAGAATCCTCTGGCCAGAGTACTGCTGATGCACTCGGTAAAACAGGCGCTGACGACCATAAAGAAGAACAAAACAATGATGATATCCATGAGCAGAATGATACTCATGAGCAGACCAATGAAAATGAACAAGGTGACTCTGAAATTGATACAAACATGCAGCAATTACCAACTCAGAATGAGGATTATTACAAAAGACCCTCAGACAGAGAAACTGAAACATCATTCATCGGTCCATCAACATCTGGCATTCTGAAGGAGGTTCAGAGTTTACAGACGGATGATGCTGGTATTGAAAAGGAAGCCAAAGAGCAAGACCATGTTACAGACCCGTGTTCTGAATATGATTTATGTGATTGGAGGGATCCTGCTTTGTGGCCGAACTCTCTTACGGACGCGCAACGTGTTTTTCTTGTTGAAAGGGGTCCCTCCAGAGACCCAGATTCTAAAACAAAGTATCCAAGTCATGAGCACTCAAAAAGTAAACGTCGTTTTTCTGTTACCATGTTACTGGTCATCTAACGCCTTTTCTGGACGTTTTATTAAAAACACCTTCCTGAGCTCCGCCCCGCCCGGACCCCCTCTTCCGGGGCCCCCTACCTGCGCTCCCTGCACAGGGCCACCATGAGCCTAGAGCCGCCCCTGACCCACCATTGCACGTGCGCTGTTGTCACACATTAGTCGAGCTTGGTACAACGTGTCTGGTGAATTGGGGTGTAGATCACCAGGACTGGTGACAGAAAGTGCGTTTCAATTCAAGGCAGACACTGTCCAGTCACGAGACCCGCTGAACGAGTGTCAGGGAATCTTACCACAGCGGGGGCTTGTCGAATCACCTTGCTGATGGAGTTTGCTAAATTCAAACAAGCATTGGCAAAAACAATGAGTTTGGCTTGCATTTTGAGTTCTGGCTAAGATATTTTTTAAAAGCCTACGGTTGCTTTATTTGTTAGGTGTACTTATAATACAAATAATTGAATGTGTGATGAGTCAGGATTATTCCGTGTACGTTTAATATGCACAGTAACCCCCTCTCCCCCATGGGTGCAGAGCAGACACTGAATAGGAGCCCGAATGTCAGCCAATAGCAATAGGTGATAGTATTCCTTTTGGGCTGAATTAAAGCTCACATTATATAGAAGTTCAAGGACTGGCGACGATAGGTCACACAGCAGCTGCATTGTCAATGTTGACCTAAAAGGAAGTGTCCAAACCATCGAGTGAATCCCTTCTAAAGGTATAGGACGGCCAGATGAGTTTTCTGCAGATGGATATTCCTTGCTAATCTCCACATACATCCATTTTTGGTTCATTATGGATTTTGTGGGCGGTGGTGGGTATAGAGAACACATCCTTCCAATTCTTCCCTAAGTGCAGTTCTAAATAGCCATGGTCAGACCATCGCTGAGTTTGCAATCTTTGCAACCAAGAGAGACCACGAGGAATCAAACTGTTCAGCCTGTCAGGTTTTAAAACAAGCATTTGCAATGCAATCGGTCTCGCCTTTCGAGCCTCATAAGTATTAACAAAGCTGGCATGTTTGTGTAACGTGATATGCAGCTTCTAGGGACAGCGCAAGAAAAGCTGCATGCCTCTTTCCTTTCAGAAATACATTCTCACGCTGCATGGAATACCTCTTGTGAGCTGGGGCCGGTGGGGGCTGAGGTGAAGGGGGCGCCTCGGAGGGGGTGTCAGCAGCAGTGATTTAAATGGGCCACTACTGTCCGGTACAGAGTACCGGCACTTTTTTATTTTGAGGAGGGGAGTACCAGCACTTCGAGAGAAATGCAATACCTTTGATAGGAGAGTACCTGCACTTCTCAGAAACAAGCAGGTACTCTGCTACAGAGTACCCGCACTTTTATTTTTCCATTTCAAGCACTGGTCAGCAGGGACAGACTGGAAACGGAGAGAGATCCGTAAACAGCTGCGAGTGGTTCAACAGGCACAGTGGCCCTGTAGGCTAGTAGTGTGAGGAGCCCTTTGTATTCCAGTTGTTTCTTTTCTACCCGCCAAGGGAGATGGGGGTCCAAGAAAAGCTCGTCATTTTGGCGTTGGGCAGTGTTATTTATTTATCCATTTATTTATTGCAAATATATGCAATGCACTAACATGTTTGACAAGTAAAGGAGTTGTTAAGCAGCGCAGATACACCAGCCTTGTTTTCCAACTGCTGTTTACATGTGATCAGTGCTGCCATTAACAGTACGAGACCGCATATGCCTGAGGTGAGCCGAGCCGTAGTCCCATGTTGTATGCTGCGGTGAGCAGATGCCACATGTGACTGACAATTTAACAGGTCATTGAACTGAAATCCTCTGAAGTATTTTTATTTTTGATCTTTTTAGAACACATGAGACTGACACGACCGCTATCGCGGGTGTCTAGGCTATTCGGAAAAAAACAGTGCAGATATATAGGATAGAATAAATTATAGTAAGATATATGGTACTATGCAAATAAACTGCAAGCCATACACGGTACCTGTGTACACCTAGAGGAGAAGCCTGATGGAGCGTTGAAGGGGCTGAAGGAGTACCTTCTGCAACATATGATGATGGGGAATGAAGTGCATATATAGCCAATGTCTTATAGAAAGAGAAATCTCTATTTCCACCACGTGCTTTAGAGGGCTGTGGCGCTGCTGAGGTGCAGTTCATTCTATGGATTCTAGCATATGCATGTTACTTGAATTTTAGAGATACAAACTCAGTCACCGATCTGCGTTATTATGGGCGGCTGTGAGAGCGGGAGAGTGACAGACAGTGACCGCGTTATCTTGAACTCCCGTGCACACTTTTGTATTTCAAACACTAGCCTTACATGATTAATGACACTCAGCCCTTGGCAGAGCATCTCCGCGCACAGCCAGGCCCCAGCCTTGCGGCTTATTTACCACCATCTACTAATGTGTTCACACCCCTCCTCTCTAGGGAGTTGCCCCTCCGTGCCCAGTTTCTGCTAAAGCTGTGATTGTAGTGCCAAGTGCAAGCATTCTTGTCATGCTTTTGAGGTTCGTGCAATCACAATGGTACAACACTCGCACTACATGTCCTCTACACGAAAATAAACGGCGGCCCAGTGCATTAAACGCTTATTAGTGGAGTAAACTGTTTAAAGGCAGGTCCAAGTTCGAAACTTAACCCGTCCTGTAGAAATCGGTAAACTTAGTACAATTCAAATGGTAATAACACCCGCTATTAATAGCGCTTAGAAACGGTTGAAGCGTGGTTTGAAATGCTTAATGAAAAAAGTCGATGTTGCCATTCCAATGTGGTACGTATATGTGTTTTCCTAATAATCATAAACAGCTTTAGCTAATACACTATTACGTCACTTGTTTGCTGCCAAGTGTTACACATGAGGTACCAAGCTTTACACAAGAACCCTGCGGACAGAACTATGATGCATGTGCAGACAGTGTGGAGCATGTGGGTCCCTGTCTGAATGTGGTGTTGTCTTTTCTTGAAGGCGACAGCATTGGACTGTTTGCTGCTTCAGCAGGCAGCGTGGCACACAAGCGGCTTTCCAAACCCACCCAGCAAGGAAGAGGTGAATGGACATCGGTGAACTGCATAAACGTCACAGAAGGATATGGGGGAAGCACACGAGTTGATGTGCAAGTAACAAGTACCGTTAAGAGCCACCAGTGCAGCAATGTCAGGAAGCAGAGAGACTCAATGGCGGCTCACGGGGAGCCCGCCAGCTGTGTGATGTCTAGCGGCACTCGCCGCTTGCTGGGACGCACTCCCAAACCGCGAGAGCTGGCAGTAGGAAACAAAGTTGGCTGACGGCTGTGCACCAGCGGAGCGACAAGAAAACGGCACAGGGCAGAAAAGTGCTTTGCTGAGCAGCGGGAAGTCGCCGCTTGGCGATGACAATGCTCCGGCAGGCTCCGAATTAATGCCGCACTTTAGGGCATCAAAAAGATGATTTCTGGGCATGCAGTTTGGGCCTGCCTCGGACCCGCACCCCTGAGCTCATCGAGTTAGAAAGAGGATTCCCCGGTTCGCTGCAGCTTCTGATCTGCAGCTTCAAGACTGCTATAGTCACGCGACAGTAGCTCCTACTCAGGCCATAGGTAAACAGCAACTTTAAACTGAGCGCGGCGCCGCTTCAAGGACACCGCGCTCGGTTTATGTTTTTTAACTTTAACACTGAGCGCGGTGTCCCTGAAGCGGGTGCTACGCTTAGTATTGAAGTTAAAAAATATATAAAGAAACTGAGCGCGGTGTCCTTAAAGCGGCGCCGCGCTCAGTTTTAAAGTAAACAAGCAGCTGTGTCTCTGAGAGAGACAGAGGAAAGGGTCTGCTCGGGGTGAGGCAGAGAGAAAGAGAAATCAAATAGTGCTCACCCAGTAATTAAAGGCCATTGTGTAAGGCCACCAGTAAACGATCCAATCCCGGTGGGAGGGGCCAAAAGGAAACAAGGCGGCAACAAGGAGGGACTAAGAAGCCTCCTTTACAATGAGAAGCCTCCGTTTAGCCTAAGCTATGACGCGAGCCAATGGGAAGAGGGGGCAGGGCTTCAAAGTCCCCTTCCTCGACAGTATTGATTTCAAGAAGCTCTTGGATGCCGAGAGCAGCGCATGCGCGCTGCTATCGACAGCCGAGACCTAAAAAAAATAAAAATAACTATATGGCAGAGAGTGTCAGTGGGCTCATTACAGGATGCAGTCAGGACCCTACAGGGTCCGTACCGGTCTTCGGACCCCAGGCGGTCAACTAGAAAAAAGTCCTGAAATACTCTCAACCAGCTGGGATGATGAATAAAAATAAACTCCAGGTCCCCGGGTCCAACTTTCACCCAGAACATAAATTGCACTGGGGAGACTGACACATGACACACCATCCCAGAACAGACCCTCTGGGTTTTGACCTCAGCAGGACACTAGAGTTCAGGTTAAACACTGCTACAGAGGGAGCCTGAGTATGAGCCCCAAGATGAGCCAAAAAGGCCTTGGCCTTGGCCTTCAGCCACTGCCCTGATCCTGCTTGGCAACGAGACGAGCCTTAAACTAAGAGCTCCAAGCCTTGACACAAAAGAATCAAGCAATCCTTAGAACAATTCCTCCGCTGCTATGTTATGAATCAACAAGAGCAGTGGGTTACTCGGTGGCCCGTGGCTAAGTTGGAATACAACAAATCATCCCACTCTTCTCTTGGCTAACCAACATTCTATTGTTCATTTGGTTTTCATCTGCATCTTTCTCCTCAAACCTCTGCTCCCCCTGTTATGGCTCTTATAGCTGTACTAACAGCAATCTGTACCATACATCCAAACAGTCTCCTACACGTACAGAAGGTTATGGCAGATTATAGATGACTTGCAAATCGTAAGAGATGAAGAGTACCCAAAAGTGGGGGATTTGGTCTGGTTATCAACTGTCAGCAGTGCCCTGCACACACTCAGGCACTCTGTCGTCCCTGCACAGGTTAGGTTCTTTTGTCGATGTCAAAGTCGTATCTCTACCCTCAATAGATACAACACTTCTTAAGGGCAGTTGTAAACTTTGTGACATGTAAAGCCTGTCCCAACCAAGAGAGGGGATGGCATGTCAAAGGCTGCTTCCTTGTTTGCAGACATTATGAACCCTAACAGTAGAGTGGTCATGAAACTGATGCTGATGATTGCCTCGTGTATTGCCATAGTGCTACACGTCTGCCTTCTACAGGAGTGTTGGTCCAGGCACTGGTCATAAGCGACGGGTCAAGGAAAAGATCTAGTACTGGTAGAGCCCAGAGTTCAGCACAGTCTCACAAGGTAGCACAAGCATGTGTTGCTGAGCAGCCCATTTGCGAACCCTCGCTGCAGGTGTCAATTACCAAATACCCCTCACTCATAGGTGGGGAGCACACGTGAACAACATGACGGTTCAGGGTACCTGGACGCAACAAACAAAAGGGAGTCACATAAACCTTCTTGAGCTGACACAGAGATGTATGTGGCACTCAGAGTGTTTTAAACACTTATTCAAAACAAAACCGTATTGGTGAGGACATCCAATATGACCATCCTATAATAAAACCAGAAGCATAGGGGCCCTCACTCACCTTAGCTCTCAGTGTTAGCACGATCAATATGGTACTGGGCCATTCAGCATCAAGCGGACATGTTAAGCAGTGTGCATCAACAAGTATTCAAGGGGGAGATGTAACATCAAGTATTTCAACAGTACTTCCAAAAGATGCGGGATGCCCACAGTAGATCTGTTTGCCACCGTAGATAATGCAAATTGCCCAAGCTTTGTTTCCAATTCCAACACTCCATGGCCAATGCACTATGGATGAATGGGTCAAGGATATTTGCTTAAGCATTTCCTACTCTACCTCTGCTTCCTTATCTAGTGAGAAAGCTGAGGCGGGTACCTATGATGTTCCATCTCATACACCAATGCGGACAAGACAAACTTAGTGCTCAGCACTACTGGACACATCTGTTCACCCTCACTTCCAGTTCATTAGCTCCGGTCCTAGAGTTTGGTTACCTATACCAATGGATAACCTAAAACTGCCATTTTGCTATGCAGCAAAATGGAAATGTTATGTCAATTATTGCATTAATAAATAAATTATTAATAAATAAAGAGCCTGTAACGTCCTTGGCTGAGGTTAACATCTGCTACATGCTACATCGTCAAACGACTGGTTGACATAAACATCCATTAGGCTTTGTTGAGCAGCAGTAGCTATTTACATGTGTAGTAGGAAACAAGCATCTCTACTTAAAATTCCAGTTATTAAAGCAATCATGGAGGGCGTCAAGAGAGTCATACTCCCAAGAATATCAAAGGTTCCAATTTGAGGCCTCAATGCAATTCTGAAAGAGCTCATAGGACTTCTTTTTGAGCCATTAAATTCTTGGGAATCACTTCCTTGCATAGGGCTTTTGAGTTGCAGGCTTTAACAGTGGAACACAGGGTTGTCCTGAGGATAAATCCTTTCATCCTGCCAAAAGTGGTCTCTGCATTCCATATCAATCAGACCACTGAGTTGCCAATTTTCTTTCCAAACCGTAACAAGGTGGCATAAAGAGCATTGCACATATTAAATGCAAAAAGGGTTCTAATGCATTATATTGAGCAGAACAAATTTATTTGCAATACAAAGCAACTAATTGCTGCACTTGTAAAACCCATTCTTGGATCCACAGGACAGACAGAACCTATTGGACCCCAACCATGATGGTTGTGGTCATTTGTCACTGGTCTCCAGGGGTCTGTCCTACTATGGCTCTGCAAACTGGGTCAAGTATAACCCTTTTCGCACTTGACTCTCAGGGTAGGGAAGGTGAGATGTCACAGGCTTCTCATGGAGGTAGTAGGGGACAGAGGGGTGCACGCAGAATTCGACGATCAAATAACAGAAACAATAACGCACTGCCTTATTTGGAGTTTAGTGGATGGCATACACTGTTACAAATGTGAGTTGTACTATAGCCTATGGCACGCACAATATGGCTTATAATAACAATATGGCTTATAATATGGCAGCCTTGATACCTGCCAGGTTTTGATGGAGTATGCCATCCACAAAACCCTAAATAAGGCGCTTAATGTCCAGTGCATTGCTTGTCTTTTAGTAAAAGCAGGTAATTAACTTACACAACAGTACTAACTACTACACATAACTGAGTTGCTTGGTTTCTGCTTCTGGTTTACATTCGGCAGAAAGTCTCAAGTTCCACTCTCAACTTCCTTGAAGCACGTCTCAGCCCTTTTTATCTGCTTATGGGTGAAGATTTGCGGTGCATGAGTACCAGTTCTTGTAGGTCAGGCGGCAAGTGTTGCAAAGCCCACGACTGCAGTCTCTGCAGTAGCCTCTCTTTGGTGCCAGCATTGTTGTGTGTATGCAGAATGCCATGCCCAGATGTCACAGTACAACCTCTCCAGCATTTGCGGTCTCCCTAGTTGATCACATTTACAGTGGTGCTGTGCAAGAACAGCCTCCCAGCCTATCAGGCTCACAGCAGCCGCAGCCTCCCGGGCCGACCAGCCTCACAGCAGTAGCATGCAGTGGCAGCCTCCCAGCCTATCAGGCTCACAGCAGCAGCAGCATGCAGCGGCAGCCTCCCAGCCTATCAGGCTCACAGCAGCAGCAAGCAGCGGCATTCTCCGAGCCTATCAGGCTCACAGCAGCAGCATGCAGTGGAAGCCTCTTAGCCTATCAGGCTAACATCGGCGGCATGCAGCGGCAGCCTCCTAGCCTATCAGGCTCACAGCAGCAACATACAGTGGCAGTCTGCCAGCCTATCAGGCTCACAGCAGCAGCGGCAGCCACCCAGCCTATCCGGCTCACAGCAGCAGCAATCAGCGGCATTCTCCGAGCCTAACAGGCTCACAGCAGCAGCATGCAGTGGAAGCCTCTTAGGCTATCAGGCTAACATCAGCGGCATGCAGCAGCAGCCTTCTAGCCTATCAGGCTCACAGCAGCGGCATGCAGTGGCAGCCCGCCAGCCTATCAGGCTCACAGCAGCAGCATGCAGCGGCAGCCTCCCAGCCTATCCGGCTCACAGCAGCAGCAAGCAGCGGCATTCTCCTAGCCTATCAGGCTCCCAGCAGCAGCATGCAGTGGAAGCCTCTTAGCCTATCAGGCTCACATCCGCGGCATGCAGCAGCAGTCTCCTAGCCTATCAGGCTCACAGCTACGGCATGCAGTGGCAGCCCCCGGTCTATCAGGCTCACAGCAGCAGCATGCAGCGGCAGCCTCCCAGCCTATCCCGCTCACTGCAGCAGCATGCAGCGGCAGCCTCCGAACCTATCCGGCTCACAGCAGCAGCATGCAGTGGAAGCCTCTTGGCCTATCCGGCTCACAGCAGCAGCAAGCAGCGGCATTCTCCCAGCCTATCCGGCTCACAGCAGCAGCATGCAGTGGAAGCCTCTTAGCCTATCCGGCTCACAGCAGCAGCATGCAGCGGCAGCCTCCGAGCCTATCCGGCTCACAGCAGCAGCATGCATGCAGCTGTCATTAAGATGATGAAATCTATATTTTACAAGGCAGCGTTAAATATTTTCCATATTTCACGGTTCCCTGTGAAAATTGGGTTGCTTTACCATTGCATTTTGTGCAGTGAAAGCATCCAAACATGTAATATACATATGCTCTCAAAACATGACCTGATCCTGTTACATTATTAGTTTTAGTGCACTGGGGACAAATACCGGACACCCTGACACATGCCCCACCCCACTGACCCACCCCTCCCCTGTCCTCCCCCGCCCCAGCCCGGGCAACTCCCTGAGGGGAAATATTTTGTAGATAAAGGAAAGTGTAAAAGTGGATCTTAGCAACTGTGAGCATCAATCTTAACGCGAATTTGAATAGCGCTGCGTATAGCCTTTTTAGCATAGTTTATGTAAGTTTCACTTTGCCTTCCAGGTCTCTAAAGGTGAATTTCAGCTGCCCGAGTTTCTCCGAGATGCGGCACAGGTGCAGTATTGCAGTCCTCCAGCATGCTTCACTGTGCATGCGATTGTAACGGAGAATGCCATACAAAACAAACAGATCCCTTTAGCTATCTTTTTTTAGTCATTCTTTTTTTATTGGCATGTTTGTATCAAACAACAGAGTTTTCCAATCTTAAGTTAAAGAAAGTTTCTAAAGAGATTTGTGCCAACATGGGGTTGTGATTATCTCGTGATTGGGTTCAGGTTTGCACTAACTTAAGTAGACGGTGTACTTTTCTACTTGAACAAATTGTTCCCAATGTCAGACGTTTAAGGCTTGTCTCCATGCCTGTCACTTATTTCCAATGAATACAGAATGGGCTGAAAGAGTATCAACTTCGAATAATGCACTGTACTCTTAGACACATTCTTGTGGCAGTGAAATTACTAGAGTGTCCTACTGGGGTTTTCCGAGGTTAGCCTCATCTTTAAACTATGAAGGTTTCCAGCCTCCTTTATGCTTCTTCAAAACACTCTTACACATTCCAGCTGTGGAACTTGCCACGGTTGCCAAGAGCACAGTTTCCATCGCCCATGTCATTTCCTGGCAAGGTTTTCCTGCAGCGGGTTTATGAATTCAAATATCCCTTTCTTGTTTGGACAGGTTGGTAGGGGCTTATTTGCAGTAAATCCTGCATTCATTTGCCCATTTTCACCACGGTGGCTGCCATCTTTACCCTACCTCATTCTGTTGCGTAGTTGCCAACAGTTCTACATTTCCGCCCTCACAGAGCCATATATTGACCCCATTCCTCTCCTTACTGTAAGGAAACGTCTTTTGACCACTCTTTACGCTCAGTCTTTAGCTATTTATTTTCCATTCTACTCAATTATAATCCTTTATACTGAAAATGTTTTACTCTATCTGCTCCACTCATATCTTATTTGTTTACTTGCTCATCTTAAAATATCGTGTGCAAGATTGTTGGGTATCAGAGCACTTTACAGCATGAATAGCATGTGGTTCTGACAAGGGATCCGCACTGAAACGCTCTTGAAGCAAAGACCTGTGTAAAAGATGTATCACATGGGCCTACCAAGCATTGGTGTGGGTCGAGGAGGGAAGAGGGACAAATAGAATAGACCAGAAAAGAGAAACTAGATTGCACGTGCTCCTGTTGTTGGTGGAAGAGATGGATTTTGAGCTTTTTTCTGAATCCTACAGCGATGGCTGTGTTCAAAGCCAGTATTGTACACATTTCCATTTTGAGGGGCCACAGTATATGACTCAAGCGGGGAACACTTGCTTTGCTCTCACTTCTGCAGTCTGCCCTCTATGGATATTTTTGCTCCTCAGATTCCTTGTTCTGTCTTAGTTTTATGGATCTACGGTAGCAGAGAGTGGAACTCTCAAGGTGTTGTTTTCAGTCCTCTTTCAGGTACATAGGGACACCTTTCGTTGTCATGTACCAGGATGACAGGGACATGGCAGACTTCTGATCGAGCCAGACGCACTTGTAGGAGCTCCCGGCCAGATCTACTCACCCACTTTATGATCCTTCCTGATCCTGAGACCCAGCAACACCAAAAACACAATGTACCCACTCACATGGGTCTTCACAGAAACCTGCATGCCACATCTGACAAGAAGATGGCAGATGTCCGCTGGACTCTGTACATCTGTGGGCGGTGCAAGCAGATCTCAGATCTTTAGTAGCTCTACATGCATCCCAGAAATCGGGGGGAGTTCGAGGGAAAGGCAATAGAAAGAGGAAAGTTAATGAGTTGTACCCTTGTTCGGCAAGCATCATCTTTTTCTAAGGTGTGTTTCTTTTGAGATGTAAGAACAAGAGCCCCTATAACGACTAGGAGATATTTTAGTAGGTAATGGATAAGAATAGAAAGACAATTCTCTATGGTCAGAAACATTGATTGTATAAATGGGCTGAAGCAGAGAACCCAGCCATAGCCACACAAAAAAGATAAACACCGGGGCCAAGAAGAACAACCTGAGGTGACTTACTGTAGGAGAGTAGGGTCTGCTATCCTATGGTCACCCCAAAGTTTTGCTTTTTGCTTCACTGGTTTTTGACATATTGAGGCTGTGGGCCTGCCAATCAGACCCCCAGCCTGCTGTTCTCTCTACTAAATTAAAACTATGCACCCTAGGTGCATAACCAATTGGAAGTGGATCACCCTGTCAGCCCCTGTACCAGTGTACACTAGGTACCCAGGGCATTGGTGTACCCAAGGCCTGCCAGGGGCTGAAACATGTATTATGCCACCCCAGGCTTGGCCTAACAATTTGACACAACTGGCTGATCACTCAGCTGGGGTAAGTTGGTGTAATCACCTCTTACTAAGGTGTAGTATACCTATACCTAACCTTAAATGGGACACCTGGTAACCTATAAGTCACTCCTATGGCAGGCCTTAACAATCCTGAAGGCAGAGTGCTTGGTTCCATGTGAGATGGTGCTCTGGCATGAGCTGAGCCTGTCTGCAGTGGTCGGAACAACTTCCTTCTACTGTTTCCAGATATCGTCATACCATATACTCTTAAGTGCATTATGAACCTCGCGGTTAAATGCTATCTTTGGTTTGGCTTTATCAAAACATGTCGAGTAAGGTGTCATACGAATTGGAATACTAACCCCTCGCCAATTCTGGTGACGGGGTTAGCATTCCACCCTTCTAGAGGGACACGACATGTACAGTACCTGAAACCCGGGTAAAATCAGACATAGCCTCAGCTCCACAAAATGGATGCTGCCACCACAGACACAAGTCTGCCCTCCTGCTGCTGGGAGTCCTTCCAGCTTGGGAGGTGTGGACAAAGGGTTTCCTGCCAGGGGAGGTGCGTGCACCACCCCAGACAGGATTTTGTGTATTGGTCAGGTAGGGCTTGAAAGAAACCAGACATGCCTGTGGCTCACAAGGAGCCTCGGTGCATATGCCAGTTCAAACCGGTCCTGGGGCACACCAGTCCCGGGCCTGGGGCGAGCTGGACAAAGGATTGGGGGTGTAACCACCCCCCTTCCTGGTCCCACCCATAGGGAGGGACCTAGCAGGTAGTCCGGCCCCTAGAATCCGCTTAAAGGTAGGAGCTGTGTCCTAAGACTTCAGACATCCTGGAATCAACTTAACACTAAGAAGAAGACGGGAACTTCGACGCTCTGCTGCACAGAGGACTGAAGCCAATCTCCCCTGTGGTCAGGGAGTGACCACCTTGCTAACGCAAGCACCATCCAGCGAATCAACGTCTGCTTTGCCGCCGCCTCCCGCCGGAGCCCGAGCCCAGAGACTGACAAGACCTGGACCTCCAGACCTCTCACCGCCCGATCCACAGTCCCTGAAAAGAGGAGACCCGTGGAGGCACCGAGACACGTGGAGCCAGCCATCTTGAAACGACCACGACAAGCTGACAAGTGCAACAACCGAGGCTCCCTCAAAGTTGTGCTTTGGGATCTGAGAAGCCCAACATCCGAGCAGCATCTGCACCAAAGGTGAGCCCTCCAGCATCTCCACGATCTGCACTTCGAGGCCTATGCACCCGCTTCCTGTGGGTGAGGTAAAGCTGGCACACCTGTGCCCAAGTGTAGTATTACATCTCTAGTGCCTGTGTTCCAAATCTTGAGTTCCTAGTCCATCCGGAAGATCCTTTTTGCAGTAACTTTGTACTTTTTACGCACCCATTGAAACCTATGGGAGCACGCGTGTGACTATTTGCTCTGCACACGCCACCCGTGGACCTCCTGGTCACTAACTGAAGTTAGCTCCTTGTAGGCCCAGCGATTCTAGAGGCCCTAGGCCTTTTCCCTTTTCTGTTCGTGGTACTTATACCACTATTTTAGTATATGGTTTGAGCGGCCACCAGGGCCTATCCATATAAAGTGCAACTTCTGTGTATTCTACTGTAATCTTGTTTGACGATTTGTGCTCCTGTGCTCATAAAGAGACTAGGGGTTACTTTGAGAAATAAATACATATATATTTTGAATATATATCTGTGTGGTGTCCTTTCATTGGTATGAAAGGGGGTTGCATTTGGTAAAACAGCTGGCTTAACACGCTTCACGAGTTTAGCCTCAAAGACTGCTTAGCCTACGCTACCACTAGGGCAGCTAGTCCGAAAAGGTTGACTTACAACCACACCATAAGGGTTGCTTGGCATGGTACAAGGTGATCACTTTAACTAGTGAGCATCATATACCAGGCCAACTTCTCACACTTACTGACTGCACTGGCCCGAATGATGGTAGACCTTCTTGACCCTATTGCATCCGAGCATCCGGTTATAAAGTACTACTCATGCTACTTCATTCCTTATAGATGCAGGAGGCACAACACACACTCCCTGGGCACAGTACCTGCAGCACTCAAGAACTACTGGGCAAGTCCAACAAAATACATGACCTGACGTGGACTGACACTGGACACTAACTCATTGGTTAGATGGTTTGTCAAGATTCCGTCCCAGTTCGATACTCCTCAGGATTCGAGCGATGCTATAGGGTGTCCACCTCTTGACATCCCCAACTCCTGCCCTTATGGCATGGAAGATTAGGGCGATCAAGTGAGAGAAGGGAAGGAAGGGAACAGCGGGGAGTAGAACCTGTAAAAGAAGAACACACAAAAACAAATGACCCATAGAAGCCGGTACGACTACACTCATAAATTCTCGCTAGGACCAAAGCTCCTTTCTGCCGGCTATCAGAAACAGACCACTGAATCTCGGTTCCTTGTGCAACCATTTAACTTTGTTCCTTGCTGCTCATGCAGCCAGAGTCACCACATGCAGTCCATAAACACGCTCTACTGGTGAGTGAAAGAAAGAAAAAACATGACATCCCCAATCAATCAGGGCCAAGGAATGGAGTTAGGTTCTGGCTGGTATGAACCCTTCAGATACCCCTGATTATCTCCAATGTATCCACTGATGGCAGAATACTGATGCATTAATAGTCACTCAAGAGGCACCCCCCCTGAAGTCGGACGGTAGTTCTCTGAATGTCGTTTTGCGGTTACCTCACCGCACACTGGTTAATGTTATCCCCAATTATCGCGCTACCCAGTTCTAGCGAGACTCCGGCGGTTACGTCACTGCCCTATGGCCCAGGTACCCCCCAATCTGACACAAAGTTCTGGCGAAAATCTAGCGGTTACTTCACCGCACTCTAGATCCAGACAAGGCTACAGTTACTCCGGAGGGAGACAGAAGCACCGTTGCCTCTTCTCCCATATTCTGCTTTAACCCAAACGGACACAGCGCACTTAACTGGCCGCAGACAAGGACGGCTCCCGGGCACTAGTGACGCCTGTTCCCGCTGGTGAACCCCGGTAGTTTCAAGGTGGTGGGGGAACAAACGGCAGCACTTACGCCGGTTGGAACGCTTCCTGATTCCGGTGGTACTCGATGACAGACTCGTTCTCAGAATTACGCACGACATGCAGTGCGTGTAGCGTCTTTTTAAGGTCACGACTCCTCCTCTAGTCCCACGGCCTTCTGGGAACTGCAGCCTTTATAGGTGCCTGAACCCGATTCCTGACAGTGTTCCCTTCCTCAGCAATGGATTTAAGGATATAGCAATGCCACGAATATGTCATACAATAGTTAGTTAGTACATGTTTTCTAATTCTTGCGTTCCACAGTACGCCTGAAAATGCCTACACTGATAATGTACTAACTAAAGGCACACTGTTATGTTATAAAACAGTTTTTTGTTTTTAATAGCAGGATAACTTAGACACAGGATGATGTAGACACAAGCAGGCATTTCCCTGCCAATGTCTGCCCGTGCCCTTCTCGTGAGTGGTGATATGTGAGAGCAGGAGCATCTCTCCGGGACACTGGTGTGTCCATTGGTCCCATACCAGCAAAGGCCTCTACAGAGTCACCCCCAAGGCTCATGTCTCCTATGATGAGTCATATCCAGGGCCACGCCCCCCAATATAACTCGTGTCACAGAAGGTCAGGCGCGCCATGCTGATCATGTCACCAGTCATCCACTGTTGTGTTCATCATTGAAGTGCTTTCCAGACGTTGCATCTTTCAGTCGCTGCACAAAGACATTATGTTTCCTGTTAGAAATTACCCGTGATGTGAGGTTCATTCCTTTCATTACTGTCGGTAGCTTCAAACACTCCATGTTTTCTCTTGCCACCTGCCGCTGAGTGAGTATTTAACCCCTGACTTCCCTTCAAAGACAGTCCGGGCAATGTATCCATTACTTACTGGTAGTCTCCATCGCTCCACGGGCTCCTCGCCCCACTCCTTATCGAATGGAAATGCTGGAGCTAATGGAGCCCAGGTTGGTGCTCCTCCGGATCCAGCTTACACCCCCACCGGCTAACCCAGTTATGGCCAGGGGGCGTAAACCAGAAAACTTCTCAGACTCAAAACAAAAAATCAAGCGAAACAACTTTAGGGATCAAGAGCAATGGAGAAAAAAAAGAAAGAACATGTTTGTAGGCACCCTTCAAGCAAAGCAGGCATGCGGGGCTCGCACATGTGTGTGCCTCCCTCGGTACCTAAGTCACTTTGTAATGCCCTGCTCACCATCAACTTTCCTCCCTTATGCCCACTCTACCTTCAGTTCTTCTCAATTGCAGGGCAGAACTTTGAATTTGCTAAATGTGCTTCACTCCAGATCTGAAACTCACTTCCCTGCTATGCCTTTAGGATTCTTTTTAGCCATTTCTCTCTTGCAAATTTCTGGTCTCTACATATTCATTCTTACTCCATACACATGCGCCCCCCTAATGTTTTGGGTTCTGTTGTAGACGCTTGCTAAGTGTTCTCCTTGCTAGCCCGGAGGCTCTCTTGTATACCCTCCCTCACTGACCCTTCATTAATATCAGATCCTTTAAAGATCCGAGTACGTCTTATTCTCAAAATCAGACCCCACTATAGGTTTCAAAACAGCCGCATAGTCATCAATTTTGATAATTAGATAAATGTTACTCATTCATTCTTCCCTACATATTCTCCAACTCTAGTAGTTCGGCTTCTTAACGCTCCCCACACCCTCCCCCACGCCAACTATATCTGAGCAGCTTACGCTTCCTCTGCAGGAAATAGCCTTCCTCCACGGAGAACTTGGAGCTAGGGTTCAAAGATGTCCCACACCATTGTCAATTCAGTGGGCAGCTTCCCTCATCTCTCACCCCACAGCCTGCTGAAACAGAAATTGTAATGCACACAGATGGTATGTAGGCGAACAGCAAACAGCACACATCACACTCCATATGCACGTAAGTCACTGCACACCACTGGTGAGCACAGACATGTGAGAAATCAAGAAAAACATGGCTCCTTTCAGCAAGAGAAATAACTTCTGCCCACTTCCCTGCTGGCCCAGTTTATGCCACTCCCTTCACTTGCTAGCCTTGCTGCACAAGTATGCTGTTTGCGTTCCAGTTCAGAGACTTGCGTTCCACCGTAAGATGCTTCAGAACTGCACACACGCAGCACTAATAGGATGACGTAAGTACACACGAAGGCACGGACGGGCTTGCATCAGATACCCCCATGATTCCAGTACAGAGGCACAGATGCAGGAAGACAGGTTTGCATTTTCATCTTGATTCCTAAGCAGTCAATAACTGGCAGCCACATAATCTGGAGTCAACCTGAAAAGAGCAGAACCCAGTGACAATGAGTACAAGGGCGTAGTGTCCTTTGAGACAGGTGCTCAGGACAAACCTGTGGATACACAATGTCTTTCGAGCAGCTCTTGGTGACAGGCTCGCATCACACAGTCAGCCAGTATGCAAAGAGCTCCCTAGCAGCACACACTGCCGCAGCAGAGTCTTTTGCAGGGCTCCATTCTGGACAGTTTTGAGCCCTTATCAAAGGTGACACTCGTCCACACCAGTTCTGGTACCACTGGTAACCTTGCCCCGAGGCCAAGGGATACTGGTCAGATGACGTCTTGACCAAGTTTGCAGCACAAGGCCCTGTTCGTGGATCCCTGGCCTTTTTTCCTGTTGTGCAGTTTTTACCACGTCCACCGTTCTCTCGCCCATCTCCAGAAAGCTAACAGGTGCTGATGACCAACCAAGGATTTGGAAAAGATGAGTCTTCAAAACCATTGGCAAGACACCTACCAATATAGCCCTCCTCCCCCACAGAAACCTTATGGGTTACCATTCCACTCGATGCACACCTCATGACATGAAATATGTGCATCCGAAGCGCTTTCACACCCGCAGTGAAAAAAACAAATACACTGCAGGGTGTTTACCAAAGTATTACTTTTACTGAAAACAATGTCGTAGCTTACTATGAATATGGGTCGTTGCCTGTTGCCTCAGTTAAAGGCCCACTGCCACACATTGAGCCCTGCTGCCACAGTTCAAGGCCTGCTGCCACAGCTCAAGCAAGGCTCGCTGCCACATTTTAAGGCCTGCTGTAACAGTTCAAGGCCCGCTGCCACACATCAAGGCCCGCTGCCACACATTGAGGCCCGCTGCCACACATTGAGGCCCGCTGCCACACATCAAGGCCAACTGCCACAGTTCAAGGCCCACTGCCCAGTTCAAGGCCCACTGCACAGTTCAAGGCCGGCTGCCACAGTTCAAGGCCGGCTGCCACAGTTCAAGGCCGGCTGCCACAGTTCAAGGCCGGCTGCCATACATCAAGGCCCGCTGCCACACATCAAGGTCGGCTGCCACACTTCAAGGTCAGCTGCCCGAGTTCAGGGCCCGCTGCCACAGTTCAGGGCCCACTGCCACAGTTCAGGGCCCACTGCCACAGTTCAGGGCCCGCTGCCAGAGTTCAGGGCCCGCTGCCAGAGTTCAGGGGCTGCTGCCCGAGTTCAAGGCCCACCGCCCAGTTCAAGGCCCGCTGCCCAGTTCAAGACCTACGGCCACAGTTCAAGGCCCACTGCCACAGTTCAAGGCCCGCTGCCACATTTCCAGGGCCGCTGCCACATTTCCAGGGCCGCTGCCACATTTCCAGGGCCGCTGCCACATTTCCAGGGCCGCTGCCACAGTTCAAGGCCCGCTGCCACAGTTCAAGGCCCGCTGCCACAGTTCAAGGCCCGCTGCCACTGTTCTGGGCCCGCTGCCACAGTTCAGGGCCCACTGCCACTGATGAAGACTATCTACCAGCTACTTTTCCGTGCCCCAATCTATAGCTTTCCTCCACTCTTTTGGAGATCTGTTGAATTCTTTGTAGAGCAGTGGTGGGTTGGGCTGTGGTCTTGGTAAAAGAGACAAGGCTTTCCCCTAATTTTTTCTCACTGTTCGGTCTTGCTGTCATGCAGTGAGAACAGCAGCTACAGCGGAAGGGTGAAACGGCTGCTGCTCGATTCTCCCTGGGCCTTCTAATATTGCAGGAGTAAAGCAGTTTGTCAATGCAGAAGTAAAGTGCAGATCTGCAGATGCTTCACCGTCATTCTTCCGCTGCTCCTGCAGATTTGAATGACCGTTGCAGCAGGGGATATTCATACTGACGTCTGTGTCCCCTGCAATGACTGTCATTCATGGACATCGAGTAGTGGGGCCTTGACGGAAGACACTAAGAGCCGCAGGAGTGTTGTTTTAATTTAAACACTCTGCCATGATGGGGTAAAATGTTCTCATGGACCTATGGTTTACACAGCAGGCTGTAAGGGTGTAGTGGGCATTAAATTACCCACTCCATTGTCATTAGCCTTTGGCTTAGGCCAATAACATTAGAGAGGCCATTTTCTTGACCTGAGCCAATATTGCTGTATTACTTACCGGTAATCTTCATTACTCCCGGTCCCGTTGTCCTCGTCCCATTCCTTACAAAGTGGAGATGACCATCTCCCGCCAGAAAAAAACAAAAGGAATGCTGGGACCCTAATACTGCCCCTCCCACCGAGAGCACATAGGCAGTACTTACCCTGCATCCCGCCTGTACAACCAAGCCCAGACAGGAAGGCCGGCCGCCTGGGCGGGAGGGAGGGAAGTATGAATGGGACGAGGACAACGGGACCTGGAGTAATAATGATTACCGGTAAGTAATAGAGCATGTCCTCGTCCCATTCATTACAAAGTGGGAGAATACCAAAGCAGAATACCGGCCTTCCGAACCCACAAGCACACCCAGGAAACCACAACAAAAGCAGCAACCCAAGGGAGCACCGAGAAGGAGGGAAAGGGGGACCGCAGGAAGCAACCGGCCCGCAACCCAGAACAGGACAGCAGGGGCCAAACAAGGACCGGAGACAACCAAGAAAAACAGAAGGCCATTGCCCCAACAAGGAGGCCGCCAACCAGAGAAACTGGAGACAGGGCAACCAGGACCAAAACCTAAAGGACCACCAAGCCCAGAGGGAGGAGCCGCAGCAAGAGCCCTGGGGCCTAACAGGAGCGAGACCCCAACCAAACCGACAAGGGCAGGGAAGGAGACAAAGACCCGAAACCCCAGGAGGCCAAAAGAAGAACCAGGAAGGCCACCAAACCCAGAACAGCAAGGGCAGAGGAGACCAACCCAAAGACCACAGGCTAGAGATGCCCCCAGAAAGAACCAGCTGAAAGCCGACCAACAAAGGAGAGGCCTACAAGACCGGAAACCAACAACAAACAAACCCAACAAGGGCAGGGACAGAGCCAGCGGCAACAACCCCCAGAAAACCCCCAACCCAAAAAGGGAGGGAAAACAAGGCAGGACGGGAGCCTAGAGCAACCAGGAACACCCAGCAGCCCCCAAACCAGGAAGCAACCAGGCAGGAATCCACCGAACCACAGAGGGCAGACAAAATAGTGGCCAACACGGCAGAGGACCACACAGACACCCCAACCCAGGCCAAGCAAGCAGCAAGGGCAGGAGCAGCCGAAAAAAGAAACTGCTCCAGGGCGCACAGCATCCAGACCAAAAGGTCACCAGGCCCAACCCCAGCAACACCGGAGAGGAGCCAAGAAAACAGCACAAACCAGGGTAACAAACGCCAAAGGAACCAGGAAGCCACGACCTGAGCCAAGCAACCCGACGATACAGGAGGACCCGCAGGCCCAACCAAACCCTGGAAGGAGCTCACACAGCGCCCAGGCCAAAGCAAAGGGCAGGGAGGAACAGGGAAGCCCCAGCACTCCACCGCTGGACCACACAGAAGGCCGTGGAGGAAGCAGAGAAGGCAAAGGGCCAAGCAGCAGGAAAACCCCAGACAACCCACAGCCAGGAGTGAGGACCCCACAGAGGCAAGAGCACCACAGAACCGCACCCCAACCAGAGCGGGGTGGGGGGGGATTACCCAAACAGACACACACAGGGAACAAAGCCCGGAGAAGCAAGGGAGGTAGAAGCGAGCCAGGACACCAGAACCAGGAAACAACCAGGAACGCCCAGCAAAACACACCCCAGAGCAGGCCGAAAAGCGACAGCCCAGCCAGAAAGCCAAGGAGGCACAGCCCGAGGCCACCCCGAACCAACAGGAAGCCGGCAGACCCGGAGCCACAGGACCCCACACAGGCCCCAACTCAGGCAAAACAAGCCCGGGAAGAGAACCGCCGGCAGGAGAACGCCCCGCCAGGACACAAAAAGAGAGCCCAGGCAAGGAAGCAGAGCCCAAAAGGCGACCAACAGCCACACAAGACCCCGCAGGAGCGGAAAAGCCCCAGCAGACACCCAGCCAGGCACCCACCACGGGAACCTGACGAGACCAGAACCCCCCAGGGAGCCAACGCACCAGAGCGCAGACGGAACAAGAAGCCAACAGCACCCGGCAGTCCCAGGCGGCCACGCAGGCACCAACCAGGCCCGACCATGCACAACCACGGAGAGCAGACGGGCAGAATAGAAGAGGGGAAACAGGCACCAAGCCAAGGACACGGCAGCAGCGAAAGACAGCCAGGCCCAAACAGCAGCGGCACGAACCCCAGGGACGAACCTCCACCAGAAACACATCCTGGGGGGGGGACACCCAGGAAAGGAAGAGCAGGCGCCCAACCACACCAGCCAGAGAAGCCACCTGGCACCCTCAGGAGGCCACAACCAGGAACAAACCAGGCAGGAACGGCGGCAGACCCAGGAGGGGCGGTCAGGAAACACCCGAAGCAAGCCAAAGGCAAGCACAGGGAGAGCCAGGGCAGGAGCAAACAAAAACAGAAGCAGCCAAACCCCAGAAGCAACCCAAGCACACAGAAGGCCCCGGGACAAACACCCGAAGCCCCAGGCTGGAGCAAAGGAGAACAGAACAGCCATACCCAAGGCAGCACGAGCCACCCATGCGCAGGCAGAGGGGGCAGGGAGCCCCAGAGAGCACCAGGCATGACACCAGGAAGCCGCAAGAGGAACCAGGCGCAGCCCAAGGGACAGGAATAACAAAGTCAGGAACCAGGAGCCCCCGCGCACCAAACCCCGACCAACCACGCAGAAGCCAGGAAGCGGAGGCGAACGCCCAGAACACACAAGCGTAGCAGAGGGCACAACAGCCAGCCCGCAGCGGAGGCAAGGCCACCCGAAAAGGGGAGGATGGACTGACGGACCCAGCACACCCAAGGCCAGGCCACGACACCCGCACCCGCAACACTCCGAGAAGCAGGGAAGCAGAGGGGCAGCAAAGGAAAGAGGGGAAAACCCCGGCAGGACCAACAGGAACCCAGGGGAGCCAACAGTACCCCCCCCCCCTCAGCCGTCCAAGAACCAGCCACCACAGTGGCGACAGGACCCCACGCCAACCCGAGGCAGGCCACCAAACAGAAAGCGAATGCCAACAGCACAGAGAATCAGCAAACTAACTCAACGGAGAGGAGAACCCCCCCAACATTGCCCAAAAGAAAACGCAGAAGCACGCGGGGCCAGGACCCAAAGGGAGAAGTCCTGCGGCAGAAACAGAAACACCCACCATGCAGACCAAGTGAGAGGAGCACAGGAACCAGCGTGACAAAGAGCACCATACCTGGAACCACAGCACCCGAGCGGCCAGCACCCCGGAGCAGAGTGCCCCAGAGGCCAGTGCGAAGCAAAAGCGCCACGAGGCGAGTGTGAAGCCATGCTCATACCAGGAGAATAGCAGCAGACAGAGCATGAGGGTGAAGAAGGCACCGCCCCAAAGTCGGGGTGAGAAACAGCTGCAGAGCGGGAGTCCCTGCAGCCCTCGGCACGCAGAGAAGCGGAGCCGGAGAAGAAGAGGAGGCAACGGCGGGTCACACCTTGCAAACCACCCGACACAGGGCCGCCAGCAACCAGAGAAAAAAACGAGAATACCCCCTCGCCCCCGTCCACTCCCCGCAGGCGGGGGGCGGAGGCCAGAGCCCAGAGTGCATAAGTAAACTACAAGCATATTCATTGTTTAGAGTCTCTGGGCAAATAATTTGCCCCGAATCACGTCGAGGTGAGCACCTCCTCAAGAGGCTCATCAGCAGGACTAGCCGCTATTGCATCCCCTCACCTTGGGACTGTTAAGCCTGCTCCATTGCACGCCGGGAGCAGCGCGAGAGACCGGAGCCCGCAGCAGGCCATGCTGGAGGAGGATAGCAGCCCAGAGAGGAACTCCGTTTGCAGAACGCGCACACACCGGAAGCACCGCCTCCAAACAAGGTGCACTCGACCAGGGCAGCAGACGCCGGGAGCAGCGCGAGGCACGGAGACTGCAGCAGGCCACCCGTGAGGAGAAGAGCAGCCCCGCCGGCAGAATGCGCACCTGGCGTGCCGTCGAAAAACAGCCAGAGCGGGGGCCAACAGCACAACAAGGCCCCCACTGCCACTCTGTGGGAGAGAAAGGCAGAAAACGAACGCGCTCGGTACCCCACACCACAATGCAAGGAAATACAAAAAAGAGGTGGGGGCAACCCCAGGAACAAGGACCCACACCCCAATGCCCAGGACACCAGGAGACCGGCAGGAACACAGCAAGCGCAGCACATCCACCCGGCCAGGCTAGGGAAGAGGAGCACACGACCCGGAAGAAACCCGGGAGACCAAGCCCCAGCCGCAAAGGGCCGGGAGGTCAAGCAGGACACCGGCTCCAACAGGGACAGACTCCCAGAAAGCCCAGCAGGCCAGGAGAAAGCCCACGGAAAACCCCACACCCGCACAGCCAGGCAGCCGGGCGAGGGGAGAAGAGAAGCACCGGCACTCCTGCTCAGCAGGAGCAGCACCAGCACACCAACCATTCTGTGGACAGACAGAAAAAAAGAACAGGCGGGATGCTGGGTAAGTATTGCTTATGTACTCCCAGTGGGAGGGACAGTATTAGGGTCCCAGCATTCCTTTTGTTTTTTTCTGTCGGGAGATGGTCATCTCCACTTTGTAATGAATGGGACGAGGACATAAGGGACCTGGGGGTAAAGTGGGAGCGGCCATTGGATAGTTGGTTCAGACTATGATGAAAGGTGAGAATCAGGGCACAAATGGAGGCTAGATTCAAGATTTTTAGTTTGGAAAGGGAGCTGCCTCCCCTTTAGACCATGGCTAAGGTACGACGATGTAATGTAGATCTTATTGTAAGGGTAATCGGTGATAAAATACATTTCCATCTCTTAAAAATTGTTTTACTTCAACAAATCTTCATTGTGCAATTATTGCCTCAGTTCGTAATCCATTATTCTCGGTGCTTTTCAGGAAAATCCAATTTTCAGGAGAATTGTAAGTAATCTGGTAAGCACACCAAATCTCTGTAAATTTGCACTCCAATTGCTCATGCAACTATCTACTCCAGCTTGTTTCGAAAAGAAATCGAGCCTCCTTGTCATTTGCTAACTTTTCAGCAAGATTGAAGCATGCCTCCCTGCACCCTCCATCCTCCGCCATTCCACAACCAAAGGATACATCTCTCATAGCCCTTGTCTGGTCACAGAACCGGATCCAACTCCATTGCTCATCGATTAATCGCCTCGCTTGGATGTATGGGCCATTCAGTGCTAAGCAGGCTAAGCACTTTAAATACTGTACTATTAGCAAATTTGTCAGTACTCTCTTTACTACCCTCAGAAGGATGTAAAGCTGAGTTAGACTTGCCAGTAATCAAACTTGTGAATTGCAGATCATGAGCGTACTCTTGAATATCAAGTGCAAGAATATCGTAGACACTAATTTTGTGGACAAAATGTCAGGGGACAAAATATTGAAAGATAAGTGCAAAGAAGGAAGTATAAATATCCTATTCCTAACTCCACATCTGTGCATCTTGAAGATATATCTAAATCATCATCATCACCTTTATTTTGGTTCATAGAACCATAAAAGCAGATAAGAACAAATACAATAATTATATCTGGAGTTAGGTATAGAAAATCTTATACATCCTTGACGTTTCGCTATTATGAACCTTGATAATAATGTCCGACGATATCCTGGACTGGAAATTTAGGAGCCACACCACAGATCATGCATGTCATCGGCAAGCTTTCACCTAACTTATCCATCGCTCCAGAATAAAGTGCATTCTGCTTAATAACAAATTTATCGTGAGAAATCCAGCATGAAATTGCAAATCCTTTTTGATAAGTCGTTAAATTATTTTTGTATTTTTATTAATAAATATTGATGTTTTTTTCAGACTGCTCCTCGCCTTTAAAGAGACAAACTCTCTCCAGGACTCTGATTCAGATGACCCAACAGTTGAGCCTCTGACGCTGCTTTCATCGTTTCTCCATTCCGCTGTAATCCTACCTGTTCTGTGGGCAAACCTCAACTTGTAACAAGTAAAGCACTTTGTTGAAAACAATCAACATGTTCGCCCATGGTATTGTGGCACTGTATCAAATTACTATTTTTGAAGGTGAAATAAATAAAAAATAAAAAAGCAAATGTGGTCTTTGTTGAAAATATGTCCTGTCAGCACCTTTTTTTGTAATTCATTGCCAGACCTAATTGTCTGGAAAATATCACGATAAACATTTTATTTTTACTGGATGGAAACTGTATGACGAACTGAAATTTTAAAGGTGGTATTGGATGAGTTGTGTATGTCTAATCATTGTCTTAATGATACGTCTTGAGCTCTTAGAATACGTGGAAACTTGTTAATATCATTCTTTGTATTATTTAAAGAATATCATGTTATTACTGAAAATATCGGGACGAAAGTGGGGTTGTACATGTACATTTACAATCTTTTGTATTTTATTTTTCAAAATAAAAGCTTTAAATGTGATCTTGGACTCAGTTTTGTGGATGCACAACCTACCTGGAATCCTAGTACGCGTCTCAGTGAAATATGTTGTGCAAACCCCTGCCCGTGCAGGGATCGGACTTTAGTCATGAACTCGTAATCAGGAACATCGTCTCAGTCCTGTATACATCAGTGAGTAATTTGTAAAAAAATAAGTGCCAGGGCTCTCATCAGGAGGCAGGTTGCACCAGCCCTGATAGCGCCACCTAAAACAAATCCAACTTCTAACCATGAAAGTGGGGAGAGGATGTGGTTTGACGGGCAGAGCTGCCGACTTCGGAGCTGGGGAACCAGGTTCGAGTGAGTCTAGGGTTTGGCTCAACATCCTGTGATTCTGGGCAAATCAATTAACCTCCCAATGCCTACTATAAATGAATGTAAATGCATCCTGAACTGGTGCTCGTGAAAAGCACCAGTGTTGATAAGTAAGTGCCGGTGCTGAGCACCAGAAAACACAGGCTCAAATCAAGCGCTGGAATACATTGCACAAGTGTCTAGAACACCACTTTCCCGTAGATTTTGTTGGATTCTCCACAGAATTTCATGACCAGAATTCACAGAGCAAGGCCCTGCAGTTCAGCTCTTGGGCTCATGTGTCTGGGAGAGAGAAGCACTTTGGGCGCCTGGGATACTCTGCCACCTTTGCTAGGTCTCTTTCTCCTCATGGGCCAGCACCTCACTTTAGGCTATTCAAAGGGATTGCAAAGCCTTCAGAAAAGATAAACAGGCTGTGGAAAAATGAAGGAATCACTATTTGGAAGAGGCGTCCCTTCTAAATACAGATCCCTTAAAGTATGCAGAAATATTTTGTGACTGAATTCGGGTCGCAAAACATTCATATTTTACCACCAACTCAAATGAGGTGGTGACACATTAGCAAACTGGAATGGGTCTCCAAAGTCCCCTTCCCCTTTGTGAATGGTGGGACCACTGCGTAATCTTTTAAAAAGTTTGTAAATGTTTTCATTTTCTGTTTTTAAACGCATCCTGTTTTCCTTTTAGGAAATAGCTGCATTAATAAAAAAGAAAATTGCTTTATTTAAAAGCAGTCACAGACATGGGGATCTGTTGACCCGAGCGTGCCACGATGCCTGTGATTACAGGTAATCGTGTTGGGTCGTAATTTGCTTCCGGTCTCATAAATATTTATAAAGTAAGTTGAATTGCGACACACTGCAATTCAGAATTTTGTGCATCGGCCTAATAATACATAGGTCAGTTTGCAAAACAAGAATGCATTCAATAAAATCTGGTGCGCAAATTGCGATCCCTTTTACCTAATGCATTCTTCATACACAAAGCTCCAAATTTGATGCTAATTCAGTGTTTCCGTAGACCTCTGTTTTATTGTGCTTGATATAAAATACATTTGCACTGCTGTAACAATAATGCTAAGTTAGGGGCGCAAAGGTTCAGTGTACTTTGAAATGAATCACTTCGAGGCACTGTTAACAAGGAATGGACGGTGCAGTGGCGCCACTAGGAGAACAAAATAATCAGCCACATTACAGAGAGCCATGTTAATGCTATGCAATAAAGAAATGTCAGATAACCACAGAGTAGATTTGCAAGAGTAGGCAACCATCTTTCAATGGTGTTTGTGCAAGCACGGGTGGTCATCTTTTTTTTTTTTATTAATAATATTTTATTGAGCAGAGGAGAGCAGGATAAAATGAAAGACAATTTTTAAACGATTTTACAATTTCTTTCTGATACATGTAAGCATCTGGAACAACACATCCTAACATACCAATCTAAGATCAAGGATATAGACTTATATATAAAAAAAAGTGTAAAACTACTAAAATGCAGTGTACAGCACTATTGGGCTTTCTATAAGACTTCAATTTTATATTGATGACAATGTATCTGCTGACCTCCAGTCCATGATATGGAAAGTATCTGATTTTCCACACCCCTCATTCCCATCATATTTTAATCTATCCATCGAATCAAGAATAAATTGTGCAAAAATACACATTTTCTTAAAGTGCAATATGCTTAAGTGCTATGTGCTAAAGTGCAACAATTTGTCTAATGGCCTCCACTCCACAGTAAGAGAAGCATTTGCTTTATCCCACCCTGCTTTCCCGCCATATTTTAATCTGTTTCATCAAATCAACAATAAATTGTGCAAAAATACAAATTATCATAAAGTGCAGAATGCTAAGGTGCTTAATGCTAAAGTGCTGCGCCACTACCATACTAAAGTTCTATATAGCTTGATACGTATCTAAAAACCTCCAATCCTAAGTGAATTTTTTTACTGCCCCAATCCGCTTGGCATATGCTTCTTCATATCTCCTAGTCCTCCACATTTTAATTAACCATTACAAGTAGGAAGGGATCTCTTCTGTTCTCCACTTTTGTAGAATCAATGACCGTGCTATTACAGCGCCAATAGCCACGAACGTTGCTTCTGCTTTATTTAGGTCAGCTCTTACTCTAGAGATCCCAAACAATGCTACCTCTGTTTCAGGATCAACATTTTTATCAATGGCATAGCTTATAGCTGAAAAAAATTTATTCCAGAAAATCTGCAGTTTTGGGCATGTAAAACAAATATGTAGCCAGTCTCCCTCTCCCAAGGCCTGGCACCGAAAGCAATTATTGTCAACCCCGGCATGGTGCTTGTTTAATACTGCCGGAGTATAATATGCCATCCACCTTGAAAGGAAGGCCATCCTTTTAAAATTGGCCGCTCTCAATGCTTTACTACCCATTAGTGCAATCTGCTGCCACTCTTGATGGGAGAACTTGCAATTAGTTTCTTGAATAATTTTTCCCAAAAAAGTTTCAACTATAGGAGCTGACCTATATTTTAAGTGTAGAGAGTACCAATTTCCTACGCCTTTCAATCTCATCTTATAGAGCGCGTTCACAAGCCCCCCTGGTACCTGGTCTGGGCAAATATCATATTTTTTAATCAGGTGCGAGATCTGTAAATATTCCAAGAATCCGGGTTTCTCCATGTTTCCACATCTGGCTACAACCTGTTCCCAGGACATAAAGGTTTGAGCTATAAAAAAGCTACCAAGCTCAAAAAAACCGTTGTCCTTCCATTTTGTTAACAGGTGAGAATGCATCTGCAGCCCCAAAGATCTAATTTCTTCGAGATTTAAAAAAATGTAGCCAGAAGAGTTCATTTGTTTAAAGAAGCATAAAAGGCGTTTGGAGAAGTCCCGTATTGTCTTATAGCGGGATTTCTTAGGTAGTTTGGTTGTTTTAAGAAAAGCTGATAATGTGTTCCAGACTCACTAAGCATTTTTTCATAGTAAAAAATTTCTGTCAAATCATTACAAACAAGTAGACGGGCAGTGATGTCCAGTGGGGCAGCCTCATAATAGATTTGGATATTGGGTAGAGCCAATCCCCCCTGATCTATTTCTAATTGTAGTGTGGAGAGCTTGACTCTGGAAATCTTATTATTCCATATAAAATCTCTAAACATTGAATCGATATCTTTAAAGAACTTTACATTTATCTTAAGAGGAATATTAATAAATAAGAAATTTAATAAGGGTAGAATAGACATTTTTATAAGCCTGACCCGGCCTATCAAAGTCAATGGTAATATAGATCACTTGTCCAATAAACTTTTGATCTTACATTTCATTGTCGTATAGTTCAAGCTAAAAAGTTGATCAACTTGGCTGGAGACATAAATGCCTAGATACCTTATTGGGTCTGTTTTCATCGCCTGGGGTTTTAAATTCGGGGGTAGAAAGTTATAATCATTATTCAATATTAACATTTCTGTTTTATTTTGTTTTATTTTATAACCCCCTATTTGTTCAAATCTTCTAAACTCCGCTAATGCCTCGCTCCAGTTCATTTCATCCGAATATAGATACAAGATTATGTCATCTGCAAATAATTTCATTTTTGGCATCCCATAAATGGGAGCTCTAATTAAAAGATTGTCCCTTATTCTACATGCCAATGGATCTATAAAAAATGTAAACAAGATGGGTGAAAGGGGGCAACCCTGCATTGTCCCTCATTTTATTTCTACTTCCCCAATTAATTCACCATTTATAATCAGTTTGGCATGAGCTCCTTGATATATATTCTTTAGCATTTTTATAGTTTGGCTAGGGAACCCAAACTTAGATAGACCAATTAAAAGAGCTTCCCAATTCACTAAGTCAAATGCTTTTTCAGCATCGACCATTGTAATAAAATGGGTAATTTATTTACAGTGACAAAGTCTAAAGTCTGAATTAAAAACCGGGTATTCGTTGACATAGATCTACCAAAAATAAACCCAGTCTGATCCGGATGAATTAGAACTTGGGCTATGGGTGTAAAGTGCTGAGCCCAAATTTTCATTAAT